>NC_092260.1:8554174-8919174 GCF_036320965.1 Panulirus ornatus
TGTGGTATGAGGTGGTTTGATCGAGTAAGTAACGTAAGGGTAAGAGAGATGTGTGGAAATAAAAAAGAGCGTGGTTGAGAGAGCAGAAGAGGGTGTTTTGAAATGGTTTGGGCACATGGAGAGAATGAGTGAGGAAAGATTGACCAAGAGGATATATGTGTCGGAGGTGGAGGGAACGAGAAGTGGGAGACCAAATTGGAGGTGGAAAGATGGAGTGAAAAAGATTTTGTGTGATCGGAGCCTGAACATGCAGGAGGGTGAAAGGAGGGCAAGGAATAGAGTGAATTGGATCGATGTGGTATACCGGGGTTGACGTGCTGTCAGTGGATTGAATCAGGGCATGTGAAGCGTCTGGGGTAAACCATGGAAAGTTGTGTGGGGCCTGGATGTGGAAAGGGAGCTGTGGTTTCGGGCATTATTGCATGACAGCTAGAGACTTGAGTGCGAACGAATGGGGCTTTTGTTGTCTTTTCCTAGCGCTACCTCGCACACATGAGGGGGGAGGGGGATTGTATTCCATGTGTGGCGAGGTGGCGATGGGAATGAATAAAGGCAGACCGTGTGAATTGTGTGCATGGGTATATATGTATGTGTCTGTGTGTGTATATATATGTGTACACTGAGATGTATAGGTATGTATATTTGCGTGTGTTGACGTGTATGTATATACATGTGTATGGGGGTGGGTTTCGCCATTTCTTTCGTCTGTTTCCTTGCGCTACCTCGCAAACGCGGGAGACAGCGACAAAGCAAAATAAATAAATAAATAAATATATATATATATATATATATATATATATATATATATATATATATATATATATATATATATATATACACACACACACACACACAGACATATACATATATATACACATGTACATAATTCATAATGTCTACCTTTATTCATTCCCATCGCCACCCCGCCACACATGAGAAAACAACCCCCTCCCCCGCATGTCCGCTAGGTAGCGTTAGGGAAAGACAACAAAGTGAAAAAGAGGGTAAATGAGAGTTGGCGTAAGAAAGCATCATTAAATTTTAGGGAGAATAAAAAGATGTTCTGGAAGGAGATAATAAAGTGCGTATGACAAGGGAACAAATGGGAATTTCAGTGAAGGGGCAAATGGGGAGGTGATAAGCATTGGTGATGTGAGGAGATGGAGTATTCTGAAGATTTGTTGAATGTGTTTGATGATAGAGTGGCAGATATAGGGTGTTTTGGTCGAGGTGGTGAGCAAAGTGAGAGGGTTAGGGAAAATGATTTGGTAAACAGAGAAGAGGTAGTAAAAGCTTCGCGGAAGATGAAAGCCGGCAATGCAGCAGGTTTGGATGGTACTGCAGTAGATTTTATTAAAAAAGGGGGTGACTGTATTGTTGACTGGTTTGTAAGGTTATTTAATGTATGTATGTCTCATGGTGAGGTGCCAGAGGATTAGCGGAATGCTTGCATAGTGCCATTGTACAAAGGCAAAAGGGATAAAAGTGAGTGCTCAAATTACAGAGGTATAAGTTTGTTGGGTATTCCTGGGAAATTATATGGGAGGGTATTGATTGAGAGGGTGAAGGCATGTACAGAGCATCAGATTGGGGAAGAGCAGTGTGGTTTCAGAAGTGGTAGAGGATGTGTGTATCAGGTGTTTGCTTTGAAGAATGTATGTGACAAATACTTAGAAAAGCACATGGATTTGTAAGTAGCATTTATGGATCTGAAGAAGGCATATGATAGAGTTGATAGAGATGCTCTGTGGAAGGTATTAAGAATATACGGTATGGGAGGCAAGTTGTTAGAAGCAGTGAAAAGTTTTTATCGAGGATGTAAGGCATGTGTACGTGTAGGAAGAGGAAAGTGATTGGTTCTCAGTGAATGTAGGTTTGCGGCAGGGGTGTGTGATGTCTCTAAGGTTGTTTAATTTGTTTATGGATGGGGTTGTTAGGGAGGTGAATGCAAGAGTCTTCGAAAGAGGGGCAAGTATGAAGTCTGCTGTGGATGAGAGAGTTTGGGAGGTGAGTCAGTTGTTGTTTGCAGATGATACAGCGCTGGTGGCTGATTCATGTGAGAAACTGCAGAAGCTGGTGACTGGTAAGGTGCGTGAAAGAAGAAAGCTGAGAGTAAATGTGAATAAGAGCAAGGTTATTAGGTACAGTAGGGTTGAGGGACAAGTCAATTGGGAGGCACGTTTGAATGGAGAAAAACTGGAGGAAATGAAGTGTTTTAGATATCTGGGAGTGGATTTGGCAGCGGATGGAACTGCAGAAGCTGGTGACTGGTAAAGTGTGTGAAAGAAGAAAGCTGAGAGTAAATGTGAATAAGAGCAAGGTTATTAGGTACAGTAGGGTTGAGGGACAAGTCAATTGGGAGGCACATTTGAATGGAGAAAAACTGGAGGAAGTGAAGTGTTTTTAGATATCTGGGAGTGGATTTGGCAGAGGATAGAACCAAGGAAGCGGAAGTACATTATAGGGTGGGGGAGGGGGCGAAAGTTCTGGGAGCGTTGAAGAATGTGTGGAAGTCGAGTACATTATCTTGGAATGCAAAAAAGGGTATGTTTAAAGGAATAGTGGTTCCAACAATGTTATATGGTTGCAAGGCGTGGGCTATGGAGAGAGTTGTGCCGAGGAGGGTGGATGTGCTAGAAATGAGATGTTTGAGGACAATGTGTGGTGTAAGGTGGTTAGATCGAGTAAGTAATGAAAGGGTGAGAGACATGTGTGGTAATAAAAAAAGTGTGGTTGAGAGAGCAGAGGAGGGTGTTTTGAAATGGTTTGGTCACATGGAGAGAATGAGTGAGGAAAGATTCACAAAGAGGATATATGTGTCAGAGGTGGAGGGAACGAGAAGTGGGAGACCAAATTGGAGGTGGAAAGATGAAGTAAAAGAGATTTTGAGTGATCGGGGCCTGAACATGCAGGAGGGTGAAAGGCGTGCAAGGAATAGAGTGAACTGGATCGATGTGGTATAATGGGGTCGGCGTGCTGTCAATGGATTGAACCAGGGCATGTGAAGCATCTGGGGTAAACCATGGAAAGTTGTGTGGGGTCTGGATGTGGAAAGGGAGCTGTGGTTTCGATGCATTATTACATGACAGCTAGAGACTGTGTGAACGAATGTGGCCTTTGTTGTTCTTTTTCTAACGCTACCTCGCGCACATTTGGGGGGAGGGGATTGTTATTTCATGTGTGGCGGGGCGGCGATGGGAACGAGTAAAGGCAGACAGTATGAATTATGTACATGTGTATATATGTATATGTCTGTGTGTGGATATATATGCATAAACTGAGATGTATAGGTATGTATATTAGCGTGAGTGGACGTGTATGTGGGCGGGTTGGGCCATTTCATGTTTCCTTGCGCTACCTCGCTAACGCAGGAGACAGCGACAAAGCAAAATAAAATAATATATATATATATATATATATATATATATATATATATATATATATATATATATATATATATAATATATATATATATATATATATATATATATATATATATATATATATATATATATTTTTTTTTTTTTCATACTATTCGCCATTTCCCGCATTAGCGAGGTAGCGTTAAGAACAGAGGACTGGGCCTTTGAGGGAATATCCTCATATGGCCCCCTTCTCTGTTCCTTCTTTTGGAAAATTTAAAAAAAAATGAGAGGGGAGGATTTCCAGCCCCCCGCTCCCTTCCCTTTTAGTCGCCTTCTACGACATGCAGGGAATACGTGGGAAGCATTCTTTCTCCCCTATATATATTTATCTATTCATTCTTATGAGCATAGTTTTTAGGCTGAAGCACCTTTACTCTAAACAATGAAAAGGAAATATCAGAACTTTACCCATGAAGCCCTTATCTATGTGCTTCTGCTGCTTCAGGGCTGTTCAACACTAAGTAGAAGGAACAGCATGGACTTCTTTCAAGCAAGTTCTTTAACGAGACTTTACTCTCTCTGGTCAGCTGACCCCTAGCAAAAGGTGACTCTTCACACGCAGTGTAACACAAGTAGGCAGAGTCAAGCAACTGTGTACTTTACTTACTACAAACAAATAAGTAAAATTAGCCAAAGTTTTACTGAGATGGTTAAACTTATTCCTTTTGACGCTATTAATTAGGGAGGGCTAAAACTGCTTCATCAACTTTCATGTCAATCACTTTCCAATATTTATAAATTTGGGAGCACAGTTTTGTGGGTCAAGTGTTTAATGAAGAAAAAAATCAAAGCTTATGATCATCATATCAATCAAAGACAGTTGTGTCAATAATGAGGTGGGCTAAGATCACTGTGCATATATGCAAGTCAATACCTGTTCTTTTGGAGATGTTGTCCCTTTAAGGTGCAATTTTTTTTCCTACTCAAAGGGAACAAAAAAATTAGTTTCATTGAAAAGCTGCACAAACATCAAAACTACCGTTTTGTATGAATATCTTGTTATAACGATTATCAACAGGATGCATATTTACTTATAGTGGCTTACACTGGATGGGTAAAATATGTCCCAAACAAGGACATCTCTGATGAAAGAAAAAGTAAAATGTAAAAGAAAAAAATGAAAAAATTTATCAGGGTTCAACAATTGTTTGGAGACTTAAAAAAGACAGAAAGGTTACAGGAACAAGATGAAAAAAATGGAGAAAATCCTAAAGCTTTGCTGTCTACATTAAGGATATCTTGCTATTAATCCTTGTGTAACCAGTCTTCACATAAAAACTATGGTAAGCAGCAGGCAGAAGCATGTAGCAAGACCAAGCCTTGGTTGCAGGGACACATGCAGATAGCTCATATGAGCCTAGACCAAAATAATGCCTATGTAATAGAAGGCAGCAACTCTACAGCATGTAGAAAGGGATAGCTGCATATAGGTGATGCCTGAAGAATTAATAGAATGGAATGCTTCTTATTCCACTTTTGCTAATAAGGAGAAGGATGAAGACCCACCCCTGACATAAGAGCATTAATACGTATCATAAATAAAAACCCTGAAAATATAGAATAGCTGTTCACAAGAAAAATAATCACAACACCTAATTAGTAATGGGGTTTCTATGATAAGTGTGTAGGATATAGTTATGCCTGTGTTTGTTACAAGGTTGAAATGTACTATGGGGTTGACTGTGATGTAATGAAGCTGAACCATGGGAAAATAGGCACCAATTAAAGAGAAAAGTTGCACTACTGAATTAAACATAGTTACTGTTACCCATTCTGAGATGCTGTACAAAAGATATACATTAAGTGCAATTAAGACAAGTCATAATATTAGAAGGGAGGCTACATGAGCTGAGGAGTGTACAGTGGAATCAACAGTGCATGCCTGAATATGGTCAGAGTTACTGAAGGATCACTCACAGGTGGCAAGTCTGAACACTGCAGAACACCAATATGATACGAAGCATAAGTCACACCATTAACAACTGCAAAGGACTGGCCATAAAAGAAGCAAAAATCAAAAAGAAGAGCAGATAAACCAAAGGACGGAAGTAGTTTGGAAAGCTGACTTGTACCACACCCAATCAACTCCTTTGAACATTTGACAGGCCACAAAAAAAGTGTCACCCAAATCACCAAGAAAGGAAGACAAGAAGCAGGTTAACACAGAAAAGTTCATCAGTGGACATTCCACTAAAAGAGACATACTAGTTAACAAAAAGAATGGAATGAGATTCTATGTGCGAGGTGGGAGTTAAGGAGAGTTTGAAAACTCTGGAGACTGTAGAAGCGAGACCAATGGGCCAATAGCTGGAATGGTTAGAATGTTCACCTTTCTTATGGATGAGCAGATCAAGGTCAACTTCCAAAAATGAAACGTCTGGATTTTTAAACGAAATACATCTCTTCTCTTTCATGCCTTTCAGGTACCTATCATGCCACACTGGCATTAAAGAGAAAAAACACTTGACAAGATGTGACTTTTCACAGTCATTATTGCCATTTTTATGCAGCTCCCTTCAGAAATCTTATATAACTCTTTAACCTTTGGGGAAAATGACCTTATAAGAGGAACTTTTAGGATGAAAACTGATATCATGTGAAAACCAATTCTTGTAACAGCTATCTCTGCCTCGACTGTAAAATATATGGCCATTAACAACTGAAGTGATATGTAAAAGAGAGAGAGAAATACTCATGGCCAAAACGTTCTAGAATCAGATCATTTTTAACTGATGTGAAAGATTTGAAATTTAACAACCATTCAAGTTTCTGTTTTTATATTAATTCTTTATTTCATTTAGTTCTTTATTTTATCTATTTATTCATTTAACTTTGTTGCTGTCTCCAACGTTAACGAGGTAGCGCAAGGAAACAGACGAAAGAATGGCCCAACCAACCCACATACAAATGTACATACATACACGTCCACACACACAAATATACATACCTATACATCTCAACATATATATATATATTAGTGAATATATATATATATATATATATATATATATATATATATATATATATATATATATATATATATATATATATATTAGTGAAAGAGAAGAGAGAGGCATTTGGACGATTTTTGCAGGGAAAAAATGAAATTGAGTGGGAGAAGTATAAAAGAAAGAGACAGGAGGTCAAGAGAAAGGTGCAAGAGGTGAAAAAAAGGGCAAATGAGAGTTGGGGTGAGAGACTATCAGTAAATTTTAGGGAGAATAAAAAGATGTTCTGGAAGGAGGTAAATAGGGTGCGTAAGACAAGGGAGCAAATGGGAACTTCAGTGAAGGGCGTAAATGGGGAGGTGATAACAAGTAGCGGTGATGTGAGAAGGAGATGGAATGAGTATTTTGAAGGTTTGTTGAATGTGTCTGATGACAGAGTGGCAGATATAGGGTGTTTTGGTCGAGGTGGTGTGCAAAGTGAGAGGGTTAGGGAAAATGATTTGGTAAACAGAGAAGAGGTAGTAAAAGCTTTGCGGAAGATGAAAGCCGGCAAGGCAGCAGGTTTGGATGGTATTGCAGTGGAATTTATTAAGAAAGGGGGTGACTGTATTGTTGACTGGTTGGTAAGGTTATTTAATGTATGTATGACTCATGGTGAGGTGCCTGAGGATTGGCGGAATGCGTGCATAGTGCCATTGTACAAAGGCAAAGGGGATAAGAGTGAGTGCTCAAATTACAGAGGTATAAGTTTGTTGAGTATTCCTGGTAAATTATATGGGAGGGTATTGATTGAGAGGGTGAAGGCATGTACAGAGCATCAGATTGGGGAAGAGCAGTGCGGTTTCAGAAGTGGTAGAGGATGTGTGGATCAGGTGTTTGCTTTGAAGAATGTATGTGAGAAATACTTAGAAAAGCAAATGGATTTGTATGTAGCATTTATGGATCTGGAGAAGGCATATGATAGAGTTGATAGATATGCTCTGTGGAAGGTATTAAGAATATATGGTGTGGGAGGCAAGTTGTTAGAAGCAGTGAAAAGTTTTTATCGAGGATGTAAGGCATGTGTACGTGTAGGAAGAGAGGAAAGTGATTGGTTCTCAGTGAATGTAGGTTTGCGGCAGGGGTGTGTGATGTCTCCATGGTTGTTTAATTTGTTTATGGATGGGGTTGTAAGGGAGGTAAATGCAAGAGTCCTGGAAAGAGGGGCAAGTATGAAGTCTGTTGGGGATGAGAGAGCTTGGGAAGTGAGTCAGTTGTTGTTCGCTGATGATACAGCGCTGGTGGTTGATTCATGTGAGAAACTGCAGAAGCTGGTGACTGAGTTTGGTAAAGTGTGTGGAAGAAGAAAGTTGAGAGTAAATGTGAATAAGAGCAAGGTTATTAGGTACAGTAGGGGTGAGGGTCAAGTCAATTGGGAGGTGAGTTTGAATGGAGAAAAACTGGAGGAAGTGAAGTGTTTTAGATATCTGGGAGTGGATCTGTCAGCGGATGGAACCATGGAAGCGGAAGTGGATCATAGGGTGGGGGAGGGGGCGAAAATTTTGGGAGCCTTGAAAAATGTGTGGAAGTCGAGAACATTATCTCGGAAAGCAAAAATGGGTATGTTTGAGGGAATAGTGGTTCCAACAATGTTGTATGGTTGCGAGGCGTGGGCTATGGATAGAGATGTGCGCAGGAGGATGGATGTGCTGGAAATGAGATGTTTGAGGACAATGTGTGGTGTGAGGTGGTTTGATCGAGTAAGTAACGTAAGGGTAAGAGAGATGTGTGGAAATAAAAAGAGCGTGGTTGAGAGAGCAGAAGAGGGTGTTTTGAAATGGTTTGGGCACATGGAGAGAATGAGTGAGGAGAGATTGAACAAGAGGATATATGTGTCGGAGGTGGAGGGAACGAGGAGAAGAGGGAGACCAAATTGGAGGTGGAAAGATGGAGTGAAAAAGATTTTGTGTGATCGGGGCCTGAACATGCAGGAGGGTGAAAGGAGGGCAAGAAATAGAGTGAATTGGAGTCATGTGGTATACAGGGGTTGACGTGCTGTCAGTGGATTGAAGCAAGGCATGTGAAGCGTCTGGGGTAAACCATGGAAAGCTGTGTAGGTATGTATATTTGCGTGTGTGGACGTGTGTATGTACATGTGTATGGGGGGGGGGGGGCCATTTCTTTCGTCTGTTTCCTTGCGCTACCTCGCAAACGCGGGAGACAGCGACAAAGTATAAAAAAAAAAAAAAAAAAAATATATATATCTATATATATATATATATATATATATATATATATATATATATATATATATATTTTTTTTTTTTTTTTTATACTTTGTCGCTGTCTCCCGCGTTTGCGAGGTAGCGCAAGGAAACAGACGAAAGAAATGGCCCCCCCCCCCCATACACATGTACATACACACGTCCACACACGCAAATATACATACCCACACAGCTCTCCATGGTTCACCCCAAACGCCTCACATGCCCTGATTCAATCCACTGACAGCACGTCAACCCCTGTATACCACATGACTCCAATTCACTCTATTCCTTGCCCTCCTTTCACCCTCCTGCATGTTCAGGCCCCGATCACACAAAATCTTTTTCACTCCATCTTTCCACCTCCAATTTGGTCTCCCTCTTCTCCTCGTTCCCTCCACCTCCGACACATATATCCTCTTGGTCAATCTCTCCTCACTCATTCTCTCCATGTGCCCAAACCATTTCAAAACACCCTCTTCTGCTCTTTCAACCACGCTCTTTTTATTTCCACACATCTCTCTTACCCTTACGTTACTTACTCGATCAAACCACCTCACACCACACATTGTCCTCAAACATCTCATTTCCAGCACATCCATCCTCCTGCGCACATCTCTATCCATAGCCCACGCCTCGCAACCATACAACATTGTTGGAACCACTATTCCCTCAAACATACCCATTTTTGCTTTCCGAGATAATGTTCTCGACTTCCACACATTTTTCAAGGCTCCCAAAATTTTCGCCCCCTCCCCCACCCTATGATCCACTTCCGCTTCCATGGTTCCATCCGCTGACAGATCCACTCCCAGATATCTAAAACACTTTACTTCCTCCAGTTTTTCTCCATTCAAACTCACCTCCCAATTGACTTGACCCTCACTCCTACTGTACCTAATAACCTTGCTCTTATTCACATTTACTCTCAACTTTCTTCTTCCACACACTTTACCAAACTCAGTCACCAGCTTCTGCAGTTTCTCACATGAATCAGCCACCAGCGCTGTATCATCAGCGAACAACAACTGACTCACTTCCCAAGCTCTCTCATCCCCAACAGACTTCATACTTGCCCCTCTTTCCAGGACTCTTGCATTTACCTCCCTTACAACCCCATCCATAAACAAATTAAACAACCATGGAGACATCACACACCCCTGCCGCAAACCTACATTCACTGAGAACCAATCACTTTCCTCTCTTCCTACACGTACACATGCCTTACATCCTCGATAAAAACTTTTCACTGCTTCTAACAACTTGCCTCCAACACCATATATTCTTAATACCTTCCACAGAGCATCTCTATCAACTCTATCATATGCCTTCTCCAGATCCATAAATGCTACATACAAATCCATTTGCTTTTCTAAGTATTTCTCACATACATTCTTCAAAGCAAACACCTGATCCACACATCCTCTACCACTTCTGAAACCGCACTGCTCTTCCCCAATCTGATGCTCTGTATATGCCTTCACCCTCTCAATCAATACCCTCCCATATAATTTACCAGGAATACTCAACAAACTTATACCTCTCTAATTTGAGCACTCACTCTTATCCCCTTTGCCTTTGTACAATGGCACTATGCACGCATTCCGCCAATCCTCAGGCACCTCACCATGAGTCATACATACATTAAATAACCTTACCAACCAGTCAACAATACAGTCACCCCCTTTTTTAATAAATTCCACTGCAATACCATCCAAACCTGCTGCCTTGCCGGCTTTCATCTTCCGCAAAGCTTTTACTACCTCTTCTCTGTTTACCAAATCATTTTCCCTAACCCTCTCACTTTGCACACCACCTCGACCAAAACACCCTATATCTGCCACTCTGTCATCAGACACATTCAACAAACCTTCAAAATACTCATTCCATCTCCTTCTCACATCACCGCTACTTGTTATCACCTCCCCATTTACGCCCTTCACTGAAGTTCCCATTTGCTCCCTTGTCTTACGCACCCTATTTACCTCCTTCCAGAACATCTTTTTATTCTCCCTAAAATTTACTGATAGTCTCTCACCCCAACTCTCATTTGCCCTTTTTTTCACCTCTTGCACCTTTCTCTTGACCTCCTGTCTCTTTCTTTTATACTATATATATATATATATATATATATATATATATATATATATATATATATATATATGTATGTATATATATATATATATATATATATATACACACAGACATATACATATGTACATAATTCATAGTCTGCCTTTATTTATTCCCATCACCATCCCCGCCACACGAGAAATAACAACCCCCTCCCCCTCTCATGTGTGCGAGGTAGCGCTAGGAAAAGACAACAAAGGCCACATTCCTTCATACTCAGTCTCTAGCTGTCATATATGATGCACCGAAACCACAGCTCCCTTTCCACATCCTGGCCCCACAGACGCTTCACATGCCCTGGTTCAATCCATTGACGGTATGCCAACCCCGGTATACCACATCGTTCCAATTCACTCTATTCCTTGCACGCCTTTCACCCTCCTGCATGTTCAGGCCCCGATCACTCAAAATCTTTTTCACTCCATCTTTCCACCTCCAATCTGGTCTCCCACTTCTCCTCGTTCCCTCCATCTCTGACACATATATCCTCTTGGTCAATCTTTCCTCACTCATTCTCTCCATGTGACCAAACCATTTCAAAATACCCTCTTCTGCTCTCTCAACCACACTCTTTTTATTACCACACATCTCTCTTACCCTTTCATTACTTACTCGATCAAACCACCTCACACCACATATTGTCCTCAAAAATCTCATTTCCAGCACATCCACCCTCCTCCACACAACTCTATCTATAGCCCACGCCTCGCAACCATATAACATTGTTGGAACCACTATTCCTTCAAACATGCCCATTTTTGCTTTCCGAGAAAATATTCTCGACTTCCAAGAATTCTTCAAAGCTCCCACAACTTTCACCCCTCCCCCACCCTATGATTCACTTCCTCTTCCATGGTTCCATCCGCTGCCAAATCCACCCCCAGATATGTAAAACACTTCACTTCCTCCAGTTTTTCTCCACTCAAACTTACCTCCCAATTGACCTGTCTCTCAACCCTACTGTACCTAATAACCTTGCTCTTATTCACACTTACTTTTGCTTTTATAGAGTATATAATTTATAGGAGATGGAGTGAGTATTTTGAAGGTTTGTTGAATGTGTTTGACGATAGAGTGGCACATATAGGGTGTTTTGGTCGAGGTGATGTGCAAAGTGAGAGGGTTAGGGAAAATGATTTGGTAAACAGAGAAGAGGTAGTAAAAGCTTTGCGGAAGATGAAAGCCGGCAAGGCAGCAGGTTTGGATGGTATTGCAGTGGAATTTATTAAAAAAGGGGGTGACTGTATCGTTGACTGGTTGGTAAGGTTATTTAATGTGGGGGAGGAATGGGATGTATTTAGGGAATCAGTGATGGATTGCGCAAAAGATGCTTGTGGCATGAGAAGAGTGGGAGGTGGGTTGATTAGAAAGGGTAGTGAGTGGTGGGATGAAGAAGTAAGAGTATTAGTGAAAGAGAAGAGAGAGGCATTTGGACGATTTTTGCAGGGAAAAAATGAAATTGAGTGGGAGATGTATAAAAGAAAGAGACAGGAGGTCAAGAGAAAGGTGCAAGAGGTGAAAAAAAGGGCAAATGAGAGTTGGGGTGAGAGACTATCAGTAAATTTTAGGGAGAATAAAAAGATGTTCTGGAAGGAGGTAAATAAAGTGCGTAAGACAAGGGAGCAAAAGGGAACTTCAGTGAAGGGCACAAATGGGGAGGTGATAACAAGTAGTGGTGATGTGAGAAGGAGATGGAGTGAGTATTTTGAAGGTTTGTTGAATGTGTTTGATGATAGAGTGGCAGATATAGGGTGTTTTGGTCGAGGTGGTGTGCAAAGTGAGAGGGTGAGGGAAAATGATTTGGTAAATAGAGAAGAGGTAGTAAAAGCTTTGCGGAAGATGAAAGCCGGCAAGGCAGCAGGTTTGGATGGTATTGCAGTGGAATTTATTAAAAAAGGGGGTGACTGTATTGTTGACTGGTTGGTAAGGTTATTTAATGTATGTATGACTCATGGTGAGGTGCCTGAGGATTGACGGAATGCGTGCATAGTGCCATTGTACAAAGGCAAAGGGGATAAGAGTGAGTGCTCAAATTAGAGAGGTATAAGTTTGTTGAGTATTCCTGGTAAATTATATGGGAGGATATTGATTGAGAGGGTGAAGGCATGTACAGAGCATCAGATTGGGGAAGAGCAGTGTGGTTTCAGAAGTGGTAGAGGATGTGTGGATCAGGTGTTTGCTTTGAAGAATGTATGTGAGAAATACTTAGAAAAGCAAATGGATTTGTATGTAGCATTTATGGATCTAGAGAAGGCATATGATAGAGTTGATAGAGATGCTCTGTGGAAGGTATTAAGAATATATGGTGTGGGAGGCAAGTTGTTAGAAGCAGTGAAAAGTTTTTTATCAAGGATGTAAGGCATGTGTACGTGTAGGAAGAGAGGAAAGTGATTGGTTCTCAGTGAATGTAGGTTTGCGGCAGGGGTGTGTGATGTCTCCATGGTTGTTTAATTTGTTTCTGGATGGGGTTGTTAGGGAGGTGAATGCAAGAGTTTTGGAAAGAGAGGCAAGTATGAAGTCTGTTGGGGATGAGAGTGCTTGGGAAGTGAGTCAGTTGTTGTTCGCTGATGATACAGCGCTGGTGGCTGATTCATGTGAGAAACTGCAGAAGCTGGTGACTGAGTTTGGTAAAGTGTGTGAAAGAAGAAAGTTAAGAGTAAATGTGAATAAGAGCAAGGTTATTAGGTACAGTAGGGTTGAGGGTCAAGTCAATTGGGAGGTGAGTTTGAATGGAGAAAAACTGGAGGAAGTGAAGTGTTTTAGATATCTGGGAGTGGATCTGGCAGCAGATGGAACCATGGAAGCGGAAGTGGATCATAGGGTGGGGGAGGGGGCGAAAATTCTGGGAGCCTTGAAGAATGTGTGGAAGTCGAGAACATTATCTTGGAAAGCAAAAATGGGTATGTTTGAAGGAATAGTGGTTCCAACAATGTTGTATGGTTGCGAGGCGTGGGCTATGGATAGAGTTGTGCGCAGGAGGATGGATGTGCTGGAAATGAGATGTTTGAGGACAATGTGTGGTGTGAGGTGGTTTGATCGAGTAAGTAACGTAAGGGTAAGAGAGATGTGTGGAAATAAAAAGAGCGTGGTTGAGAGAGCAGAAGAGGGTGTTTTGAAATGGTTCGGGCACATGGAGAGAATGAGTGAGGAAAGATTGACCAAGAGAATATATGTGTCAGAGGTGGAGGGAACGAGAAGAGGAGGGAGACCAAATTGGAGGTGGAAAGATGGAGTGAAAAAGATTTTGTGTGATCGGGGCCTGAACATGCAGGAGGGTGAAAGGAGGGCAAGGAATAGAGTGAATTGGAGCGATGTGGTATACCGGGGTTGACGTGCTGTCAGTGGATTGAATCAAGGCATGTGAAGCGTCTGGGGTAAACCATGGAAAGCTGTGTAGGTATGTATATTTGCGTGTGTGGACGTATGTATATACATGTGTATGGGGGTGGGTTGGGCCATTTCTTTCGTTTGTTTCCTTGCGCTACCTCGCAAACGCGGGAGACAGCGGAAAAAAAAAAAAAAAAAAAAAAAACTCATGGTGAGGTGCCTGAGGATTGGCAGAATGCATGCATAGTGCCATTGTACAAACGCAAAGGGGATAAGAGTGAGTGCTCAAATTACAGAGGTATAAGCTTGTTGAGTATTCCTGGTAAACTATATGGGAGGGTATTGATTGAGAGGGTGAAGGCATGTACAGTGCATCAGATTGGGGAAGAGCAGTGTGGCTTCAGAAGTGGTAGAGGACGTGTGGATCAGGTGTTTGCTTTGAAGACTGCATGTGAGAAATACTTAGAAAAGCAAATGGATTTGTATGTAGCATTTATGGATCTGGAGAAGGCATATGATAGAGTTGATAAAGATGCTCTGTGGAAGGTATTAAGAATATATGGTGTGGGAGGCAAGTTGTTAGAAGCAGTGAAAAGTTTTTATCTAGGATGTAAGGCATGTGTACGTGTATGAAGAGAGGAAAGTGATTGGTTCTCAGTGAATGTAGGTTTGCGGCAGGGGTGTGTGATGTCTCCATGGTTGTTTAATTTGTTTATGGATGGGGTTGTTAGGGAGGTGAATGCAAGAGTTTTGGAAAGAGGGGCAAGTATGAAGTCTGTTGTGGATGGGAGAGCTTGGGAAGTGAGTCAGCTGTTGTTCGCTGATGATACAGCGCTGGTGGCTGATTCATGTGAGAAACTGTAGAAGCTGGTGACTGAGTTTGGTAAAGTGTGTGGAAGAAGAAAGTTAAGAGTAAATGTGAATAAGAGCAAGGTTATTAGGTACAGTAGGGTTGAGGGTCAAGTCAATTGGGAGGTAAGTTTGAATGGAGAAAAACTGGAGGAAGTAAAGTGTTTTATATATCTGGGAGTGGATCTGGCAGCGGATGGAACCATGGAAGCGGAAGTGAATCATAGGTTGGGGGAGGGGGCAAAAATCCTGGGAGCCTTGAAGAATGTGTGGAAGTCGAGAACATTATCTCGGAAAGCAAAAATGGGTATGTTTGAAGGAATAGTGGTTCCAACAATGTTGTATGGTTGCGAGGCGTGGGCTATGGATAGAGTTGTGCGCAGGAGGGTGAATGTGCTGGAAATGAGATGTTTGAGGACAATGTGTGGTGAGGTGGTTTGATCGAGTAAGTAATGTAAGGGTAAGAGATGTGTGGAAATAAAAAGAGCGTGGTTGAGAGAGCAGAATAGGGTGTTTTGAAATGGTTTGGGCACATGGAGAGAATGAGTGAGGAAAGATTGATCAAGAGGATATATGTGTCAGAGATGGAGGGAACGAGGAGAAGTGGGAGACCAAATTGGAGGTGGAAAGATGGAGTGAAAAAGATTTTGTGTGATCAGGGCCTGAACATGCAGGAGAGTGAAAGGAGGGCAAGGAATAGAGTGAATTGGATCGATGTGGTATACCGGGGTTGACGTGCTGTCAGTGGATTGAATCAGGGTATGTGAAGCATCTGGGGTAAACCATGGAAAGTTGTGTGGGGCCTGCATGTGGAAAGGGAGCTGTGGTTTCGGGCATTATTGTGTGGCAGCTAAAGACTGAGTGTGAACGAATGGGACCTTCGTTGTCTTTTCCTAGTGCTACCTCGCACACATGAGGGGTGAGGGGGAAGGTATTCCATGTGTGGCGAGGTGGCGATGGGAGTGAATGGGGGCAGACAGTGTGAATTGTGTGCATGGGTATATGTATGTGTCTGTGTATGTATATATATGTGTACATTGAGATGTATAGGTATGTATATTTGCGTGTGTAGACGTGTGTGTGTATACATTGTGTATGGGGGTGGGTTGGGCCATTTCTTTCGTCTGTTTCCTTGCGCTACCTCGCAAACGTGGGAGACAGCGACAAAGCAAAAAAATAATTAATAGGGAAACTAAAAAATAAAAACTACGGCAAGACAACTTTCATCAAATTTCTGTTATTTTTCCATATAGATCCTTTGATTCTAAAATATTAATATTCAATTTCTATAATTTTTTCATACATACTGACCTCCTGACCTACCTGAGTGAATCTATGTGCCAATTATGGAAGATGAACCAATGATGGTCAAACAATTCTTCAAATTTTCAGTATTTTTGCTATAAATACTTTATAACTAGTATGGATTTCAAAAATTTTACTGCTAGCACTAGAAAGTATGCCGCCTCCTGATGTTGAAAAACTGAACGTCAAAATTAACTATATTTTTTGGTTGATTTAGTAAAAGGGTTTAAGTATTCCCAGTCTGCAAAAGAGCAAATATATCCATCTCATGAAATAAAATACCTCAGCCAATGGAAAAATATGAACTAGCCTACAAAGCGATAACAAAGGTATATCCAGAAATAAAGAAACAAGTTATGAGAAAAGTAAAACTATTCAAGTTTCTGTTTTTACATTAATATAATTCTTTTTTAAAGTATATAATTTATAGGGAAACTAAAAAAAAATAAAAACTATGGCAAGACAACTTTTATCAAATTTCTGTCATTTTTCCATGTAGATCCTTTGAGTCTAAAATATTAATATTCAATTTATAATTTTTTCATACATACTGACCTACCTGAGTGAATCTGTGAGCCAATTATGGAAGATGAACCAATGACGGTCAAACAATTCTTCACATTTTCAGCATTTTTGCTATAAATACTTTATAACTAGTATGGATTTCAAAAATTTTACTGCTAGCACTAGAAAGTATGCCTCCTCCTGATATTGAAAAATTGAACATCAAAATTAACTATATTTTTTGGTTGATGACTGACAGCACAAACTAGTGTGAAATTAAATCATTCAGTAAAAGAGGTTAAGTATTCCCAGTCTGCAAAAGAACAAATATATCCATCTCATGAAATAAAATACCTCAGCCAATGGAAAAATATCAACTAGCCTAGAAAGCAATAACAAAGGCAAATCCAGAAATAAAGAAACAAGTTATGAGAAAAGTACAAATAGAAACTTGTCCAGAAAAAGCTTTAATGACCCAGTAGGAAATATGGAACCTTATAAAATCTTCTTTTACCACAAAAAAATGAAACTACAGATCTTTATCTAAACCCACAGAATCCAAACTCAATGTTGAAAATCATGGAAAAAATGGAAACTTACATGCTGAGTACTACAGCAATTTCTTAACAAGAGAAAACAAGGACTAATCCCTTTGGTAAAGAATGAAGTAATAAAATTTCCAATTGAAGATATTACAATCCACAAAGAATAATCTAAAATACTACTGTATGATTACATCAAGGACCTACAAAACTCTAGGGATCTCCGAGGGTTTACCAAAAAGTATCTGTACTAGAATTATCAATCAATATGAATTATCAAGAATAACAAAAACAAACAAAAAAGGCACAATTACCTTATTTGGTGCTGTACATATAAAGTTTGTGTGCTTGCCAAAGACGCCCTTTTGTGTGTTATCACTGAGGGCACACAGATTATGTCATCACCAAAGCGCTTGATGACCAACAGGCACAGATTAAACAACTCATTTGGTAATAATAACACATTTCACAATTTTGGAGACTAATATGATGCAGTAAATGATAGATAATAAAAAAAGTTCCATTATGTGCCATTATATTTTTCCTAGCGCTACCTCGCACACATGAGGGGGGAGGGGGATGTTATTCCATGTGTGGCGAGGTGGTGATAGGAATGAATAAAGGCAAACAGTGTGAATTGTGTGCATGTGTATATATGTAGGTGTCTGTGTGTGTATATATATGTGTACATTGAGATGTATGGGTATGTATATTTGCATGTGTGGACATGTATGTATATACATGTGTATGGGGGTGGGTTGGGCCATTTCTTTCGTCTGTTTCCTTGCGCTACCTCGCAAACGCGGGAGACAGCGACAAAACAAAATAATAATAATAATGTAATTTTAAAATATAATATATTTGGTTTAAATAATTCTCAGGTAAGAGTAGAAAGATGTGGAACACTTTCCTAAAGGAAGACCTGTACAGTTGTCGTGTAGCTTAGGAGGTGCTAATACCATCAGTTGTGGATTTGAAGCAAAATACTTATCAAGTCAATGCTCGAACATATATATGGCACTGCTTTCAACTACTCTAATGGGAAAATAATTCCATACGTGTATCAATAATACCTTTAAAGAAAAAGTACTTCACCTCGAAGTAAAACATTTGCCCACTAGTTTATATCCATCACTACAATCAAACTAGACAAATAGCATCAGAAATAATCAAAGCCTTTAATCATTTTAAATATCTATTAGATCAACTCTTAACAACCTCTTCTACGCTAAATAGATTTAGTTCATTCAGTCAGCTCTCAAAGGATTTGTGTCTCAGGCCAGGATTTACCTTGGTAGCTCATGTCTGTACTCACTCCATTCTGTTTGTCTTTCCTTAAGAAATGTAACTAAAGTGAAGCCAGCATTCAAAGGGATGTAACAGTGATAATTTCACAAGACTCAAATTTGAAAGCCCTCTCTATGAATACAAGAATTTTGCTTGCCCCTTTTCTGTGCACTGCTTTCTTGGCTTCAGGTCACTAGAGATTATTAAACCCCAAGTCATTTTCCTTAAAGACCTTTTGTAGCTCAAAAGAATTCACTCTGTACTTTGCCCTTTTCATTTTTACTAGTAATATGTAAAACTTTGCACTTATCAATATCAAAATTCGTTTGCCATGTGACCCGAAACAGTCTGAGGGTGCAGACATTCAGCTTACACCGTAGATTCATTCCCCATCTTAGTATCATCTGCAAATCTGGAGATCTTACAGTGATGCCAATCACCAATATCTTTAATATACAAAACAGGGAACTGGTCCCAATAACACAACTCTTGTTACGTCAAGCCAGTTTGGAGAGACTTGACCATTAATCACTACTCTTTATTTATGGCTAACTTCCTGACCATCAAAGTACTATCCCATCAATTCCTTGTGACTTAAAGGAACTTTATCAAATGCTCTTTGAAAATCTAAACAAAGCAGATGACAAATACTTTTTTTCCATCATACATTGTGGTTATATCAAAGGAAATCGAACATGTGAAACATGAATGATTTTGTTGAAAACCATGCTGAGAATCATTCTAATAAAGTGGTGGTCCTGTAAATAGTTCAATCATATCCTAAATGATGGTTTGTATTTGTTTACCTACAAAAAATATTAAGCTAACTGGACATCAATTCCTGAGCAGTGACTTATAACCATTTTCTATATCAGTGTTAAACTGGCAAATTTCCGTTCCTCTGGAACATCTCCCATAGCAAGTGGCTTTCTGAAAACAGCAACCAATGGTTTAACTCATTTTCTGTCTCTAAGTGTCCTTGGCTGGGCATACCATTCTACGAATATTATTTTGTTGCACAACCTTCACCCTAATCATAGTCTTTATGAAAAATGGGTGTTTTTCATGTGGGCATTTGAAATGAAAGACCAAATCAGAAAAAAGAACAATGAAGAAACAAATCATATAGACCTCAACTTATCAAGGAAGAAATTAATTAGTTTCAGGTGGGAACATACTACTAGAACATCGGTAAGTGCCACAGTCTTACATACGTCTCATAAGGCATCACTTTATCTTTTACATTAGCACAAACCTCACCTGTTACTGATGCCTCTTATATAAAAACCTTTGTTTCACATGGTCGCAATGATTCTGAAGATATTCATATAGTTTCATCATGACAGATATTATCATGTGTACTACTGTACTTAGCTTATTCAGTGGATTTCTTTGTTTAGGGAGGCCCTTTAAAAAAGTGCTGGAAATTTGGATCTTGGCTCTTGATTAGCGCATTTTAGAATGCATTTATCTTTACTTTCAAATGGCTTTTACTAGGAGCCATATAAAAGGCTTCTACGCAAAGTTGAGCACATGAAATCAAAGCCTATGTGTCGAAATGAATTACATTTCTGACAAACAAATGTAAAAGTGACTGAGGCAAACTAAAGTCTAAGTATCATGAATGAAGTTACATCAGGTGTCCCACAGGGTTCAGTCCCCTGACAAAAAAAAAAAAAAAAAAAAAAAAAAAAAAAAAAAAAATTGCACACCATCCCCCCCCAAATAAAACTGCACACCATTTCCCATGTTAGTGAGGTAGTGCCAAGAACAGATGAAGGCCATATCCACTGACATCAATTCTTTAGTAGTCATGTGTAATGCACTGAAACTACAGCTCCCTACCCACATTCAAGCCTCATAGACCCCTTTCCTGGTTTACCCCAAATGCTTCACAATCCCTGGTTCAAGTTCATTGAAAGCAAGTCGACCCCATTATACCTCATTGTTCCAATTCACTCCATCCCATTCATGCCTTTCGGCCTTGTGCATATTTAGGCTCCAATGTAGGAGGGTGAAAGACTTGCAAGGGATAGAATGAAATGGAAAGATGTGGTACACTGGAGTTGACATGCTGTCAGTGGAGTGAATCAGGGCAAGTGAAATATCTAAGGTAAACCATGGAAAGGTCTGCATGTGGAGAGAGAGTTATGTTTTCAGCACATTAAACATGACAGTTAGAGACCGAGTGTGAACAAATGAGGCTTTTTTTTGTCTGTTTTCCTGGTGCAGGGAGTGGCGATGCTGTTTCCTGCGGGGCGGGATGGTGCTGGGAATGGATGAAGGCAAGAGAGTACAAATATTTACTTGTGTATATAATTATATGGCTGTGTATGTGTATGTACATGTTTATATGTATATGCATGTATGGACATGTGTATATGAGTGGACGGGTCATTCTTCGTCTGTTTTCTGGCAATACCTCTCTGACATGGAAAAAGGCTGTTTTCCTGTGGGGGTGGGGTAGCAACAGCAATGGATGAAGGTGAGTATGAATATGTGCATGAGTATGTATATATATATATATATATATATATATATATATATATATATATATATATATATATATATATATATATTATATTCATTTTATTTTATTATACTTTGTTGCTGTCTCCCACGTTTGCGAGGCAGCGCAAGGAAACAGACGAAAGAATGGTCTAACTTACCCACATACACATGTATACACATACACGTCCACACACAGAAATATACATACCTATACATCTCAATGTATACACACAAATACACAAGCAGACATATTCATATATACACATGTACATAATTCATACTGTCTGCCCTTATTCATTCCCGTTGCCACCCTGTCACACATGATATGACAACCCCCTCCCCCCAAATGTGCGCGAGGTAGCGCTAGGAAAAGACAATTAAGGCCACGTTCATTCACACTCAGTCTCTACCTGTCATGCATAATGCACGGAAACCACAGCTCCCTTTCCACATCCAGGCCCCACAAAACTTTCCATGGTTTACCCGACACTTCACATGCCCTGGTTCAATCCATTGACAGCACATCAACCCCGGTATACCACATCGTTCCAAAGCAATTAGTCCTTGCACACCTTTCACCTCCTGCATGTTAAGGCCCCGTTCACTCAAAATCTTTTTCACTCCATCTTTCCACCTCCAATTTGGTCTCCCACTTCTCCTCGTTCCCTCCACCTCCGACACATATATCCTCTAGGTCAATCTTTCCTCACTAATTCTCTCCATGTGATCAAACCATTTCAAAACACCTTCTGCTCTCTCAACCACACACATTTTATCATCACACATCTCTCTTACCCTATTATTACGTACTCGATCAAACCACCTTAAACCACATATTGTCCTCAAACATTTCATTTCCAGCACATCCACCCTCCTCTGCATAACTCTATCTATAGCCCACACTTCACAACCATATAACATTGTTGAAACCACTTTTCTTTCAAACATACCCATTTTTGCTTTCCGAGATAACACTCACCTTCCACACATTTTTCAACGCTCCCAGAACTTTTGCCCCCTCCCCCCAACTATCATAATTCACTTATGCTTCCATGGTTCCATCCGCTGCCAAATCCACTCCCAGATATCTAAAACACTTTACGTCCTCCAGTTTTACTCCTTTCACACTTACCTCCCAATTGACTTGTCCCTCAACCCTACCGTACCTGATAACCTTGATCTTATTCACATTTACTCTCAACTTTCTTCTTTCATACACTTTACCTAATTCAGTCACCAGCTTCTGCAGTTTCTCACCTGAATCTGCCAACAGCGCAGTATCATCAGCGAACAACAACTGACTCACTTCCTAAGCTCTTTCATCCACAACAGACTGCATACTTATCCCTCTTTCCAAAACTCTTGCATTCACCTCCCTAACAACCCCATCCATAAATAAATTAAACAACCATGGAGACATCACACACCCCTGCTGCAAACCAACATTCACTGAGAACCAATCACTTTCCTCTCTTCCTACATGTACACATGCCTTACATCCTCAATAAAAACTTTTCACTACTAACAACTTACCTACCACACCATATATTCTTAATACATTCCACAGAGCATCTCTATCAACTCTATCAAATGCCTTCTCTAGATCCAGAAATGCTAAAAACAAATCCATTTGCTTTTCTAAGTATTTCTCACATACATGCTTCAAAGCAAACACCTGATCCACACATCCTCTACCACTTCTGAAACCACACTGCTCTTTCCCAATCTGATGCTCTGTACATGCCTTCACCCTCTCAATCAATACCCTCCCATATAATTTCCCAGGAATACTCAACAAACTTATACCTCTGTAATTTGAGCACTCACTCTTATCCCCTTTGCCTTTGTACAATGGCACTATGCAAGCATTCCGCCAGTCCTCAGGCACCTCACCATGAGTCATACATACATCAAATAACCTTACCAACCAGTCAACAATACAGTCACCCCCTTTTTTAATAAATTCCACTGCAATACCATCTAAACCCGCTGCCTTGTAAGGCATGTGTACGTGTAGGAAGAGAGGAAAGTGATTGGTTCTCAGTGAATGTAGGTTTGCGGCAGGGGTGTGTGATGTCTCCATGGTTGTTTAATTTGTTTATGGATGGGGTTGTTAGGGAGGTAAATGCAAGAGTTTTGGAAAGAGGGGCAAGTATGAAGTCTGTTGGGGATGAGAGAGCTTGGGAAGTGAGTCAGTTGTTGTTCGCTGATGATACAGCGCTGGTGGCTGATTAATGTGAGAAACTGCAGAAGCTGGTGACTGAGTTTGGTAAAGTGTGTGGAAGAAGAAAGTTAAGAGTAAATGTGAATAAGAGCAAGGTTATTAGGTACAGTAGGGTTGAGGGTCAAGTCAATTGGGAGGTGAGTTTGAATGGAGAAAAACTGGAGGAAGTGAAGTGTTTTAGATATCTGGGAGTGGATCTGGACCATGGAAGCGGAAGTGGATCATAGGGTGGGGGAGGGGGCGAAAATTCTGGGGGCCTTGAAGAATGTGTGGAAGTCGAGAACATTATCTTGGAAAGCAAAAATGGGTATGTTTGAAGGAATAGTGGTTCCAACAATGTTGTATGGTTGCGAGGCGTGGGCTATGGATAGAGTTGTGCGCAGGAGGATGGATGTGCTGGAAATGAGATGTTTGAGGACAATGTGTGGTGTGAGGTGGTTTGATCGAGTGAGTAACGTAAGGGTAAGAGAGATGTGTGGAAATAAAAAGAGCGTGGTTGAGAGAGCAGAAGAGGGTGTTTTGAAGTGGTTTGGGCACATGGAGAGAATGAGTGAGGAAAGATTGACCAAGAGGATACATGTGTCGGAGGTGGAGGGAACGAGGAGAAGAGGGAGACCAAATTGGAGGTGGAAAGATGGAGTGAAAAAGATTTTGTGTGATCGGGGCCTGAACATGCAGGAGGGTGAAAGGAGGGCAAGGAATAGAGTGAATTGGAGCGATGTGGTATACCGGGGTTGACGTGCTGTCAGTGGATTGAATCAAGGCATGTGAAGCGTCTGGGGTAAACCATGGAAAGCTGTGTAGGTATGTATATTTGCGTGTGTGGACGTGTGTATATACATGTGTATGGGGGGGGGGGGCCATTTCTTTCGTCTGTTTCCTTGCGCTACCTCGCAAACGCGGGAGACAGCGACAAAGTATAAAATATATATATATATATATATAAATATATATATATATATATATATATATATATATATATTTTTTTTTTATATTATACTTTGTCGCTGTCTCCCAGGATTGCGAGGTAGTGCATGGAAACAGACGAAAGAATGGCCTAACTCACCCATATACACATGCATATACATACATGTCCACACACGCACATATACATACCTATACATCTCAACGTACACATATATATACACACACAGACATATATATATCAACACAAGTACATAATTCATACTGTCTGCCCTTATTCATTCCCATCACCACCATGCCACACATGAAATGAAAACCCCCTTCCCCACATTTGCATGAGGTAGCACTAGGAAAAGACAACAAAGGCCACATTTGTTCACACTCAGTCTCTAGCTGTCATGTATAATGCACCGAATCCACAGCTCCCTTTCCACATCTAGGCCCCACAAAACTTTCCATGGTTTATCCCAGTCGCTTCACATGCCCTGGTTCAATCCATTGACAGCACGTCGACCTCGGTATACCACACTGTTCCAATTCACTCTATTCCTTGCACGCCTTTCACCCTCCTGCATGTTCAGGCTCTGATCACTCAAAATCTTTTTAACTCCATTTTTTCACCTCCAATTTGGTCTCCCACTCATCCTCGTTCCCTCCACCTCTGACATATATATCCTCTTGGTCAATCTTTCCTCACTCATTCTCTCCATGTGACCAAACCATTTCAAAACACCCTCTTCTACTCTCTCAACCACACTCTTTTTAGTACCACACATCTTTCTTACCCTTTCATTACTTACTTGATCAAACCACCTTACAACAAATATTGTCCTCAAACATCTCATTTCCAGCACATCTACCCTCCTCTGCACAACTCTACCTATAGCCCACGCCTCGCAACCATATAACATTGTTGGAACCGCTATTCCTTCAAACATACCCATTTTGGTTTTCCAAGATAACATTCTCAACTTTCACACATTTTTCTATGCTCCCAGAACTTTTGCCAGTCCTCAGGCACCTCACAACAAGTCATACATACATTAAATAACCTTACCAACCAGTCAACAATAAAGTCACCCCCTTTTTAAATCAATTCCACTGCAATATCATCCAAACCCACTGCCTTTTTTATTATACATACTCAATGTCTCCTGCATTAGCGAGGTAGTGTAAGGAAACAGACAAAAGAAAGGCCCAACCCACCCACATACACATGTACATACATAAATGCCTACAAATGCACATATACATACATATACATTTCAATGTATACATACATATAAATATACAGACATATACATATATACACATGTACATATTCATACATGCTGCCTTCATCCTTTCCCATCGTCAATCCCGCCACACATGAAATAGCAAAGGCCACATTTGTTCACACTCAGTTTCAAGCTGTCATGTGTAATGCACCAAAACCACAGCTCTCTTTCCACATCAAGGCCCAACAAAACATTCCTTTCCACATCCAGGCCCAACAAACTTTCCATGGTTTACCCCAGACACTTCACATGCCCTGGTTCAATCCACTGACAGCATGTCCACCCTGGTATACCACATTGCTCCATTTCACTATTCCTTAAACCCCTTTCACCCTCCTGCATGTTCAGGCCCCATCGCTCAAAATCTTTTTCACTCCATCCTTCCACCTCCAATTTGGTCTCCACCTTCTAATTCCCTCTACCTCAAACACATATATCCTCTTTGTCAATCTTTCCTCACTCATTCTCTCCATGTGACCAAACCATTTCAAAAAACCCTCTTCGGCTCTCTCAACCACACTCTTTTTGTTACCACACATTTCTCTTACCCTTTCATTACTCACTCGATCAAACAACCTCACACCACATTTTGTCCTCAAACATTTCATTTCAAACACATCCACCCTCCTCCACACAACCTTATCTATATATAACCCATAACATTGTTGGAACCACTTTTCCTTCAAAAATACTCATTTTTGCTCTCCGAGATAATGTTCTTGCCTTCCACACATTCTTCAACACTCCTAGAACTCACTTCTGCTTCCATGGTTCCATCCGCTGCTAAACCCATTCCCAGATGTCTAAAACACTTCACTTCCTCCATTCAAACTTACCTCCCAATCAACCTGTCCCTCAACCCTACTGAACCTAATAACCTTGCTCTTATTCACATTTACTCTCTGCTTTTTTCTTTCACACACTATACCAAACTCATGTCACCAATATGTGGTGTGAGGTGGTTTGATCGAGTAAGTAATGAAAGGGTAAGAGAGATGTGTGGTAATAAAAAGGGTGGTTGAGACAGCAGAAGAGGGTGTATTGAAATGGTTTGGACACATGGAGAGAGTGAGAGAGGAAAGATTGACAAAGAGGATATATGTGTCAAAGGTGGAGGGAAGGAGGAGAAGCGGGAGACCAAACTAGAGGTGGAGGGATGGAGCGAAAAAGTTCTGAGCAATCGGGGCCTGAACATACAGGAAGGTGAAAGGCATGCAAGGAATTGCATGCAGTGAATTGGAACAATGTGGTATACCAGAGTCGATGTGTTGTCAATGGATTGAACCAGGGCAAGTGAAGTGTCTCAGGTAAACCTTGGAAAGGTCTGTGGGGCCTGGATGTGGAAAGGGAGCTGTAGTTTCGGTGCATTACACATGACACCTAAAGACTGTCAATGAATGTGGCATTTTTGTCTTTTCCTGGTGCTATCTCTCTAGGGAGGGGGATTGCTGTTTCCTGTGTGTTGGGGTGGTGACAGGAATGGATGAAGGCAGCAAGTATGAATATGTATATGGATTCAACCAACCAGAACCCATCCTTCCGTAGAGTTCTAGTGACAATATACATCAACAAAGCATTTGACACTGTCCCCCGACACATTCTCACCCAAAATATACTTGACATCACCCTCCACAACAATGACAGAGGTGTTTGACCAATTTCATCCCCATTCGCTATGCCACTGTCACTAATAACAGCTTCATCTCTAAAAGAATTTGTACTATGGAGTTCTCCAAAGTTTATTTCTTTCTCCAACCCTTCAATCTCTACCTACACAACCTTCTATTACCTCAAGCAAACCTCAACACAAAGGTCTTTTCATATGAAGACAACCTTAATCACATCACAACACCATGACACAACAGGAACATCAATCATGTTGCACTACATTACAAAACTGGAACAAAGGTGCATCAAGAATAGAATGTTTGCTTTGCCATAGAAGTCTTCAATCATTGTTTAAACCACCACACACACAAAAGAGTTCAGCTCACACCCTCCAGTCACACTGAATAGCTATTCCCTTCCCCTGAAGAAACCAACAACCAATCTAGGTATCACATACAACATGCACCATGCACATGACATTCACCACCCAGATCAAAAAATATCTACACAAAAGCAAAAGACAACCTCAATGCCCTTAGAACACCAATTCACAGAAGTTTTGGATGAGAATAACTCAAAATCTCTACATACAATTCATTGCTCCACTCTAACCCTTTCACACTAGCCTTCAGTAAATTTAAGAGATCAAAGGGATTATCATTTCATATTTTGACTTTGGTAATTGGTAGAGTACTTGTTCCCAAGTAAATGGAAAAAGAAAAATACAACTTCCTGGTACCTCCCGACCTTGTGGGTCAACATTTGTCATATACAAGGGTAATTCTCTGTTAGTACTGCCAGATACATGAGTATCTTCTTAATTTTTCTCTCTCTACATTCTGCATTTCAACTCATAATGCAAATACATATGGGCTATCCAGTGCTTGCATATGTACAAATCAATTTGACCCTATACCTACTTTTGTGAATACAATTATACATATTTGAAAGATGCAGAGATATTTCCAGGAAAGTTATTCAAAACCACAATTTATCTATTCACTTAGTCAAGTCCAAGTTGACTGTCTACTATCTTCGCATAAATAAAATCAACAACTCCACTGAGAAAAATATATCTGCCCGAAAAAAATGGCAAAGGCTATTATCATTTTGTAAATAACATACAAAGTTTCCATCTCCTGGAAACTCAGGCAGGACCTATGAAGGTAAGCTATTTGTATCTTCATCTACTTTCTCCAGTCTCATTCTGAATTCAAAATTATTTCATTACCCATTTGTTTGTACATTTCAATACTTAATATAGTGTGGACAGTCACTTCCAGACGATCTACTGCATCTGTTTTCATCGTCTATGAGCAGTTTGGATCATCACTTTCAATACAGTGCACCTCTTTGAGATACTTTACTACTACCTCACTGACTTCATCAATTGGCCATCAAGGGCCAAAGATGGTCCAGCAAAGAGTGGGTATTATGCTATCTCCAACATTTTCATGGCTACTGACCCTTAAACTCAAAACTAACTGGCTCATCACCCAGCATCAGTTTCATATGTTGCCTACCCTTATTAGTCACAATTCATTTTCCCACTTATACCTCAGGTGTGCAAACTTAAAAGGGTGTTGCTATGGCTGCATACCTCAAACTTAAGTTATTTTAGGTGCTGCTACCACAACCCCTCAATGTGAATGGTTAGAACTATTCCTCACTCTCTCTTGAAAGCAAATATAACAAAGCTGCATCCCACAGAAGACTGTGTACTAAGAACAATCAGTGAATGCCTCGCAACAGACACCTGCACAACGAAACAAAGATCCTCCCTACACATTCATACCTTAACACGGTTAACACTCAGTTCTATGCAACTGCACTAGACCCATCCTACTCTATAACTAACCACCAACCCCCATATAAAAATAAGAGGCTTATCCCTACCTAGCAATTCAGTAACCTCTACTCACGACCCCCAATCCAAATATACAACACTCATAAAACACACACCAAACTAACCCAACAAGCACTAAACAACCGACCTTCCAACTCGGTCTTAAACTCCATTCCCTGTCATGTCTAACAGAAACCTCATTCCATTGAAAAACAATTCACACTCAACTGTCTACACTCTGGACACTGCCCATTACTACAAACACTCTTTCACTATATCCCAAGTTCCTTCATACCCATGATGCAACTAAAATAATATTCAACTGCCCTGCACTCAGTGCACACACACACTAACACATATCACACCACCATAATTCAATCCCATGCAGCGGCATCAGCCTTGTAATGAAAGAAGGGACTCCTGGCAAAGGAAATACATACAAGTATATACTTAACAAAGAAGTGGCCTTGGTTGGGAATACAAAAGCCGTACAAAACAACATGAAGAGATACATCAACTTCTAAACACTGCAGAACAGAGTAAGTCAATATTCAAAACTAGCTCTCTCATATAATCAAACAAGTAATCTGTCAACTTCAATACCACAAATTACTTTAAAGCAAGACTTGAAAAGCATTCACTAAACACAAAAAAAATGAGGCTAAGCTTACACCTATCAAAAATGTAACTGCATATGTAAGAGTAAGGTGAGGGGTTGGGCTCTGACATGTCTAGTCATTCTCCCCTCCTAAATTGTTCACTTCTAGCACCACAAAAATCGATTAATCCGGCAAAGCAAAGCAAATTATATAATAATCATGCCTTCAGTCAAATCTAAACCCAAGCTAGATTCTTTTGCAAAAAAAAAAAAAATTCTCCATTAATTATGACAAAACACTTTTGACACAACTTTGTGTTTATCATTACCAGTGTCATGCAGACATCCATATCCAAACAGATAATTATGGATCAATATGGATTTGGAACATATCTATGCATATTAATTCACATTAAAAAGTACTACCATCTTAATCAGCAATGAGGGTATAAAATACACTTAAATCTGTCTATATTCCTTCGGAGATTACCACTATTGCATCATCAATTTTGGGGGTTCAGTTAGAGTTTATAATAACCATGCAGAAAACTGGTAAAACTCGAGAAATTCTTTGACATCAAAACATTAAGAAAGTGAAAATCATTATCACGTATATATACCTGAATAAAAATTTACCCACAGCAGTACTGACATTCACGGAAATCATTTCATGTTATGAAGTAAATTGAATGGGATACAATCAAAGATAACACTTAGTACAAATTACTACGAATACGTTTAACAAAATTTTGACCAACAACAGGAATGAAGACGTCTCACAGTCAGTGCTGAAACCACGTTGGACTGGTCGTCGCCATGCTTTTTCAATGACATACATTTCTTGAACTGGCCTCAATGCTTTGAGTCAAACTGCTTTTCAGAGATACCCTTGAGTGTTTATAGTACACTCACCTCGGCCTGTTGTCGAATTTTGTTTTCATGACTTAACAATCCGGTTAATAGTTGCTGAAATTGCTCCTGATCACCCGCCATTTTCGCCGGGACCACTACCACAGACATATGATTTTGTTCCAACACTACCTACAGCACGACGCAACATGGCCTATCCAACTTTATATAAACTAGAAAAAATATTAAGTTTGTTTGATTATTTACTTTTATTTCTAAGTTTATATCACGTCTAAAACCATCCTTTGTTATATATTGTTATTATGTATAGAATAATGAATTATTAATGACGTATTATGTTCTCTTTAAAAGACTATTCATCTATGTTTCCCGCGTTTTAGTTCAAAGGAGGTAGTCCGAGACTGAGATTTTACAGGCTTGAAAATTCATGCGCTTGAGACGATACTATCCCGGATTGTTATTGTTTTATTCGCTTTTCGCGCGCAATTTACGTTATGTGAGGTCTTCTGCTAGATTGAATTGTAGTTCACCATGAGTGCAAATGGAGAAAATGGTAAATATATATTGTGGCTTATGTATTTAGAGCTGGCTTGACAATGGTGAACTTATCAGCCACGAGAATATTTCTTTGAAGCCAACATTGATGTCCAATTCGTTGTAACAATGAGTATTGCTGTATTGAACACCCAAAATAAATTATAAATACTGAATATACTACGTATAATCTCAAAAGGGTACGCTATGCAAGCTCTATTATTCTATGTCGAAGCCCATAACCTTGCCATTGGATCTCAGCATTATTGACGGAAATACATTATAACCGATGCCATTGATATGTTAGCTGTGTATCTTATATTGGCAGTTATTACCAAATCTTTACTGAAAATATGCCTTTAGTCAATGATAGAATCCTAATGATAACTAAGTTGAAACCTTTTTTTTATATCAGTCGTAAAACCCTATTTTGCCGACAATTGTTTTCATGAATGCTACACAAATATTGGAGTTACGAGAGCGGTCTCTTACCTTTGGGTTACTTTGACATAGGCAAGGATATAACGGTCACGGGGATAGAGTCTTCTTGTTAGGATTTACAGAATAGTATTTGTAATAACAGTATTATAGCTTGTTTGATGTACTATCTAGTTTAGCATAGAGGCAGGATAAGACACTCCTGGAGTGGAAGGTTTATGCTTCGAACCTTAACTATATGAATAAGTTGCTGCTTTTCAGGAGTTTCTCTCATTACAAAACTGAAATACTACATAAGTATGCAAATTTATATAGTCTAAAGAGGTTTATTAAGTAGTGAATGCTATAAAATGCAGTGCAGATTTTCACTTTTTTTTTAGACATTGCTATGAGAATCAAAGTAGCTATTTCATGTCTGTTAGCATGAATCACATTGGTTAGATAATCGTCTTTAATGCTTGACAGGTTTACAGTATGTACCAACCTTATTATTTTAGTTTTCTCTCTAGGACCTGAACATACTTGATTGTTATGAAGTTCATGTTTGTCATACATATTTTAAGCATCTCAACACCACCCTTTATAAAAATGCACATCATTAGGTTATGAATTGTAATGCTATAATCTGAAGAAGCTTCACATTTCATAGGCTTTGTAGGAGGAGGCTTCTTGGTCTTGTTAAGTGCTTCCAGATCCTCCTACAAAACACATCATCTGCCCTAACTTTATAAGATGCACCTAACCCTAGCTATCTTCCATTTCTTTTCCTCAAACCCTCCTGTAACCATGGCAACTCATAAGCACCTCCAATATCTTAAAGAGCTTGTCTCATGATTTTTTGCATTTTATATAACGATACCTAATCCTCAGGGGTATTTGGTTGCTATGATGTCTCAGCTGTAGGAATCACATTCTCTGAACTGGACTTGCATATGTTTCCTGAGTTAGGGTGTTTTTTCACATGTAAAAGCATCAGGTCCCATCCTGTCAGCTTGACATCCATTGTAGGAAACTTTCTCAAATCAACTATAGTGGACAAAATACGGGAACACTTAGAGAATCATGATCTCATAAGGGATTCTCAACGTAAAGCTTTTGACAATACCTCATGAGTGTCTCCTTAGAAAAATAGGGGCACACAGCAGTTGGTGTTGTGTATTTAATTGGATGAGGGCAAGGCTCAGTGACAGAAAGTAGAGGGTATGCATCAATGGGGCACTGTAGCCAGTGGTGTTCCTCAGGGGTCAGTCTTGGGACCACTTTTTTTTTCATTATATATATTTATGATTTGGATGTGGTATTAACCAGCAACCTAAGCAAATTTGCCGATGATACAAAGATAGGGGCCATAATTGACTCTGATGAAAATTCAGTGAATTTGCAGAGGGACTTAAATAGATTATCAGAATGGGGGGTGCATGGAAAATGGAATTCAACATAGATAAATTCAGAACATTTAGTGTGGGTAAAGACAGGAATACTGATTACAAACTGGACAGTATTACTATTGGTAACACAGAATATGAAAGAGATTTAGGGGTACTGGTGAGCATGGATCTTGAGCTGCGGCAACATTATATAAAAGTGTTTAACAAGGCTAAACGGATGTTAGGATTCATTAATGTGACTGTAAGCAATAAAACTTATAGAGTATTACTGCAACTTTATCATGCATTGGATTATGTGGTACAGTTTTAGGCTCCACACTTTGCAGTTGATATAGATTGTTTAGAGAGTAAAAAGGCATATGAAAAAAATGATCCATGTAATTAGAAACCTCACTCATTAAGAAAAGTTAAAAAGAGTGAATTTACACTCATTTAAGAGGAGGAGGGCTAGAGGGGATATGACTGTAGTTTTTAAATTGGTGAAGGCATTGATAAAGGTAATATGAATAAAGTTCTTTGAATGGCACCACTGGATAGGACAAGAAATATTGGGTATAGTTTAGAAAAAAGATTTATGTTGGATGTGGGTAAATATTAGTTCAGGAGTAGTGTAGTAGATTTATGAAACAAGCTGCCAAGTGGAAGGTAGGTCTTTAGGTACCTTTAAGCAAAGGTTGGATGTGTTTACGAGTTCAGGCAGTTGGTTGTAAGGTGGACAGACTCTGGAACTGCCTAGCACAGGGCAATTGGCCTCTTGCAGCATCCTCATTTTCTTGTTTTTATGTTCTTATTTGTAGTTGGTAGACAACTAACCTGGGTGGTATGTTACCAGCATTATACCCACCTGGGTATCGGGGGTTAGCGATACCTGCATAGTGAGCCAGCACGTCATTGGTTTTCAAGTTGCACTCCTCTGACCCAGGTTGCTGTCTTTTCTTTCTGCATCACCCACATGTGGGCTCCTAGCTTTCTGTCCACAAACATACAATCTCTCCTTGTCATACATCACACTTGACAACACTTAACTCACACAGCTCATTCTTCTTATTAGGTTTTCCTGCCGTGAGCACTATGTACTCACCCTGCCTTTTGGCAAAATGCTTGGAGCAGTGAACAGTAGTAGTAGGTAGGAACATTTAGGCAGGAACCGTAGGTAGTAACAATAGGTAGTAGTTGGTAGGGACATTAGGCAGGAGCAATAGGTAGAAGTAGTCAGTAGGAACATCAGTTAGGAGCCTCTGCAAATGCTGAGCTAGATTTGCCCCAATGCAAGTGGCCAGTTAAGGGTGGAGCACTAAAGGGTAAGAAGCAGCGCTGGAGTTAACTAATTATGGAAACTATTGCTGTGGCCATCCCCTTAAGGGAGCTCCACTTAGGAACTGGCATCAGAGATACAGATAATTGATCAATCGTTTTATCAGCAATGGTAAAGTAAATCCTCTCTTTCCATGTGAATGTTCTGAAGCCTACCTAATTCACAAGAATTTAGAAAAGTAGAACTATAATGAATTTCTGTTTATTGTTAAGACCAAATAGGTAAATGTGTACCTTTCTCCGGGGTCTCTCTCTTTAGGATATGCTATTTCGTACTTTTAAAGCCATAACTTAAGAGTTCTATGGCCACATTTGAATGTGTGTGCCTAATGAGTCTTGATGTAAGTGCTGAAAAAGTCATAGAGTGTCTGCTTTTGTTTTAATGCTTGTCCAAATGAATTTTGAACCAGTTGATGGATGGAGCTTTGATCATTGTTGCAGGCAGATTTTTTCAGTTCTATCACCAAAAACTTTCACCTGAATTTTTTTCCATTAGTGATGATAAATATTTTGCTTTGTTGCTGTCTCCCGCATTTGCGAGGTAGTGCAAGGAAACAGAAGAAAGAAATGGCCCAACCCACCCCCATACACATGTATATACACACACGTCCACACACGCAAATATACATACCTATACATCTCAATGTACACATATATATACACACACAGACACATACATATATACCCATGCACACAATTCACACTGTCTGCCTTTATTTATTCCCATTGCCACCTCGCCACACATGGAATACCATCCCCCTCCCCCCTCATGTGTGCGAGGTAGCGCTAGGAAAAGATAACAAAGGCCTCATTCGTTCACACTCAGTCTCCAGCTGTCATGCAATAATGCCCGAAACCACAGCTCCCTTTCCACATCCAGGCCCCACAGAACTTTCCATGGTTTACCCCAGACGCTTCACATGCCCTGATTCAATCCACTGACAGCACGTCAACCCCGGTATACCACATCGATCCAATTCACTCTATTCCTTGCCCGCCTTTCACCCTCCTGCATGTTCAGGCCCCGATCACTCAAAATCTTTTTCACTCCATCTTTCCACCTCCAATTTGGTCTCCCACTTCTCCTTGTTCCCTCCACCTCCGACACATATATCCTCTTGGTCAATCTTTCCTCACTCATTCTCTCCATGTGCCCAAACCATTTCAAAACACCCTCTTCTGCTCTCTCTCAACCACGCTCTTTTTATTTCCACACATCTCTCTTACCCTTACATTTCTTACTCGATCAAACCACCTCACACCACACATTGTCCTCAGACATCTCATTTCCAGCACATCCACCCTCCTGCGCACAACTCTATCCATAGCCCACGCCTCGCAACCATACAACATTGTTGGAACCACTATTCCTTCAAACATACCCATTTTTGCTTTCCGAGATAATGTTCTCGATTTCCACACATTCTTCAATGCTCCCAGAATTTTCGCCCCCTCCCCCACCCTATGATTCACTTCACTTCCATGGTTCCATCCGCTGCCAGATCCACTCCCAGATATCTAAAACACTTTACTTCCTCCAGTTTTTCTCCATTCAAACTTACCTCCCAATTGACTTGACCCTCAACCCTACTGTACCTAATAACCTTGCTCTTATTCACATTTACTCTTAACTTTCTTCTTTCACACACTTACCAAACTCAGTCACCGGCTTCTGCAGTTTCTCACATGAATCAGCCACCAGCGCTGTATCATCAGCGAACAACAACTGACTCACTTCCCAAGCTCTCTCATCCACAACTGACTTCATACTTGCCCCTCTTCCAAAACTCTTGCATTCACCTCCCTAACAACCCCATCCATAAACAAATTAAACAACCATGGAGACATCACACACCCCTGCCGCAAACCTACATTCACTGAGAACCAATCACTTTCCTCTCTTCCTACATGTACAGATGCCTTACATCCTCGATAAAAACTTTTCACTGCTTCTAACAACTTGCCTCCCACACCATATATTCTTAATACCTTCCACAGAACATCTCTATCAACTCTATCATATGCCTTCTCCAGATCCATAAATGCTACATACAAATCCATTTGCTTTTCTAAGTATTTCTCACATACATTCTTCAAAGCAAACACCTGATCCAGACATCCTCTACCACTTCTGAAACCACACTGCTCTTCCCCAATCTGATGCTCTGTACATGCCTTCACCCTCTCAATCAATACCCTCCCGTATAATTTACCAAGAATACTCAACAAACTTATACCTCTGTAATTTGAGCACTCACTCTTATCCCCTTTGCCTTTGTACAATGGCACTATGCACGCATTCCGTCAATTCTCAGGCACCTCACCATGAGTCATACATACATCAAATAACCTTACCAACCAGTCATGATATATAGCTTCAAATAGTATTCCTGATTTTTCCATTCTGAATGTACAGTTACATGGAATTGCAAAGATACACAGACACAAGGTCCAATCAAGGTGGTCTGGCCATAACACTACTGAAAAAGATGTAGCCCCCTTAAAAGCTGTCAAAGAAAAGGATAGTAAAGTAAGGGCTCTTTTCCCACCCTCATCTCCCTTCAGCAACATGCTGGACAGGGTACAAGTAGAAGAATATACCTTGCTGGACTAATATGCCAGGAGGAAATTTTTACTGGAAAGTTAGAATTGATGCAAATGTCATGTATTTCGTCACTTGTTACGAAAAGTGATAAAAGTATATACTTGAGGTCTAGCCTCCTGGCTTACCATGTCTTATTATTTTTCATGAATAAGGATGATACAGCAGTTCCTTCCTATTTCATCAAAGCAGGCTACTTGGGTTAATCAATATTAATACATTACAACAGCATGGCCAATGTGACATAAGTGGTTGAGATGTTATGTAACTATGATATGTGGTTAAAAGAATTATTCAAAGTTGGAGAGTGACAGGTGTTAATCAAGCTTGATTTTGAACATGCAAACAGTGAACAAATTTTACTGGATACTTATGTCACATGTCAGAAATATCATTAATTAAGAAAGAATTTTTGCAGTCTGGATTAACTCTGTGACTTCAGTGTTAGTCCATCTCTTATTGGCTCCACCGGTGCGAATGTCAAGAAATTTTCTACATCGACATTGCTGAATCCTTTAAGTATTATAAAACATTCTGTGAACTTGTCTGTGAGCTACCTCTTCCTTAGAGAACAAATTCAAATCTTACAGTCTGTCCTTGTACAGTTTGATAAAGAAAGGATAGAATCATATAGTTGCTGTTCCTTGCTCTGCTTCCAATGTAAGAATGACCTTACATAGGTGAGGGGTATGGTGGCCTTTGTATCCAAAGTTTCTGTTTGTTAATCTAATACTGTATTTGCTTTCTTGTTAGCTTTGTTACAGTACTGGAAGGCCTTGAAGCTTTTGGAGGCAGTGACCTTTAGAGATCCCTTACAAGAGATATCCTTTATCTTGTGGCCCATCAGGTCATATTGAATTTTATGTTAAGATTTCCAACTTGCAACAGCTGAGATATATTGACATAAAATGGCAGTTGCCATTTTTTTTAGGCCTTTCAGCTATTTTGTCTAGATCCTCTTGTGATGTTGGCCTACCTTCTTCAATTAATAAGGCATTGCAGATATTTTTGTCATCTGCAAATTTGGAGAATAACCTATTCAGCCCCACATCAGTGTGATAGACATAAACAGTGAAAAATATAGGTCCCAAGATGGACTCCTGGAAGACCCCAATGATAATTCACCATTCATGATGACTTTGTTTCTTGTTACATAACCAGTCTGAATGGTCACTTTGTTTCTTGTTACATAACCAGTCTGAATGGTCACTTTGTTTCTTGTTACATAACCAGTCTGAATGGTCATTCAAAGTGTTTGGGATATCATCACTGTAAATGCCAAATAGCATTTTGTATATTACTTCAGTCAGATTCTGTTTGGCTCTTCTCTGAGTTAATGCAGATAATTTTAATATCTTAAGTAATTTTTTGATATGATGAATATGTTGATGTTGGTAACATACAAGTAACTCTACATTGAACATTTTTTGCTTGCATGGTGCCCAGTTTGCATTACCCTGTTCAAGATGTGTTCTCACCAAGGCATTGTACATGTTTTACAAGCTCCCACTTTTTTTTTCTTCTTCCTTTTTCCCCACAAGGTTTTACTGTTTCTTTTCATAACCTTGCTCCATTTCTTTATGTTATAATTCTTTTTAGGCCAGTAGACGCTCTCTCTTACCCAACATAAACATCACCTAACTCCATTGTGCCCAACACGTGTGGCTCCATTGACATTAGATCTAAAGGCTCTATAAATGATTAGTCTGACTCCTCTACACATGAGTCAACCTTTTACTGCTAGTTCATCTCTGAAGTTGAAAGATGTAGTTATCATTGAAGGGATCTGTGATTTCTTCTTAGGCCATCCCTCTTCTAATAGTACCTTAAGATCATTCACAGTCTTCCGAGATTTCATCGTTACCTTCTATCCTTAAGACTTCAACCATCACCATCTTGAACTCTTTGACTAGCTACATCATATATCTTCAGAGGCAGGTAAATGTAGCTTGAAATGTAAGCTAAGAATCACCATTCCTTGCCCTCTGAGATTCTGTATTATGATGTATGCTGAGTCTATAATGAGCGTAGGCAGAAGACTAGGTGCCTTATGTAATGGCTTCTTACTAATAGATTCTAGAGGTTTGTGATCAGATTAAATGATAATGCCTCAGCCTTAAGTGAACTGATGCCACTTCACAGCATTAACAATTGCAAGCGCTTGATTTTATAATAACATATTGTCTCTGTTTCTTATAGAACTCTTTTTTCCTATATCACTGAAAAGATGAGAGTAAGCTAATATGGGTGCCTGGTTAGAAGCTTTCACTATCTTTAAAGCCTTCTTTTGGATTTTACCTTCAACTTGTGTGTCAGTACAAATGTGGGTTTCCATCCTTGACGACCTGGTTCCAAAACTTGATTAATTTACCATATTTATTAATCTTTCAATCCCTCCTTATCACTAGGTTGTTCCAAGTTTACAATAGCTTCTATTTTCTTTGGATCAGGTTTGAGGCCTGTGTCACTCCTAATTATTTATTTATTTATTTTGCTTTGTTGCTGTCTCCCGCATGTGCGAGGTAGCGCAAGGAAACAGACGAAAGAAATGGCCCAATCCACCCCCACACACATGTATATACATACACGTCCACACACGCAAATATACATACCCATAAATCTCAATGTACACATATATATACACACACAGACACATACATATATACACATGCACACAATTCACACTGTCTGCCTTTATTCATTCCCATCGCCACCTCGCCACACATGGAATAACATCCTCCCCCCTCATGTGTGCGAGGTAGTGCTAGGAAAAGACAACAAAGGCCCCATTCGTTCACACTCAGTCTCTAGCTGTTATGCAATAATGCCCGAAACCACAGCTCCCTTTCCACATCCAGGCCCCACAGAACTTTCCATGGTTTACCCCAAACGCTTCACATGCCCTGATTCAATCCATTGACAGCATGTCGACCCCGGTATACCACATCGATCCAATTCTTTCTATTCCTTGCCCGCCTTTCACCCTCCTGCATGTTCAGGCCCCGATCACTCAAAATCTTTTTCACTCCATCTTTCCACCTCCAATATGGTCTCCCACTTCTCCTCGTTCCCTCCACCTCCGACACATATATCCTCTTGGTCAATCTTTCCTCACTCATTCTCTCCATGTGCCCAAACCATTTCAAAACACCCTCTTCTGCTCTTTCAACCACACTCTTTCTATTTCCACACATCTCTCTTACCCTTACATTACTTACTCGATCAAACCACCTCACACCACATATTGTCCTCAAACATCTCATTTCCAGCACATCCACCCTCCTGCGCACAACTCTATCTTAATATGGTCCATAAACTTTACCTCATGAATTTGGTAACCATGCTCTTTATTTCTTAAAAAACTCTTTTTTCCTATACCACTGAAAAGCTGAAAGTAAGCTATTATGGGTACCTTGTTGGAAGCTTTCACTTTCTTTAAAGCCTTCTTTTGGATTTTACCCCCATCCTTGTGTGTCAGTACAAATGTGGGTTTCCATCCCAAACAACCTGGTTGCAAAGGTTGACTAATTTACCGTATTTTTAAATTTTTCTATCCCTCCTTATCACTGGGTGACTTCATGTTTAGAACAACCTCTGGATGAGGTTGGAAGGCCATCTTCCTCTCTATGTGCCTCTTAAGCCTTACCTCATGAATTTGGAACCGACGCTCCCAACTCAGCTTTATCCTTAGACTTTGACACCTCTGTAGAAATTGGAATTTTTTTCATAATCTCATCATGAGTTTTATTGTTTCAAAATACTTTATCATCAGATACACATTGTATACCCAAGCCTTACAGTTTTTTGTTGTTGTTATTACTGCTTACCTTTAGTCCAAATGTAGTAATGAGAAACCTCAGAGATGTGTTGAACTTGGATGTGGATAAGAGCAAATAATTTTTGTTTTCTGTAAGGGACATGCTGAACAAGTATAGAAAAAATTATGATCTAATATTATTACTGTTACTAAGTGTTAAATCCTGAATTTCCCATTTTTGTGATTACTGTTTCTAATTACAATTTGTGGGTTATGGGGGAGAAAGTTTTACACTTGTTTCCTTTTCTCTTAACCTTGTTTTTACAGTGTCTTTACTCCTGTACACACACACACACACCTCAGCTTAAGCCTGGTATTGTACCCTTTTACAGGGGTGGTGGCAGCTTTTGAAAAAAAGGGGGGGGGGCTCACTGGAGCAAAAAAAAAAAAAGCTTTCACAATACAGGGCATATTGCAGTTTATACAAGTCTAAAAGAATGGGGGGCTGAGCCCCCTGCTTTTTAAAGATGGGGACTTCGGTCCCCCGTAAGTCTAAACAGAATGGGGGCTGATCCCCCTTGCTCTTTAAAGAGGAGGGGGGTGTGCTTAAAAAAGAAAAGTGCTGCCACCACTGTTATATCAGCCAGCCCCAAGGGGAGGGTGAACGCTTGGGTTGGATGTAGGCTGACTGCCATGCCCTAGATTTAATTCAAATCCATACAGATCCAACCCTGAGCTGGCCAGAGATAACTCGATGTCATTAACACTAACCACTACACCGCATAGGCCTGTTCTGAACCAGTTTTCTTCTTAACTATATCGCTAGTCCAGTGATTTATGTAAATGTGTTATATGAACGTTTCAGAATTCATTACAAAAGTCAAATATGTCTGAACCTTTTTTGCCGGAAGAGAAAATTTTGAATGTTGCATGAATATTTCAAGTTAGAAATGATAGATATCTTCTTCAAGGTTTTAAAGAACTTAGATTTGGCCATTTTTTCTCTCCAGTGTCTCAGGAAGCCACCGAGAGTTTGGCAACTTCAAGGTCTCGTCGTACTCAAAAAGATAAACATGGTCGTCGGGCTGCATTAGAACGTCTCAAGGAGTTAAAGGGTTCAAAGCACAAATATGAGGTAAGGATTTTTTCTTTAGATATACAGTATTAGATAATCATCTTTAGGATGATTATTTTTGTCATCCATGATATCAAAGTCCTTGATGTATGCATATATGATTTACTTTATTTTTAGAATGATGTGCACAGTCCATTGACACCTTTTTCTTTATTTCCTTGGGCTTAAGGATTACATGATCATCATTGGGCTGGCTGCATGGTGGTGTGGTGTTGCCTGTACCATGCGAGAAGCATGTGTGCACACTGCATGGATACAGTCTACAGTCATGGAGTGCTATAGTTTTTTATGGTGTAGTATACTGTATGTTGCACCTGTTTTGCCCCTTGCATCATGCCACCAAAATGTCTTTTAAGGTTTCCTGGTACCAGTGGTGCTAAGAAGCATAAGACCATCATCATTGAGGTTAAAATGGATGTCCTCAAACATTATGAGAAAGGTGGACAGATATATGATAATAAGCATGCCCATGAACTAGTGAAAGATCAAGGAGAGTGCCAAGGTTAGAATATTAATCACTATATCTGAGACCTTGAGGATTTTGAGCACATGGTTTGAATGCCGAACTCATTGAAATGATCCTGTCAGCATCCTTGTGATACAAGTAAAGGTCCAGAGTGTATATAATGACTTGGCAGTGGAAGAAGGAGCATCATAGACATTTCAGGCAAGTCCTGGTTGGTTCGTGAAGTTTAGGAAACACAGCAATTACCACAGTATTAAGATGACTGATGAGGCTGCTTCTGCTGATGTTGTTGCTGCCAAAGAATTTTTGTCTTTGATATATACGTATTTCTGCTCTTACCACATTGATCCTTGATATTCATGTCTCTTCCACTGTCACAAGCAGCCTTGAAGGGACTGAGTAATCTGTTGCTTTTTAAATTCCCATATTAGAATTAATGGGAAAATTTCTCCTTTAGCATTGTGCAGGCCTGTCTCTCAGAGCTTTCTGTCTTCAGTATGTCTTCATAGTATATGTTTTCACCCCATCAGTTTCAGCTTCTATGGTACAAAAATAGCTATATATGTTTCTCTGCCTGGGGATAGGGGATTAAGAATACTTCCCACGTATTCCCTGCGTGTCGTAGAAGGCGACTAAAAGGGGAGGTAGCAGGGGGGGCTGGAAATCCTCCCCTCTCTTTTTTTTTTTTTTTTTTTATTTTCCAAAAGAAGGAACAGAGGGGGCCAGGTGAAGATATTACAAAAAAGACCCAGTCCTCTGTTCTTAACGCTACCTCGCTAACGCTGGAAATGGCGAATAGTTTAAAAAAGAAATGTTTCTCTGCCACTAAAGCAAATGCTTTTTTTTTTATTTTTTGATTTTATTTTGCTTTGTCGCTGTCTCCCGTGTTAGCGAGGTAGCGCAAGGAAATAGACGAAAGAATGGCCCAACCCACCCACATACACATGTATATACATACACGTCCACACACGCAAATATACATACCTATACGTCTCAACGTACACATATATATACACACACAGACATATACATATATACACATGTACATAATTCATACTGTCTGCCTTTATTCATTCCCATCACCACCTCGCCACACATGGAATAACAACCCCCTTCCCCCTCATGTGTGCGAGGTAGCGCTAGGAAAAGACAACAAAGGCCCCATTCGTTCACACTCAGTCTCTAGCTGTCATGTAATAATGCACCAAAACCACAGCTCCCTTTCCATGGTTTACCCCAGACGCTTCACATGCCCTGGTTCAATCCATTGACAGCACGTCGACCCTGGTATACCACATCGTTCCAATTCACTCTATTCCTTGCACGCCTTTCACCCTCCTGCATGTTCAGGCCCCGATCACTCAAAATCTTTTTCACTCCATCTTTCCACCTCCAATTTGGTCTCCCACTTCTCCTCATTCCCTCCACCTCTGTCATATATATCCTCTTGGTCAATCTTTCCTCACTTATTCTCTCCATGTGACCAAACCATTTCAAAAAACCCTCTTCTGCTCTCTCAACCACTTTCTTTTTATTTCCACACATCTCTCTTACCCTTACATTACTTAATCAAACCACCTCACACCACATATTGTCCTCAAACATCTCTTTTCCAGCACATCCACCCTCCTGCACACAACTCTATCCATAGCCCACACCTCGCAACCATACAACATTGTTAGAACCACTATTCCTTCAAACATACCCATTTTTGCTTTCCAAGATAATGTTCTCGACTTCCAAACATTCTTCAAGGCTCCCAGAATTTTCGCCCCCTCCCCCACCCTATGATTCACTTCCGCTTCCATGGTTCCATCCGCTGCCAGATCCACTCCCATATATCTAAAACACTTCACTTCCTCCAGTTTTTCTCCATTCAAACTTACCTCCCAATTGACTTGACCCCCAACCCTACTGTACCTGATAACCTTGCTCTTATTCACATTTACCCTTAACTTTCTTCTTTCACACACTTTACCAAACTCAGTCACCAGCTTGTGCAGTTTCTCACATGAATCAGCCACCAGCGCTGTATCATCAGCAAACAACAACTGACTCACTTCCCAAGCTCTCTCATCCACAACAGACTTCATACTTGCCCCTCTTTCCAAAGCTCTTGCATTCACCTCCCTAACAACCCCATCCATAAACAAATTAAACAACCATGGAGACATCACACACCCCTGCCGCAAACCTACATTCACTGAGAACCAATCACTTTCCTCTCTTCCTACACGTACACCTGCCTTACATCCTCAATAAAAACTTTTCACTGCTTCTAACAACTTGCCTCCCACACCATATATTCTTAAAACCTTCCAAAGAGCATCTCTGTCAACTCTATCATAAGCCTTCTCCAGATCCATAAATGCTACATACAAATCCATTTGCTTTTCTAAGTATTTCTCACATACATTCTTCAAAGGAAACACCTGATCCACACATCCTCTATCATTTCTGAAACCACACTGCTCTTCCCCAATCAGATGCTCTGTACATGCCTTCACCCTCTCAATCAATACCCTCCCATATAATTTCCCAGGAATACTCAACAAACTTATACCTCTGTAATTTGAGCACACACTCTTATCCCCTTTGCCTTTGTACAGTGGCACTATGCAAGCATTCCACCAATCCTCAGACACCTCACCCTGAATCATACATACATTAAATAACCTTACCAACCAGTCCACAACACAGTCACCCCCTTTTTTAATAAATTCCACTGCAATACCATCCAAACCTGCTGCCTTGCCGGCTTTCATCTTCCGCAAAGCTTTTACTACCTCTTCTCTGTTTACCAAATCATTTTCCCTAACCCTCTCACTTTGCACACCACCTCGACCAAAACACCCTATATCTGCCACTCTATCATCAAACACATTCAGCAAACCTTCAAAATACTCACTCCATCTCCTTTTCACATCACCATTACTTGTTATCACCTCCCCATTAGCCCCCTTCACTGAAGTTCCCATTTGTTCCCTTGTCTTACGCACTTTGTTTACCTCCTTCCAAAACATCTTTTTATTCTCCCTAAAATTTAATGATACTCTCTCACCCCAACTCTCATTTGCCCTCTTTTTCACCTCTTGCACCTTTCTCTTGACCTCCTGCCTCTTTCTTTTATACATCTCCCACTCAATTGCATTTTTTCCCTGCTTAAATCGTCCAAATGCCTCTCTCTTCTCTTTCACTAATAATCTTACTTCTTCATCCCACCACTCACTACCCTTTCTAATCAACCCACCTCCCACGCTTCTCATGCCACAAGCATCTTTTGCGCAAGCCATCACTGTTTTCCTAAATACATCCCATTCCTCCCCCACTCCCCTTACCTCCTTTGTTCTCTTCTTTTTCCATTCTGTACTCAGTCTCTCTTGGTACTTCCTCGCACAAGTCTCCTTCCCAAGCTCACTTACTCTCACCACTCTCTTCACCCCAACATTCTTTCTTCTTTTCTGAAAACCCATACAAAACATCTTTTTATTCTCCCTAAAATTTAATGATACTCTTTCACCCCAACTCTCATTTGCCCTCTTTTTCACCTCTTGCACTTTTCTCTTGATCTCTTGCCTCTTTCTTTTATACATCTCCCAGTCATTTGCACTACTTCCTTGCAAAAATCATCCAAATGCCTCTCCATTCTTTTTCAGTAACAATCTTACTTCATCTCCCCACTCACTACCCTATTTAATCTGCCCACCCACCTTTCTCGTGCCATAGGCATCTTTTGGCTTCACTAAATACATCCCATTCCTTCCCCGTTCCCCTTATGTCATTTGCTCTCACCTTCTGCACTCAATCTCTCCTGGTTATTCCTCACACAAGTCTCCTTTCCAAGCTCACTTTCGCCACTCTCTTCACCCCAGCATTCTCTCTTCTTATCTGAAAACCTCTACAAATCTTCACCTTCACCTGCACAAGGTAATGATCAGACATCCCTACATTTGCCCCCTCTCAGCACATTAATATCCAAAAGTCTCTCTTTAACGCGCCTATCAATTAACATGTAATCCAATAACGCTCTCTATCCATCTCTCCTACTTACATACGTATACTTATGTATATATTTATGCAGTGTATTTATGTATATTTATGTATATATTTATGCAGTGTATTTATGTATATTTATGTATATATTTATGCAGTGGAATTTATTAAAAAAGGGGGTGACTGTATTGTTGACTGGTTGGTAAGGTTATTTAATGTATGTATGACTCATGGTGAGGTGCCTGAGGATTGGCGGAATGCGTGCATAGTGCCATTGTACAAAGGCGAAGGGGATAGGAGTGAGTGCTCAAATTACAGAGGTATAAGTTTGTTGAGTATTCCTGGTAAATTATATGGGAGGGTATTGATTGAGAGGGTGAAGGCATGTACAGAGCATCAGATTGGGGAAGAGCAGTGTGGTTTCAGAAGTGGTAGAGGATGTGTGGATCAGGTGTTTGCTCTGAAGAATGTATGTGAGAAATACTTAGAAAAGCAAATGGATTTGTATGTAGCATTTATGGATCTGGAGAAGGCATATGATAGAGTTGATAGAGATGCTCTGTGGAAGGTATTAAGAATATATGGTGTGGGAGGAAAGTTGTTTGAAGCAGTGAAAAGTTTTTATCGAGGATGTAAGGCATGTGTACGTGTAGGAAGAGAGAAAAGTGATTGGTTCTCAGTGAATGTAGGTTTGCGGCAGGGGTGTGTGATGTCTCCATGGTTGTTTAATTTGTTTATGGATGGGGTTGTTAGGGAGGTGAATGCAAGAGTTTTGGAAAGAGGGGCAAGTATGAAGTCTGTTGGGGATGAGAGAGCTTGGGAAGTGAGTCAGTTGTTGTTCGCTGATGATACAGCGCTGGTGGCTGATTCATGTGAGAAACTGTAGAAGCTGGTGACTGAGTTTGGTAAAGTGTGTGGAAGAAGAAAGTTAAGAGTAAATGTGAATAAGAGCAAGGTTATTAGGTACAGTAGGGTTGAGGGTCAAGTCAATTGGGAGGTGAGTTTGAATGGAGAAAAACTGGAGGAAGTGAAGTGTTTTAGATATCTGGGAGTGGATCTGGCAGCGGATGGAACCATGGAAGCGGAAGTGGATCATAGGGTGGGGGAGGGGGCGAAAATTCTGGGAGCCTTGAAGAATGTGTGGAAGTCGAGAACATTATCTCAGAAAGCAAAAATGGGTATGTTTGAAGGAATAGTGGTTCCAACAATGTTGTATGGTTGCGAGGCGTGGGCTATGGATAGAGTTGTGCGCAGGAGGATGGATGTGCTGGAAATGAGATGTTTGAGGACAATGTGTGGTGTGAGGTGGTTTGATCGAGTAAGTAACGTAAGGGTAAGAGAGATGTGTGGAAATAAAAAGAGTGTGGTTGAGAGAGCAGAAGAGGGTGTTTTGAAATGGTTTGGGCACATGGAGAGAATGAGTGAGGAAAGATTGACCAAGAGGATATATGTGTCGGAGGTGGAGGGAACGAGGAGAAGAGGGAGACCAAACTGGAGGTGGAAAGATGGAGTGAAAGAGATTTTGTGTGATCGGGGCCTGAACATGCAGGAGGGTGAAAGGAGGGCAAGGAATAGAGTGAATTGGAGCGATGTGGTATACCGGGGTTGACGTGCTGTCAGTGGATTGAATCAAGGCATGTGAAGCGTCTGGGGTAAACCATGGAAAGCTGTGTAGGTATGTATATTTGCGTGTGTGGACGTATGTATATACATGTGTATGGGGGGGGGGTTGGGCCATTTCTTTCGTCTGTTTCCTTGCGCTACCTCGCAAACGCGGGAGACAGCGACAAAGCAAAAAAAAAAAAAAAAAAAATTCTTTTTACACCGGTTATTCCCAATCATCAGTCCTTTTTCAGCACACAAATCTACAAGTTCTTCACTATTTCCATGTACAACACTGAACACCCCATATACACCAGTTATACCCTCAACTGCCACATTACTCACCTTTCCATTCAAATCACCCATCACTATAACTCGGTCTTGTGCATCAAAGCTGGTAACACACTCACTCAGCTGTTCCCAAAACACTTGCCTCTCATGATGTTTCTCCTCATGACTAGGTGCATAGGCACCAATGATCACCCATCTCTCTCCACCCACTTTCAGTTTTACCCTTATCAATCTAGAGTTTACTTTCTTACACTCTATCACATACTCTCACAGCTCCTGATTCAGGAGTAGTGGTACTTCTTCCTTTGCTCTTGTCCTCTCAACCCTGACTTTACTCCCAAGACATTCCCAAAACACTCTTCCCCTTTATCCTTGAGCTTCGTTTCACTCAGAGCCAAAACATCCAGGATCCTTTCCTCAAAAATACTACTTATCTCTTCTTTTTTCTCATCTTGGTTACATCCATACACATTTAGACTTCCCAATTTGAGCCTTCAAGGAGGATGAGCACTTCCCACATGACTCCTTCTGTTTCACCTTTTAGAAAGTTAAAATACAAGGAGTGGATGGTTTTTAGCCCCCTGCTCCCGTCCCCTTTAGTCGCCTTCTACGACACGCGGGGAATGTGTAGGAAGTATTCTTTCTCCCCTATCACACACCCTCTCTGCAGGTGCACCTTTACCAGGTGACACTCACTCTTCCCTCTTCCCAATCACACACATGCCTTACTCTCCTGATGAAAACTCTTCTACTTCTGGCAGCTTTCTTCCACACCATATTAGTAACACCTTTACGAAGCATCTCTGTCAACCTAAAGTACATTTTCTTCAGATGCTAAATGGTACAGATTCTTTTGTTTCTCAGTATTTATTGCACACATTATTCAAAGCAAACACCTGAACCTCACATCCTTTGAGTCCTGAGGCCATATTGTTCCTTAGTCTGAGCCTCTGTACATGCCACCACATGTTCATCACCACTCTCCTGTATTACTTTGCTGGAAAGCTTAACAGACTTATACCTCTGTAATTTGAACATACACTTCTCTCCCCCTTGCCTGTATACAGTGGCACTGTACAGGTATTCTGCCAATCCTTAGACATCACACCACAAGCCATACATACATTAGAATTCCTAACCAATCTATCAACACTCACATCCTTTGTTAAGAAATACTGCTTAAATCTCATCCGCTTCAGTTGATTTGCTACACTACTTACACATAGCTTTCACCACCTTTTTGTGAAGGGGAATGAATGTCTCTACAGTCTGTCAGGGAAGAGAGGGTGTTTGAGGGTGGGTCAGTTATTGTTCACTGGCGGCAGATTTGATTGAGAAACTGCAAAAGTTTGCTTCTGAGTTTGGGAGTGTGTGAAAGTAGAAAGTTGAGAGGATGTGAAGAAGAGCAAGGTTATTATGGTAACAGTAGATTGAGACAGCTTAGTTTGAGTGAATTTGAACTAAGAAAACTTGGAAGAGAAATGTCTTAGGAACCAATGGAACTGAAGTGAGTGAAAAGGTGGGTGAGTGGGGAAAAGGTTTGGTAGCATGGAAGAGTGTATGGGAAGAGAGGTCACTCTCTGGGAGGGTAAAGACATTTGAAGGTATAGTAGTCCCATCAGTGTTGTATGGATGCAAAGCATGGGCTGTAGATGATAATGTACAGAAGGGGGTGAATGTGTTGGAAATGAAAAGTCTGATGACAGTATGTGGTGTAAGGAGGGTTGGTTGAATATGAAATTATAGGGTAAGAGAGAGGTGTAGTAATAAGCGTAATAAGTTTGAGAAAGCTGAAAAATGTTTGCTGAAATGGATTGGACATATAGTGAGAATGAGTGAGGAAAGGTTGAAAGATAGGTTATATATGCCATAAGTGGAGGGGACAAGGAGAAGGGAAGACCAGTTTAGAGATAGAAGGATACAGTGGGAAAAGTTTGAGTGCTTAGGTCATGAACATGCAGGAGGGCATAAGGCATGCAACCTGTATGGAGCAGATACATGCCCACTTTAAGTACTTTTCAAAACAGGTGTCAGTCACATACCTAATATTTTATGTCAGTGAATAAAGTATACACAAAATTTCAGAGTTAGGGACAATTTCACTTGAAGTAGATCATTGCAATTTAATTTTACAGATTTCTGAAGTTGTCAATGTTTATGAAGAAGTAGATGAACGAGAATATTCCAAAAGACGACAAGATCGCCTCGAGGATGACTGGATTGTTGATGATGGTAAGAATTCATGATACTGTGGCAGGTATTACCTTTTGGAAATTTTCTTTTGAACTTTAAGTATGACTTTTGTACTAGATTGTAACTTTAGTACATTTATCCTACATTTCATCATATACCAGAGGCCTTCACACAGCAGCTTATTAGCAACTTTTTGCTAAAGTAACACTTAGAAATTAGGGTTCAGACTACTAGAGTGACACTAAGGCCTCACTGTACTGGCTTTTTTTATCTTTTTCTTTCTTTCAAACTATTCGCCATTTCCCGCATTAGCGAGGTAGCGTTAAGAACAGAGGACTGGGCCTTGAGGGAATACCCTCACCTGGCCCAATTCTCTGTTCCTTCTTTTGGAAAATAAAAAAAAAAAAAAAAAAGAGAGGGGAGGATTTCCAGCCCCCCGCTCCCTCCCCTTTTAGTCGCCTTCTACGACACGCAGGGAATACGTGGGAAGTATTCTTTCTCCCCTATCCCCCTATATATTGGGGAAGAGCAGTGTGGTTTCAGAAGTGGTAGAGGATGTGTGGATCAGGTGTTTGCTTTGAAGAATGTATGTGAGAAATACTTAGAAAAGCAAATGGATTTGTATGTAGCATTTATGGATCTGGAGAAGGCATATGATAGAGTTGATAGAGATGCTCTGTGGAAGGTATTAAGAATATATGGTGTGGGAGGAAAGTTGTTAGAAGCAGTGAAAAGTTTTTATCGAGGATGTAAGGCATGTGTACGTGTAGGAAGAGAGGAAAGTGATTAGTTCTCAGTGAATGTAGGTTTGCGGCAGGGGTGTGTGATGTCTCCATGGTTGTTTAATTTGTTTATGGATGGGGTTGTTAGGGAGGTAAATGCAAGAGTTTTGGAAAGAGGGGCAAGTATGAAGTCTGTTGGGAATGAGAGAGCTTGGGAAGTGAGTCAGTTGTTGTTCGCTGATGATACAGCGCTGGTGGCTGATTCATGTGAGAAACTGCAGAAGCTGGTGACTGAGTTTGGTAAAGTGTGTGGAAGAAGAAAGTTAAGAGTAAATGTGAATAAGAGCAAGGTTATTAGGTACAGTAGGGTTGAGGGTCAAGTCAATTGGGAGGTGAGTTTCAATGGAGAAAAACTGGAGGAAGTGAAGTGTTTTAGATATCTGGGAGTGGATCTGGCAGCGGATGGAACCATGGAAGCGGAAGTGGATCATAGGGTTGGGGAGGGGGCGAAAATTCTGGGGGCCTTGAAGAATGTGTGGAAGTCGAGAACATTATCTCGGAAAGCAAAAATGGGTATGTTTGAAGGAATAGTGGTTCCAACAATGTTGTATGGTTGCGAGGCGTGGGCTATGGATAGAGTTGTGCGCAGGAGGATGGATGTGCTGGAAATGAGATGTTTGAGGACAATGTGTGGTGTGAGGTGGTTTGATCGAGTGAGTAACGTTAGGGTAAGAGAGATGTGTGGAAATAAAAAGAGCGTGGTTGAGAGAGCAGAAGAGGGTGTTTTGAAGTGGTTTGGGCACATGGAGAGAATGAGTGAGGAAAGATTGACCTAGAGGATATATGTGTCGGAGGTGGAGGGAACGAGGAGAAGAGGGAGACCAAATTGGAGGTGGAAAGATGGAGTGAAAAAGATTTTGTGTGATCGGGGCCTGAACATGCAGGAGGGTGAAAGGAGGGCAAGGAATAGAGTGAATTGGAGCGATGTGGTATACCGGGGTTGACGTGCTGTCAGTGGATTGAATCAAGGCATGTGAAGCGTCTGGGGTAAACCCTCCACCTCCGACACATATATCCTCTTGGTCAATCTTTCCTCACTCATTCTCTCCATGTGCCCAAACCATTTCAAAACACCCTCTTCTGCTCTCTCAACCACGCTCTTTTTATTTCCACACATCTCTCTTACCCTTACGTTACTTACTCGATCAAACCACCTCACACCACACATTGTCCTCAAACATCTCATTTCCAGCACATCCATCCTCCTGCGCACAACTCTATCCATAGCCCACGCCTCGCAACCATACAACATTGTTGGAACCACTATTCCTTCAAACATACCCATTTTTGCTTTCCGAGATAATGTTCTCGACTTCCACACATTCTTCAAGGCTCCCAGAATTTTCGCCCCCTCCCCCACCCTATGATCCACCTCCGCATCCATGGTTCCATCCGCTGCCAGATCCACTCCTAGATATCTAAAACACTTCACTTCCTCCAGTTTTTCTTCATTCAAACTCACCTCCCAATTGACTTGACCCTCAACCCTACTGTACCTAATAACCTTGCTCTTATTCACATTTACTCTTAACTTTCTTCTTTCACACACTTTACCAAACTCAGTCACCAGCTTCTGCAGTTTCTCACATGAATCAGCCACCAGCGCTGTATCATCAGCGAACAACAACTGACTCACTTCCCAAGCTCTCTCATCCCCAACAGACTTCATACTTGCCCCTCTTTCCAAAACTCTTGCATCCATCTCCCTAACAACCCCATCCATAAACAAATTAAACAACCATGGAGACATCACATATATATATATATATATATATATATATATATATATATATATATATATATATATATATATATATATTTTTATATACTTTGTCGCTGTCTCCCGCGTTTGCGAGGTAGCGCAAGGAAACAGACGAAAGAAATGCCCCCCCCCCATACACATGTACATACACACGTCCACACACGCAAATATACATACCTACACAGCTTTCCATGGTTTACCCCAGACGCTTCACATGCCTTGATTCAATCCACTGACAGCACGTCAACCCCTGTATACCACATCGCTCCAATTCACTCTATTCCTTGCCCTCCTATCACCCTCCTGCATGTTCAGGCCCCGATCACACAAAATCTTTTTCACTCCATCTTTCCACCTCCAATTTGGTCTCCCTCTTCTCCTCGTTCCCTCCACCTCCGACACATATATCCTCTTGGTCAATCTTTCCTCACTCATTCTCTCCATGTGCCCAAACCATTTCAAAATACCCTCTTCTGCTCTCTCAACCACGCTCTTTTTATTTCCACACATCTCTCTTACCCTTACGTTACTTACTCGATCAAACCACCTCACACCACACATTGTCCTCAAACATCTCATTTCCAGCACATCCATCCTCCTGCGCACAACTCTATCCATAGCCCACGCCTCGCAACCTTACAACATTGTTGGAACCACTATTCCTTCAAACATACCCATTTTTGCTTTCCGAGATAATGTTCTCGACTTCCACACATTTTTCAAGGCTCCCAAAATTTTCGCCCCCTCCCCCACCCTATGATCCACTTCCGCTTCCATGGTTCCATCCGCTGACAGATCCACTCCCAGATATCTAAAACACTTCACTTCCTCCAGTTTTTCTCCATTCAAACTCACCTCCCAATTGACTTGACCCTCAACCCTACTGTACCTAATAACCTTGCTCTTATTCACATTTACTCTTAACTTTCTTCTTCCACACACTTTACCAAACTCAGTCACCAGCTTCTGCAGTTTCTCACATGAATCAGCCACCAGCGCTGTATCATCAGCGAACAACAACTGACTCACTTCCCAAGCTCTCTCATCCCCAACAGACTTCATACTTGCCCCTCTTTCCAGGACTCTTGCATTTACCTCCCTAACAACCCCATCCATAAACAAATTAAACAACCATGGAGACATCACACACCCCTGCCGCAAACCTACATTCACTGAGAACCAATCACTTTCCTCTCTTCCTACACGTACACATGCCTTACATCCTTGATAAAAACTTTTCACTGCTTCTAACAACTTGCCTCCCACACCATATATTCTTAATACCTTCCACAGAGCATCTCTATCAACTCTATCATATGCCTTCTCCAGATCCATAAATGCTACATACAAATCCATTTTTCTATGTGAGAAATACTTAGAAAAAAAAATATATATATATATATATATATATATATATATATATATATATATATCCATTGTTCTCACCTTTTTCCATTCTGTACACAGTCTCTCCTGGTACTTCCCCACACAGGTCTCCTTCCCAAGCTCACTCACTCTCACCACCTTCTTCACCCCAACATTCACTCCTCTTTTCTGAAAACCCATACTAATCTTCACCTTAGCCTCCACAAGATAATGATCAGACATCCCTCCAGTTGCACCTCTCAGCACATTAACATCCAAAAGTCTCTCTTTCGCACGCCTGTCAATTAACACGTAATCCAGTAACGCTCTCTGGCCATCTCTCCTACTTACATAAGTATACTTATGTATATCTCGCTTTTTAAACCAGGTATTCCCAATCATCAGTCCTTTTTCAGCACATAAATCTACAAGCTCTTCACCATTTCCATTTACAACACTGAACACCCCATGCATACCAATTATTCCCTCAACTGCCACATTACTCACCTTTGCATTCAAATCACCCATCACTATAACCCGGTCTCGTGCATCAAAACCGCTAACACACTCATTCAGCTGCTCCCAAAACACTTGCCTCTCATGATCTTTCTTCTCATGCCCAGGTGCATATGCACCAATAATCACCCACCTCTCTCCATCAACTTTCAATTTTACCCATATTAATCGAGAATTTACTTTCTTACATTCTATCACATACTCCCACAACTCCTGTTTCAGGAGTATTGCTACTCCTTCCCTTGCTCTTGTCCTCTCACTAACCCCTGACTTCACTCCCCAGACATTTCCAAACCACTCTTCCCCTTTACCCTTGAGCTTCGTTTCACTCAGAGCCAAAACATCCAGGTTCCTTTCCTCAAACATACTACCTATCTCTCCTTTTTTCACATCTTGGTTACATCCACACACATTTAGGCACCCCACTCTGAGCCTTCGAGGAGGATGATCACTCCCCGCGTGACTCCTTCTTCTGTTTCCCATTTTAGAAAGTTAATACAAGGAGGGGAGGATTTCCGGCCCCCCGCTCCCGTCCCCTCTAGTCGCTTTCTACGACACGCGAGGAATACGTGGGAAGTATTCTTTCACCCCTAAGTAAGGGGAGTGGGGGAGGAATGGGATGTATTTAGGGAATCAGTGATGGATTGCGCAAAAGATGCTTGTGGCATGAGAAGAGTGGGAGGTGGGCTGTTTAGAAAGGGTAGTGAGTGGTGGGATGAAGAAGTAAGAGTATTAGTGAAAGAGAAGAGAGAGGCATTTGGACGATTTTTGCAGGGAAAAAATGCAATTGAGTGGGAGAAGTATAAAAGAAAGAGACAGGAGGTCAAGAGAAAGGTGCAAGAGGTGAAAAAAAGGGCAAATGAGAGTTGGGGTGAGAGACTATCAGTAAATTTTAGGGAGAATAAAAAGATGTTCTGGAAGGAGGTAAATAGGGTGCGTAAGACAAGGGAGCAAATGGGAACTTCAGTGAAGGGCGTAAATGGGGAGGTGATAACAAGTAGCGGTGATGTGAGAAGGAGATGGAATGAGTATTTTGAAGGTTTGTTGAATGTGTCTGATGACAGAGTGGCAGATATAGGGTGTTTTGGTCGAGGTGGTGTGCAAAGTGAGAGGGTTAGGGAAAATGATTTGGTAAACAGAGAAGAGGTAGTAAAAGCTTTGCGGAAGATGAAAGCCGGCAAGGCAGCAGGTTTGGATGGTATTGCAGTGGAATTTATTAAAAAGGGGGGTGACTGTATTGTTGACTGGTTGGTAAGGTTATTTAATGTATGTATGACTCATGGTGAGGTGCCTGAGGATTGGCGGAATGCGTGCATAGTGCCATTGTACAAAGGCAAAGGGGATAAGAGTGAGTGCTCAAATTACAGAGGTATAAGTTTGTTGAGTATTCCTGGTAAATTATATGGGAGGGTATTGATTGAGAGGGTGAAGGCATGTACAGAGCATCAGATTGGGGAAGAGCAGTGCGGTTTCAGAAGTGGTAGAGGATGTGTGGATCAGGTGTTTGCTTTGAAGAATGTATGTGAGAAATACTTAGAAAAGCAAATGGATTTGTATGTAGCATTTATGGATCTGGAGAAGGCATATGATAGAGTTGATAGAGATGCTCTGTGGAAGGTATTAAGAATATATGGTGTGGGAGGCAAGTTGTTAGAAGCAGTGAAAAGTTTTTATCGAGGATGTAAGGCATGTGTACGTGTAGGAAGAGAGGAAAGTGATTGGTTCTCAGTGAATGTAGGTTTGCGGCAGGGGTGTGTGATGTCTCCATGGTTGTTTAATTTGTTTATGGATGGGGTTGTTAGGGAGGTAAATGCAAGAGTCCTGGAAAGAGGGGCAAGTATGAAGTCTGTTGGGGATGAGAGAGCTTGGGAAGTGAGTCAGTTGTTGTTCGCTGATGATACAGCGCTGGTGGCTGATTCATGTGAGAAACTGCAGAAGCTGGTGACTGAGTTTGGTAAAGTGTGTGGAAGAAGAAAGTTAAGAGTAAATGTGAATAAGAGCAAGGTTATTAGGTACAGTAGGGGTGAGGGTCAAGTCAATTGGGAGGTGAGTTTGAATGGAGAAAAACTGGAGGAAGTGAAGTGTTTTAGATATCTGGGAGTGGATCTGTCAGCGGATGGAACCATGGAAGCGGAAGTGGATCATAGGGTGGGGGAGGGGGCGAAAATTTTGGGAGCCTTGAAAAATGTGTGGAAGTCGAGAACATTATCTCGGAAAGCAAAAGTGGGTATGTTTGAAGGAATAGTGGTTCCAACAATGTTGTATGGTTGCGAGGCGTGGGCTGTGGATAGAGATGTGCGCAGGAGGATGGATGTGCTGGAAATGAGATGTTTGAGGACAATGTGTGGTGTGAGGTGGTTTGAGCGAGTGAGTAACGTAAGGGTAAGAGAGATGTGTGGAAATAAAAAGAGCGTGGTTGAGAGAGCAGAAGAGGGTGTTTTGAAATGGTTTGGGCACATGGAGAGAATGAGTGAGGAAAGATTGACCAAGAGGATATATGTGTCGGAGGTGGAGGGAACGAGGAGAAGAGGGAGACCAAATTGGAGGTGGAAAGATGGAGTGAAAAAGATTTTGTGTGATCGGGGCCTGAACATGCAGGAGGGTGAAAGGAGGGCAAGGAATAGAGTGAATTGGAGCGATGTGGTATACAGGGGTTGACGTGCTGTCAGTGGATTGAATCAAGGCATGTGAAGCGTCTGGGGTAAACCATGGAAAGCTGTGTAGGTATGTATATTTGCGTGTGTGGACGTATGTACATGTGTATGGGGGGGGGGGTTGGGCCATTTCTTTCGTCTGTTTCCTTGCGCTACCTCGCAAACGCGGGAGACAGCGACAAAGTATAAAAAAAAAAAAAAAAAAAAAATATATATATATATATATATATATATATATATATATATATATATATATATATATATATATATATATATATATATACTCTTTTCCACTATTAATGAAATATTTTAAGGTTTTAAAGTCATGATATCTTTCATAATGATGTAAAGATATATTTATAGTAGATTCCTGCTACTCAAGATCTGAGAGAATGATTTGGAATCATACTTCATCTTGTAGGCAACATCGAGATTTTATGTGATTTTTGATATTCTGTAATGTTTTTCGGTCATATTACCTTTTAAAGTGATGGTTTTTGTATACAAAGATATCGTGGAACAAATGTTCAATAATATTTTAATTTGCCTTTCTTAAAGATGGCTCGGGATATGTGGAAGATGGGAGGGAAATCTTCGATGAGGACAATGATGATGATCAACTATTCCTCTCCAGAAAAGACAAAACTAAAGGAAGCAAGAAGACTAAGAGATCGAGTGAAAAATTGATGGGTGTATCATCCATCAAGAATGGTTCTGCCAGTATCAAGAACATGCTGATCAACATGCCTGCAAAGAAGAAAAAGGCTGAGGTATGATCTTAGATTGATTTAGTTTTGATGTTATTTTTTTAACCTTGTAATTGCTATTTTTTTCCTGAAATGGCCTTACTTACCAGGTGAATTATCATTTCTGATAAGTGCAATCTTTCCTAATCATGGTTAAGCATCCATTCTCATTCCTCACTTTTCTCATAGATAACAGGTGTTCATATATCCAACTTTCATTTTTTCCCTTGCTTGTGTTCTATCTTCTCTTGTTTCATCTTTCTTCCATGTGAACTTGATGAGAGACTGTTTTTTTTATACTGGGGATAGGGGAGAAAGAATACTTCCCATGCATTCCTCACGTGTCGTAGAAGGCGACTAAAGGCGACGGGAGCGGGGGGCCAGAAACCCTCCCCTCCTTGTATTTTAACTTTCTAAAAGGGAAAACAGAAGAAGGAGTCACGCGAGGAGTCCTCATCCTCCTCAAAGGCTCAGATTGGGGTGTCTAAATGTGTGTGGATGTAACCAAGATGAGAAAAAAGGAGAGATAGGTAGTATGTTTGAGGAAAGGAACCTGGATGTTTTGGCTCTGAGTGAAACGAAGCTCAAGGGTAAAGGGGAAGAGTGGTTTGGGAATGTCTTGGGAGTAAAGTCAGGGGTTAGTGAGAGGACAAGAGCAAGGGAAGGAGTAGCACTACTCCTGAAATAGGAGTTGTGGGAGTATGTGATAGAGTGTAAGAAAGTAAACTCAAGATTGATATGGGTAAAACTGAAAGTTGATGGAGAAAGATGGGTGATTATTGGTGCATATGCACCTGGGCATGAGAAGAAAGATCATGAGAGGCAAGTGTTTTGGGAGCAGCTGAATGAGTGTGTTAGTGGTTTTGGTGCACAAGACCGGGTTATAGTGATGGGTGATTTGAATGCAAAGGTGAGTAATGTGGCAGTTGAGGGAATAATTGGTATACATGGAGTGTTCAGTGTTGTAAATGGAAATGGTGAAGAGCTTGTAGATTTATGTGCTGAAAAAGGACTGGTGATTGGGAATACCTGGTTTAAAAAGTGAGATATACATAAGTATACGTTTGTAAGTAGGAGAGATGGCCAGAGAGCGTTATTGGATTACATGTTAATTGATAGACACACGAAAGAGAGACTTTTGGATGTTAATGTGCTGAGAAGTGCAACTGGAGGGATGTCTGATCATTATCTTGTGGAGGCGAAGGTGAAGATTTGTGGGGGTTTTCAGAAAAGAAGAGAGAATGTTGGGGTGAAGAGAGTGGTGAGAGTAAGTGAGCTTGGGAAGGAGACTTGTGTGAGGAAGTACCAGGAGAGACTGAGTACAGAATGGAAAAAGAAGAGAACAAAGGAGGTAAGGGTGAGTACAGAATGGAAAAAGAAGAGAACAAAGGAGGTAAGGGGAGTGGGGGAGGAATGGGATGTATTTAGGGAAGCAGTGATGGCTTGCGCAAAAGATGCTTCTGGCATGAGAAGCGTGGGAGGTGGGTTGATTAGAAAAGGTAGTAAGTGGTGGAATGAAGGAGTAAGATTATTAGTGAAAGAGAAGAGAGAGGCATTTGGACGATTTTTGCAGGGAAAAAATGCAAATGAGTGGGAGAGGTATAAAAGAAAGAGGCAGGAGGTCAAGAGAAAGGTGCAAGAGGTGAAAAAGAGGGCAAATGAGAGTTGGGGTGAGAGAGTATCATTAAATTTTAGGGAGAATAAAAAGATGTTTTGGAAGGAGGTACATAAAGTGCGTAAGACAAGGGAGCAAATGGGAACTTCAGTGAAGGGGGATAATGGGGAGGTGATAACAAGTAGTGGTGATGTGAGAAGGAGATGGAGTGAGTATTTTGAAGGTTTGTTGAATGTGTTTGATGATAGAGTGGCAGATATAGGGTGTTTTGGTCGAGGTGGTGTGCAAAGTGAGAGGGTTAGGGAAAATGATTTGGTAAATAGAGAAGAGGTAGTAAAAGCTTTACGGAAGATGAAAGCCGGCAAGGCAGCAGGTTTGGATGGTATTGCAGTGGAATTTATTGAAAAAGGGGGTGAGTGTATTGTTGACTGGTTGGTAAGGTTATTTAATGTATGTATGACTCATGGTGAGGTGCCTGAGGATTGGCGGAATGCTTGCATAGTGGCATTGTACAAAGGCAAAGGGGATAAGAGTGAGTGCTCAAATTACAGAGGTATACGTTTCTTGAGTATTCCTGGTAAATTATATGGGAGGGTATTGATTGAGAGGGTGAAGGCATGTACAGAGCATCAGATTGGGGAAGAGCAGTGTGGTTTCAGAAGTGGTAGAGGATGTGTGGATCAGGTGTTTGCATTGAAGAATGTATGTGAGAAATACTTAGAAAAACAAATGGATTTGTTTGTAGCATTTATGGATCTGGAGAAGGCATATGATAGAGTTGATAGAGATGCTCTTTGGAAGGTTTTAAGAATATATGGTGTGGGAGGCAAGTTGTTAGAAGCAGTGAAAAGTTTTTATCGAGGATGTAAGGCATGTGTACATGTAGGAAGAGAGGAAAGTGATTGGTTCTCAGTGAATGTAGGTTTGCGGCAGGGGTGTGTGATGTCTCCATGGTTGTTTAATTTTGTTTATGGATGGGGTTGTTAGGGAGGTGAATGTAAGAGTTTTGGAAATAGGGGCAAGTATGCAGTCTGTTGTGGATGAGAGAGCTTGGGAAGTGAGTCAGTTGTTGTTCGCTGATGATACAGTGCTGGTGGCTGATTCATGTAAGAAACTGCAGAAGCTGGTGGCTGAGTTTGGTAAAGTGTGTGAAAGAAGAAAGTTAAGGGTAAATATGAATAAGAGCAAAGTTATTAGGTACAGTAGGGTTGAGGGTCAAGTCAATTGGGAGGTAAGTTTGAATGGAGAAAAACTGGAGGAAGTAAAGTGTTTTAGATATCTGGGAGTGGATCTGGCAGCAGATGGAACCATGGAAGTGGAAGTGAATCATAGGGTGGGGGAGGGGGCGAAAATTCTGGGAGCGTTGAAGAATGTTTGGAAGTCGAGAACATTATCTCAGAAAGCAAAAATGGGTATGTTTGAAGGAATAGTGGTTCCAACAATGTTGTATGGTTGTGAGGCGTGGGCTATGGATAGAGTTGTGCGCAGGAGGGTGGATGTGCTGGAAATGAGATGTTTGAGGACAATATGTGGTGTGAAGTGGTTTGATCGAGTAAGTAATGTAAGGGTAAGAGAGATGTGTGGAAATAAAAAGAGTGTGGTTGAGAGAGCAGAAGAGGGTGTTTTGAAATGGTTTGGTCACATGGAGAGAATGAGTGAGGAAAGATTGACCAAGAGGATATATGTGTCAGAGGTGGAGGGAACAAGGAGAAGTGGGAGACCAAATTGGAGGTGGAAAGATGGAGTGAAAAAGATTTTGAGTGATCAGGGCCTGAACATGCAGGAGGGTGAAAGGCGTGCAAGGAATAGAGTGAATTGGAACGATGTGGTATACCGGGGTCGACGTGATGTCAATGGATTGAACCAGGGCATGTGAAGCGTCTGGGGTAAACCATGGAAAGTTGTGTGGGGCCTGGATGTGGAAAGGGAGCTGTGGTTTCGATGCATTATTACATGACAGCTAGAGACTGAGTGTGAACGAATGGGGCCTTTGTTGTCTTTTCCTAGCGCTACCTCACACATGTGAGGGGGAGGGGGTTGTTATTCCATGTGTGGTGAGGTGGCGAAGGGAACAAATAAAGGCAGACAGTATGAATTATGTACATGTGTATATATGTATATGGCTGTGTGTGTATATATATGTGTACATTGAGATGTATAGGTATGTATATTTACGTGTGTGGATGTGTATGTATATACATGTGTATGTGGGTGGGTTGGGCCATTCTTTCGTCTGTTTCCTTGCGCTACCTCGCTAACGCGGGAGACAGCGACAAAGCAAAATGAATATAAAAGAATGTGAAAGAGCCAAATGAGTTTTTTATTTTATTCTTATTTTTTTCCCTAAGGCTTAGTCATCTGTTCTGGATGCTGCTTCACTCTAAGGGGAAAGGATGAACAGGTATTGAAAAAATGATAATTTGTGGTTGTAGGATGATAACTTCACTGATGTGATGAAATTGACATGGAGATATCACAGATGTTCATATATCCAATTTTTGTTTCCCATGCCTCTCATGTATTTGGAATAGATACAGCTGATGTTAATCTGTCCAACTTTCTTTGTTTCTCATGTCTTCTCTCTCGTTTTCTTCCTTGTGAACTTTGTTAGGTATCTTTTATTTTACTTTATTTTTTTTTATAATACTTAACTGCTGTCTCCTGCATTAGTGAGGTAGCACAAGGAAACAGATGAGGAATGGCCCAACTTATACTGTATATGATTTGAAAGATAGGTCCAAATAAGGATCTTTTTTCCTTTTAAGCTCAGTCATATGTTATGGTTACTGCCTTGTTCTTGCAGGAAATAGTGAACATTTATCAAAAAAATGATAATTTGTGGTTGTGATATAATAACAACAGCACTGGTATGATAAAATTGATATGGAGAAATAGAATCTTTAATGCTTTCATGTTTGTTGGTGGGTCTTTGAAATAAAGTATATCAGATGGTTAGGGGTAACCATGGAATGGTCTGTGGGACTTGGCACTGTGTGTGACATGTAGATGGTGATTATAAGCAAATGAAGCTGTTTTTTTGCTTCTGGCGCTACCTCACTAATGAAGGAAACAGACAGTTATGAAAAAAAGAAAGATCAGCAGGCTCTTAGATTTCTGCTTGCTGGAAGAGAGGAGAAGGGCAAACTAGGTCTTACATATAAGTCCTAATTCAGTTTGTATACTTAGAGCATATATCATCCTCGGATAATTTATTTTCAATGCATTCACTGTCTTCCGTACATTCCCATCTATAGCCCGTGCCTCACATCCATACAACTTTTTTGGGATGACTATACCTTCAAAAACACCCAGTTTTGCCCTTCCACACAGTAACCTCTCTTTCTATGCATTTCTCAATGCTTCCAGAACCATAATTCCTCTCACCCATCCTTTGCCTCACTTCCTCTTCCATGGTTCCATTTCTGTCATGTCAGTTCCCAGGTATCTAAAACACTTCACTTATTCCAAGTTTTCTCCATTCAAACTCACGTCCCAAAAAACCTGTCTCTCTGCACTGGTGAATCTAATAGCCTTGTTTTTATTCACATTGGCTCTGAACTTCCTCCTTTCAGACATTTTACCAAATTCATGCACCAACTTCTGCCGTTTCTCGCCCAAATCTCTCAACAGTGCCACGTCATCAGCAAACAACAACTGACTCACTTCCCAGGCCTCTTCAACCCCTATAGACTGCATACCTGCCCTTCTTTCCAAGATCCTTGCATTTACCTTCTTCACCATCCCAACTATAAACAAATTAAACAGTCATGGTGACATCACACACCCCTGCTAGTGCAGAACCATCTTTACCTGTAACCACTCACCTTCCTCTCTATCTATTTGCACACATGCCTTGCTCTCTGATAAAAACTCACTGCTTCAAATAGCTTTCCTCCCACACCATATATTTGTAATATCTCCCAAAATGTCTCTCTTATCAACTCTATCATATGCTTTCTTCAGAACCATAAATGCCACATAGTAATTATTTTGTCTTTTCTCCAACACGTTCTTTAAAGCAAACAACTGATCCACACATCCTCTTCCACTCCTCACACCACATTTTTCTCCCTAGTCTGATGCCTCATGCATGCTTCCACCCTCTCAGTCACTACTCATTCATACAAATTGAGTTTTTTCCTACTTGTTCACCAATGTGTGTGTTAGTGAGGTAGTGCCAAGAACAGAAAGACTGTGTTCACTCGCATCCATTCTCCAGCTGTTGTATTTAATGCGCTGAAACCACAGCCCCCAATGGACTACCAGGCCCCATAAACCTGTTCATGGTTTCTCCTGGCAGCTTCACATGACAGCATGTCAGCCCCTGTATACCATATTGTTCCAATGTACTTCCATCTCCAGTTTGGTCTCCTTTTTTCCTTCATTAGTGACACATATGCCCATTATCAACCTCTTCTCACTCATCCTGTCCATATGTCCAAACCATTTTGATAAACCTTCTTTAGCTCTCTCAACCATACTTTTTTTATTATTGCACTTCTCTCTTACCCTATTACCTCACAGCACAGATTGTCATCAAGCATTTTATTCCTAACACCTGCCTTTCTCTACACATTCTCATCTGTAACCCCCGTTATATAATGGCTTTAAGTGTATAATGACGTTTATCAACCAACTCTTGCTATCTATTGGATTCCAGTATTGATATCATTGTATGATAGTATAGTATTCTCATTTTAGTCTTCAATCCTAGAGAGATTTTGTACTGAGAGGAAGAGATGGTTTATAGTGTTTCCTCAAAATCTAAAGTTATTTTTTTTCTTTTTTATTTTATTTTGTCGCTGTCTCCCGCATTACCGAGGTAGTGCAAGGAAACAGAAGAAAGAACGGCCCAAGCCACCCATTTACACATGTATATACCTACATGTTCACACATGCAAATATACATACCTATACATCTCAATGTGTACATATATATACACACAGACGTATACATATATAAACATGTACGTAATTCATACTGTCTGCCTTTATTCATTCCAATCGCCACCCCGTCACACATGAAATAACAATTCCCTCCCCCCTCATGTGCGCGAGGTAACGCTAGGAAAAGACAATAAAGGCCACATTCATTCACACTCAGTCTCTAGCTGTCATGTATAATGCACCGAAACCGCAGCTCCCTTTCCATATCCAGGCCCCACAGAAATTTCTGTGGTTTACCCCAGGCGCTTCACATGTGCCGGTTCAATCCATTGACAGCATGTCGACTCCGGTATACCACATCGTTCCAATTCACTCTATTCCTTGCACGCCTTTCACCCTCCTGCATGTTCAGGCCCCGATCACTCAAAATCTTTTTCACTCCATCTTTCCACCTCTAATTTGGTCTCCCACTTCTCATTCCCTCCACCTCTGACACATATATCCTCTTGGTCAATCTTTCCTCATTCATTCTCTCCATGTGACCAAACCATTTCAAAACACCCTCTTCTGCTCTCTCAACCACACTCTTTTTATTACCACACATCTCTCTTACCCTATTATTACTTACTCGATCAAACCACCTCACACCACATATTGTCCTCAAACTACTCGTTTCCAGCACATCCACCCTCCTCTGCACAACTCTATCTATAACCCATGCCTTGCAACCATATAACATTGTTGGAACCACTATTCCTTCAAACATACCCATTTTTGATTTCCGAGATAATGTTCTCGTCTTCCACACATTCTTCAACGCTCCCAGAATTTTCGCTCCCTCCCCCACCCTATGATTCACTTCTGCTTCCATGGTTCCATCCGCTGTCAAATCCACTCCCAGATGTCTAAAACACTTCACTTCCTCCAGTTTTTCTCCATTCAAACTTACCTCCCAATTGACTTGTCCCTCAACCCTACTGTACCTAATAACCTTCCTCTTATTCACATTTACTCTCAGCATTCTTCTTTCACACACTTTACCAAACTCAGTCACCAGCTTCTGTAGTTTCTCACACGAATCAGCCACCAGTGCTGTATCATCAGCGAACAACAAATGACTCACTTCCCAAGCTCTCTCATCCACATCAGACTGCATACTTGCCCCTTTCTCCAAAACTCTTGCATTCACCTCCCTAACAACCCCATCCATTAACAAATTAAACAACCATGGAAACACACACCCCTGCCGCAAACCAACATTCACTGAGAACCAACCACTTTCCTCTCTTCCTACACGTACACATTCCTTACATCCTCGATAAAAACTTTTCACTGCTTCTAACAACTTGCCTCCCTCACCATATATTCTTAATACCTTCCACAGAGCATCTCTATCAACTCTATCATATGCCTTCTCCAGATCCATAAATGCTACATACAAATCCATTTGCTTTTCTAAGTATTTCTCACATGCATTCTTCAAAGGCAACACCTAATCCACACATCCTCTACCACTTCTAAAACCACACTGCTCTTCCCCAATCTGATGCTCTGTACATGCCTTCACCCTCTCAATCAATACCCTCCCAAATGATTTCATATGAATACTCAACAAACTTATATTTATTTATATTTATTTTGCTTTGTTGCTGGCTCCCGCGTTACCGAGGTAGCACAAGGAAATAGACGAAAGAATGGCCCAACCCACCCACATACACATGTATATACATACACATCCGCACACGCAAATATACATACCAATACGTCTCAACGTATACATATATATACACACACAGACATATACATATATACACATACACATAATTCATACTATTTTTTTTTTTTTTTTATTATACTTTGTCGCTGTCTCCCGCGTTTGCGAGGTAGCGCAAGGAAACAGACGAAAGAAATGGCCCAACCCCCCCCCCATACACATGTATATACATACGTCCACACACGCAAATATACATACCTACACAGCTTTCCATGGTTTACCCCCGACACTTCACATGCCCTGCTTCAATCCACTGACAGCACGTCAACCCCGGTATACCACATCGCTCCAATTCACTCTATTCCTTGCCCTCCTTTCCCCCTCCTGCATGTTCAGGCCCCGATCACACAAAATCTTTTTCACTCCATCTTTCCACCTCCAATTTGGTCTCCCTCTTCTCCTTGTTCCCTCCACCTCCGACACATATATCCTCTTGGTCAATCTTTCCTCACTCATCCTCTCCATGTGCCCAAACCACTTCAAAACACCCTCTTCTGCTCTCTCAACCACGCTCTTTTTATTTCCACACATCTCTCTTACCCTTACGTTACTCACTCGATCAAACCACCTCACACCACACATTGTCCTCAAACATCTCATTTCCAGCACATCCATCCTCCTGCGCACAACTCTATCCATAGCCCACGCCTCGCAACCATACAACATTGTTGGAACCACTATTCCTTCAAACATACCCATTTTTGCTTTCGGAGATAATGTTCTCGACTTCCACACATTCTTCAAGGCCCCCAGGATTTTCGCCCCCTCCCCCTGTCTGCCTTTATTCATTCCCATTGCAACCCTGCAGCACATGAAAATAACCACCCCCTCCCCCCCAAATGTGTGCGAGGTAGTGCTAGGAAAAGACAACAAAGGCCACTTTCGTTCACATTCATTCTCTAGCTGTCACGTAATAATGCACCAAAACCACAGCTCCCTTTCCACATCCAGGCCCCACAGAACTTTCCATGGTTTAACCCAGATGTTTCACATGCCCTGGTTCAATTCATTGGCAGCACGTCGACCCTGGTATACCACATTGTTCCAATTCACTCTATTCCTTGCATGCCTTTCACCCTCCTGCATGTTCAGGCCCCGATCACTCAAAATCTTTTTCACTCCTTCTTTCCACCTCTAATTTGGTCTCCCACTTCTCCTCGTTCCCTCCACCTCTGACACATATATCCTCTTTGTCAATCTTTCCTCGCTCATTCTCTCCATGTGACCAAACCATTTCAACACACCCTCTTCTGCTCTCCCAACCACACTCTTTTTATTACCACACATCTCTCTTACCCTATTATTATTACTTACTCGATCAAACCACCTCACACCACATATTGTCCTCAAGCATCTCATTTCCAGCACATCCACCTTCCTCTGCACAACTCTATCCATAGCCCATGCCTCGCAACCATATAACATTGTTGGAACCACTATTCCTTCAAACATACCCTTTTTTGCTCCGAGATAATGTTCTCGACTTCCACACATTCTTCAACGCTCGCAGAACTTTAGCCCCCTCCCCCATCCTATGATTCACTTCTGCTTCCATGGTTCCATCCGCTGCCAAATCCACTCCAGGATATCTAAAAAAAACTTCAGTTCCTCCAGTTTTTCACCATTCAAACTTACCTCCCAGTTGACTTGTCCCTCAATGCCACTGTACCTAATAACCTTGATCTTATTCACGTTTACTCTCAGCTTTCTTCTTTCACACACTTTGCCAAACTCAGTCACCAGCTTCTGCAGTTTCTCACATGAATCAGCCACCAGCGCTGTATCATCAGCGAACAACAACTGACTCACTTCCCACGCTCTCTGATCCACAACAGACTACATACTTGCCCCTCTTTCCAAAACTCTTGCATTCACCTCCCTAACAACCCCATCCATAAACAAATTAAGCAACCATGGAGACATCACACACCCCTGCTGCAAACCTACATTCACTGAGAACCAATCACTTTCCTCTCTTCCTACATGTACACATGCCTTACAACCTCGATAAAAACTTTTCACTGCTTCCAACAACTTGCCTCCCACACCATATATTCTTAGTGCCTTCCACAGAGCATCTCTATCAACTCTATCATATGCCTTCTCCAGATCCATAGATGCTACATACAAATGCACTTGCTTTTCTAATTATTTCTCACATACATTCTTCAAAGCAAACACCTGATCCACACATCCTCTACCACTTCTGAAACCACACTGCTGTTTCCCAATCTGATGCTCAGTACATGCCTTCACCCTCTCAATCAATACCCTCCCATATAATTTCCCAGGAATACTCAACAAACGTATACCTCTGTAATTTGAGCACTCACCTTTGTCCCCTTTGCCTTTGTACAGTGGCACTATGCAGGCATTCCGCCAATCCTCAGGCACCTCACCATGAATCATACATACATTAAATAACCTTACCAACCAGTCAACAATACACTCACCCCCTTTTTTAATAAATTCCACAGCAATACCATCCAACCCCACTGCCTTGCCGGTTCTCATCTTCCACAAAGCTTTTACTACTTCTCTGATTACCAAATCATTTTCCCTAACCCTCTCACTTTGCACACCACCTCGACCAAAACACCCTACATCTGCCACTCTATCATCAAACACATTCAACAAACGTTCTACTTGTTATCACCTCCCCATTAGCTCCCTTCACTGAAGTTCCCATTTGTTCCCTTGTCTTACGCACTTTATTTCCCTCCTTCCAAAAAATCTTTTTATTCTCCCTAAAATTTAATGATACTCTCTCACCCCAACTCTCATTTGCCCTCTTTTTCACCTCTTGCACCTTTCTCTTGACATCCTGCCTCTTTCTTTTATACATCTCCCACTCATTTGCATTATTTCCCTGCAAAAATCGTCCAAATGCCTCTCTTCTCTTTCACTAATAATCTTACTTCCTCATCCCACCATTCAGTACCCTTTCTAATCTGCCTACCTCCCACGGTTCTCATGCGACAAGCATCTTTTGCGCAAGCCATCACTGCTTCCCTAAATACATCCCATTCCTCCCCCACTCCCTTTAACTCCTTTGTTTTCACCTTTTTCCATTCTGCACTCAGTCTCTCCTGGTACTTCCTCACACAAGTCTCCTTCCCTAGCTCACTTACTCTCACCACTCTCTTCACCCCAACATTTCCCTTCTTTTCTGAAAACCTCAACAAATCTTCAGCTTCGCCTCCACAAGATAATGTTCAGACATCCCTCCATTTGCACCTCTCAGCACATTAACATCCAAAAGTCTCTCTTTCGCACGCCTATCAATTAACATGTAATCCAATAACACTCTCTGGCCATCTCTCCTACTTACATTCGAATATTTATGTATATCTCTCTTTTTAGACCAGGTATTCCCAATCACCAGTCCTTTTTCAGCACATAAATCTACAAGCTCTTCACCATTTCCATTTACAACACTGAACACCCCATGTATACCAATTATTCCCTCAACTGCCACATTACTAACCTTTGCATTGAAATCACCTATCACTATAACCTGGTCTCGTGCATAGAAACTACTAACATATTCATTCATCTGCTTCCAAAACACTTGCCTCTCATGATCTTTCTTCTCATGCCCAGGTGCATATGCACCAATAATATTTTTGTTCTCCCTAAAATTTATTGATACTCTCTCACCCCAACTCTCATTTGCCCTCTTTTTCACCTCTTGCACCTTTCCCTTGACATCCTGCCTCATTCTTTTGTACATCTCCCACTCATTTGCATTTTATCCTGCAAAAATCGTCCAAATGCCTCTGTCTTCTCTTTCACTAATAATCTTACTTCTTCATCCCACCACTCACTACCCTGTCTAATCAACCTACCTCCCACGCTTCTCATGCCACAAGCATCTTTTGTACAAGCCATCACTGCTTCCCTAAATACATCCGATTCCTCCCCCACTCCCCTTACCTCCTTTGTTCTCACCTTTTTCCATTCTGTACTCAGTCTCTCTTGGTACTTCCTCACACAAGTCTCTTTCCCAAGCTCACTTACTCTCGCCACTCTCTTCACCCCAACATTCTCTCCTTTTCTGAAAACCCCTACAAATCTTCACCTTCGCCTCCACAAGATAATGATCAGACATCCCTCCAGTTGCACCTCTCAGCACATTAACATCCAAAAATCTCTCTTTTGCGCGCCTATCAATTAACACGTAATCCAATAACGCTCTCTGGCCATCTCTCCTACTTACATATGTATACTTATGTATATCGCTTTTTAAACCAGGTATTCCCAATCACTAGTCCTTTTTCACCTCATAAATCTACAAGCTCTTCACCATTTCCATTTACAACACTGAACACCCCATGTATACCAATTATTCCCTCAACTGCCACATTACCCACCTTTGCATTCAAATCACCCATCACTATAACCCGGTCTCGTGCATCAAAACGACTAACACACTCATTCAGCTGCTTCCAAAACACTTGCCTCTCATGATCTTTCTTCTCTTTCCCAGGTGCATATCCACCAATAATCACTTATCTCTCTCCATCAACTTTCAGTTTTACCCATATCAATCTAGAGTTTACTTTCTTACACTCTATCACATACACCCACCACTCCTGTTTCAGGAGTAGTGCTACTCCTTCCCTTGCTCTTGTCCTCTCACTAACCCCTGACTTTACTCCCAAGACATTCCCAAACCACTTTTCCCCTTTACCCTTGAGCTTCGTTTGACTCAGAGCCGAAACATCCAGGATTCTTTCCTCAATCATACTACCTATCTCTCCTTTTTTCTCATCTTGGTTACATCCACACACATTTAGACACCCCAATCTGAGCCTTCAAGGAGGATGAACACTCCACGCTTGACTCCTTCTTCTGTTCCCCTTTTAGAAAGTTGAAATGCAAGGAAGGGAGGGTTTCTAGCCCCCCACTCCCGTCCCCTTTAGTCGCCTTCTACGACACGTGAGAAATGCGTGGGAAGTATTCTTTCTCCCCTATCCTCAGGGATAATACAAATTGGAGGTGGAAAGATGGAGTGAAAAAGATTTTGTGTGATCGGGGCCTGAACATGCAGGAGGGTGAAAGGAGGGCAAGGAATAGAGTGAATTGGAGCGATGTGGTATACCGGGGTTGACGAGCTGTCAGTGGATTGAATCAAGGCATGTGAAGCGTCTGGGGTAAACCATGGAAAGCTGTGTAGGTATGTATATTTGCGTGTGTGGACGTATGTATATACATGTGTATGGGGGTGGGTTGGGCCATTTCTCTCGTGTGTTTCCTTGCACTACCTCGCAAACGCGGGAGACAGCGACAAAGCAAAAAAAAATATATATATATATATATATATATATATATATATATATATATATATATATATATATATACATATATACATATATATATGGATTTGTATGTAGCATTTATGGATCTGGAGAAGGCATATGATAGAGTTGATAGAGATTCTCTGTGGAAGGTATTAAGAATATATGGTGTGGGAGGCAAGTTGTTAGAAGCAGTGAAAAGTTTTTATCGAGGATCTAAGGCATGTGTACGTGTAGGAAGAGAGGAAAGTGATTGGTTCTCAGTGAATGTAGGTTTGCAGCAGGGGTGTGTGATGTCTCCATGGTTGTTTAATTTGTTACTGGATGGGGTTGTTAGGGAGGTGAATGTAAGAGTTTTGGAAAGAGGGGCAAGTATGAAGTCTGTTGGGGATGAGAGAGCTTGGGAAGTGAGTCAGTTGTTGTTCGCTGATGATACAGCGCTGGTGGCTGATTCATGTGAGAAACTGCAGAAGCTGGTGACTGAGTTTGGTAAAGTGTGTGAAAGAAGAAAGTTAAGAGTAAATGTGAATAAGAGCAAGGTTATTAGGTACAGTAGGGTTGAGGGTCAAGTCAATTGGGAGGTGAGTTTGAATGGAGAAAAACTGGAGGAAGTGAAGTGTTTTAGATATCTGGGAGTGGATCTGCCAGCGGATGGAACCATGGAAGCGGAAGTGGATCATAGGGTGGGGGAGGGGGCGAAAATTCTAGGAGCCTTGAAGAATGTGTGGAAGTCGAGAACATTATCTCGGAAAGCAAAAATGGGTATGTTTGAAGGAATAGTGTTTCCAACAATGTTGTATGGTTGCGAGGCGTGGGCTATGGATAGAGTTGTGCGCAGGAGGATGGATGTGCTGGAAATGAGATGTTTGAGGACAATATGTGGTGTGAGGTGGTTTGATCGAGTAAGTAACGTAAGGGTAAGAGAGATGTGTGGAAATAAAAAGAGCGTGGTTGAGAGAGCAGAAGAGGGTGTTTTGAAATGGTTCGGGCACATGGAGAGAATGAGTGAGGAAAGATTGACCAAGAGAATATATGTGTCGGAGGTGGAGGGAACGAGGAGAAGAGGGAGACCAAATTGGAGGTGGAAAGATGGAGTGAAAAAGATTTTGTGTGATCGGGGCCTGAACATGCAGGAGGGTGAAAGGAGGGCAAGGAATAGAGTGATTTGGAGCGATGTGGTATACTGGGGTTGACGTGCTGGCAGTGGATTGAATCGGGGCATGTGAAGCGTCTGGGGTAAACCATGGAAAGCTGTGTAGGTATGTATATTTGCGTGTGTGGACGTATGTATATACATGTGTATGGGGGTGGGTTGGGCCATTTCCTTCGTCTGTTTCCTTGCGCTACCTCGCAAACGCGGGAGACAGCGACAAAGTATAATAAAAAAAAAATAATAAATATATATATATATATATATATATATATATATATATATGTATATATATGTATATATATGTATATATATGTATATATATGTATATATATGTATATATATATATATATATATATATATATATATATATATATATATCCCTGGGGATAGGGGAGAAAGAATACTTCCCACGTATTCCCTGCGTGTCGTAGAAGGCGACTAAAAGGGAAGAGAGCGGGGGGCTGGAAATCTTCCCCTCATTTTTTTTTTTTTTTTAATTTTCCAAAAGAAGGAACAGAGAAGGAGGCCAGGTGAGGATATTCCCTCAAAGGCCTAGTCCTCTGTTCTTAACGCTACCTCGCTAATGTGGGAAGTGGTGAATAGTATGAAAGAAAGAAAGAAAGAAATATATATATATATATATATATATATATATATATTATCCCTGGGGATAGGGGAGAAAGAATACTTCCCACGTATTCCCTGCGTGTCGTAGAAGGCGACTAAAAGGGGAGGGAGCGGGTGGCTGGAAATCCTCCCCTCTCGTTTTTTTTTAATTTTCCAAAAGAAGGAACAGAGAAGGGGGCCAGGTGAGGATTTTCCCTCTAAGGCCCAGTCCTCTGTTCTTAACGCTACCTCGCAAATGCGGGAAATGGCGAATCGTATGAAAAAAAAAATATATATATATATATATATATATATATATATATATATATATATATATATATATATATATATATATATATATATATATATATTTTCCCTGGGGATAGGGGACAAAGAATACTTCCCACGTATTCCCTGCGTGTCGTAAAAGGCGACTAAAAGGGGAGGGAGCGGGGGGCTGGAAATCCTCCCCTCTCGTTTTTTTTTTTTTTTTTTTTTTTTTTTTTTTTTTTTTTTTTCCAAAAGAAGGAACAGAGAATTGGGCCAGGTGAGGGTATTCCCTCAAAGGCCCAGTCCTCTGTTCTTAACGCTACCTCACTAATGCGGGAAATGGCGGACAGTTTGAAAGAAAGAAAAATATATATATTTTTTTTTTTTATACTTTGTCGCTGTCTCCCGCGTTTGCGAGGTAGCGCAAGGAAACAGACGAAAGAAATGGCCCCCCCCCATACACATGTATATACATACGTCCACACACGCAAATATACATACCTACACAGCTTTCCATGGTTTACCCCAGACGCTTCACATGCCTTGATTCAATCCACTGACAGCACGTCAACCCCAGTATACCACATCGCTCCAATTCACTCTATTCCTTGCCCTCCTTTCACCCTCCTGCATGTTCAGGCCCCGATCACACAAAATCTTTTTCACTCCATCTTTCCACCTCCAATTTGGTCTCCCTCTTCTCCTTGCTCCCTCCACCTCCGACACATATATCCTCTTGGTCAATCTTTCCTCACTCATCCTCTCCATGTGCCCAAACCACTTCAAAACACCCTCTTCTGCTCTCTCAACCACGCTCTTTTTATTTCCACACATCTCTCTTACCCTTACGTTACTCACTCGATCAAACCACCTCACACCACACATTGTCCTCAAACATCTCATTTCCAGCACATCCATCCTCCTGCGCACAACTCTATCCATAGCCCACGCCTCGCAACCATACAACATTGTTGGAACCACTATTCCTTCAAACATACCCATTTTTGCTTTCCGAGATAATGTTCTCGACTTCCACACATTCTTCAAGGCTCCCAGAATTTTCGCCCCCTCCCCCACCCTATGATCCACTTCCGCTTCCATGGTTCCATCCGCTGCCAGATCCACTCCCAGATATCTAAAACACTTCACTTCCTCCAGTTTTTCTCCATTCAAACTCACCTCCCAGTTGACTTGACCCTCAACCCTACTGTACCTAATAACCTTGCTCTTATTCACATTTACTCTTAACTTTCTTCTCCCACACACTTTACCAAACTCAGTCACCAGCTTCTGCAGTTTCTCACATGAATCAGCCACCAGCGCTGTATCATCAGCGAACAACAACTGACTCACTTCCCAAGCTCTCTCATCCCCAACAGACTTCATACTTGCCCCTCTTTCCAAAACTCTTGCATTTACCTCCCTAACAACCCCATCCATAAACAAATTAAACAACCATGGAGACATCACACACCCCTGCCGCAAACCTACATTCACTGAGAACCAATCACTTTCCTCTCTTCCTACACGTACACATGCCTTACATCCTCGATAAAAACTTTTCACTGCTTCTAACAACTTTCCTCCCACACCATATATTCTTAATACCTTCCACAGAGCATCTCTATCAACTCTATCATATGCCTTCTCCAGATCCATAAACGCTACATACAAATCCATTTGCTTTTCTAAGTATTTCTCACATACATTCTTCAAAGCAAACACCTGATCCACACATCCTCTACCACTTCTGAAACCACACTGCTCTTCCCGAATCTGATGCTCTGTACATGCCTTCACCCTCTCAATCAATACCCTCCCATATAATTTACCAGGAATACTCAACAAACTTATACCTCTGTAATTTGAGCACTCACTCTTATCCCCTTTGCCTTTGTACAATGGCACTATGCACGCATTCCGCCAATCCTCAGGCACCTCACCATAAGTCATACATACATTAAATAACCTTACCAACCAGTCAACAATACAGTCACCCCCTTTTTTAATAGATTCCACTGCAATACCGTCCAAACCTGCTGCCTTGCCGGCTTTCATCTTCCGCAAAGCTTTTACTACCTCTTCTCTGTTTACCAAATCATTTTCCCTAACCCTCTCACTTTGCACACCACCTCGACCAAAACACCCTATATCTGCCACTCTATCATCAAACACATTCAACAAACCTTCAAAATACTCACTCCATCTCCTTCTCATATCACCACTATTTGTTATCACCTCCCCATTTGCGCCCTTCACTGAAGTTCCCATTTGCTCCCTTGTCTTACGCACTTTATTTACCTCCTTCCAGAACGTCAAATTACAGAGGTATAAGTTTGTTGTGTATTTCTGGTAAATTATATGGGAGGGTATTGATCGAGAGGGTGAAGGCATGTACAGAGCATCAGATTGGGGAAGAGAAGTGTTGTTTCAGAAGTGGTAGAGGATGTGTGGATCAGGTGTTTGCTGTGAAGAATGTATGTGAGAAATACTTAGAAAAGCAAATGGATTTGTATGTATCATTTATGGATCTGGAGAAGGCATATGATAGAGTTGATAGAGATGCTCTGTGGAAGGTATTAAGAATATATGGTGTGGGATGCAAGTTGTTAGAAGCAGTGAAAAGTTTTTATCGAGGATGTAAGGCATGTGTACGTGTAGGAAGAGAGGAAAGTAATTGGTTCTCAGTGAATGTAGGTTTGCAGTAGGGGTGTGTGATGGCTCCATGGTTGTTTAATTTGTTTATGGATGGGGTTGTTAGGAAGGTGAATGCAAGAGTTTTGGAAAGAGTCTGTTGTGGATGAGAGAGCTTGGGAAGTGTCAGTTGTTGTTTGCTGATGATACAGCACTGGTGGCTGATTCATGTGAGAAACTGCAGATGCTGGTGACTGAGTTTGGTAAAGTGTGTGAAAGAAGAAAGTTAAGAGTAAATGTGAATAAGAGCAAGGTTATTAGGTACAGTAGGGTTGAGGGTCAAGTCAATTGGGAGGTAAGTTTGAATGGAGAAAAACTGGAGGAAGTAAAGTGTTTTAGATATCTGGGAGTGGATCTGGCAGCGGATGGAACCATGGAAGTGGAAGTGAATCATAGGGTGGGGGAGGGGGCGAAAATCCTGGGAGCCTTGAAGAATGTGTGTAAGTCGAGAACATTATCTCGGAAAGCTAAAATGGGTATGTTTGAAGGAATAGTGGTTCCAACAATGTTGTATTGTTGCGAGGGGTGGGCTTTGGATACAGTTGTGTGCAGGAGGGTGGATTGTGCTGGAAATGAGATGTTTGAGGACAATGTGTGGTGTGAGGTGGTTTGATCGAGTAGGTAATGTAAGGGTAAGAGAGATGTGTGGAAATAAAAAGAGCGTGGTTGAGAGAGCAGAAGAGGGTGTTTTGAAATAGTTTGGGCACATGGAGAGAATGAGTGAGGAAAGATTGACCAAGAGGATATATGTGTCAGAGATGGAGGGAACGAGGAGAAGTGGGAGACCAAATTGGAGGTGGAAAGATGGAGTGAAAAAGATTTTGAGTGATCGGGGCCTGAACATGCAGGAGGGTGAAAGGCGGGCAAGGAATAGAGTGAATTGGATCGATGTGGTATACCGGGGTTGACATGCTGTCAGTGGAGTGAATCAGGGCATGTGAAGCGTTTGGGGTAAACCATGGAAAGTTGTGTGGGGCCTAGATGTGGAAAGGGAGCTGTGGTTTCGGGCATTATTGCATGACAGCTAGAGACTTAGTGTGAACGAATGGGGCCTTTGTTGTCTTTTCCTAGTGCTACCTCGCACACATGAGGGGGGAGGCGGATGGTATTCCATGTGTGGCGAGGTGGCGATGGGAATGAATAAAGGCAGACAGCGTGATTTTTGTGCATGGGTATATATGTATGTGTCTGTGTGTATATATATGTGAACATTGAGATGTATTGGTATGTATATTTGCGTGTGTGGACGTGTATGTATATACATTGTGTATGTTGGTGGGTTGGGCCATTTCTTTCGTCTGTTTCCTTGCGCTACCTCGCAAACGCGGGAGACAGCGACAAAGAAAAATAAATAAAAAATAAATAAACATATATATATGTTTGGTAAAGTGTGTGGAAGAAGAAAGTTAAGAGTAAATGTGAATAAGAGCAAGGTTATTAGGTACAGTAGGGTTGAGGGTCAAGTCAATTGGGAGGTGAGTTTGAATGGAGAAAAACTGGAGAAAGTGAAGTGTTTTAGATATCTGGGAGTGGATCTGGCAGCGGATGGAACCATGGAAGCGGAAGTGGATCATAGGGTGGGGGAGGGGGCGAAAATTCTGGGGGCCTTGAAGAATGTGTGGAAGTCAAGAACATTATCTCGGAAAGCAAAAATGGGTATGTTTGAAGGAATAGTGGTTCCAACAATGTTGTATGGTTGCGAGGCGTGGGCTATGGATAGAGTTGTGCGCAGGAGGATGGATGTGCTGGAAATGAGATGTTTGAGGACAGTGTGTGGTGTGAGGTGGTTTGATCGAGTGAGTAACGTAAGGGTAAGAGAGATGTGTGGAAATAAAAAGAGCGTGGTTGAGAGAGCAGAAGAGGGTGTTTTGAAGTGGTTTGGGCACATGGAGAGGATGAGTGAGGAAAGATTGACCAAGAGGATATATGTGTCGGAGGTGGAGGGAGCAAGGAGAAGAGGGAGACCAAATTGGAGGTGGAAAGATGGAGTGAAAAAGATTTTGTGTGATCGGGGCCTGAACATGCAGGAGGGTGAAAGGAGGGCAAGGAATAGAGTGAATTGGAGCGATGTGGTATACCGGGGTTGACGTGCTGTCAGTGGATTGAATCAAGGCATGTGAAGCGTCTGGGGTAAACCATGGAAAGCTGTGTAGGTATGTATATTTGCGTGTGTGGACGTATGTATATACATGTGTATGGGGGTGGGTTGGGCCATTTCTTTCGTCTGTTTCCTTGCGCTACCTCGCAAACGCGGGAGACAGCGACAAAGCAAAAAAAAAAAAAAACATACATACATACATACATACATACATGTACATATTCATCAATATGGTCGAGGTGGTGTGCGAAGTGAGAGTGTTAGGTAGAATGATTTGGTAAACAGAGAAGAGGTAGTAAAAGCTTTGCAGAAGATGAAAGAAGGCAAGGCAGTGGGCTTGGATGGCATTGCAGTGGAATTTATTAAAAAAGGGGGTGACTGTGTAGTTGACTGGTTGGTAAGGATATTTAGTGTGTGTATGACTGATGGCGAGGTGCCTGAGGATTGGTGGAATGCATGCATAGTGCCATTGGTACAAAGGCAAAGGGGATAAAGGTGAGTGCTCAAATTACAGAGGTATAAGTCTGTTGAGTATACCTGGGAAATTATATGGGAGGGTATTGATACAAGGGATGAAAGCATGTACAGAGCATCAGATTGGGGAAGAGCAGTGTGGTCTCAGTTGTAGAGTATGTGTGGATCAGGTGTTTGCTTTGAAGAATGTTGGTGAGAAATACTTAAAAAAGCAAATGGATTTGTATGTAGCATTTATAGATCTAGAGAAGGCATATGATAGAGTTGATTGAATGCTATGTGGAAGGTATTAAGAATATATGGTGTGGGAGGCAAGATGTAAGAAGCAGTGAAAAGTTTTTATTGAGGATGTAAGTCACGTGTACGTGTAGGAAGAGAGGAAAGTGATTGGTTCTCTGTGAATGTCAGTTTGCGGCAGTGGTGTGTGATGTCTCCATGGTTGTTTAATTTGTTTATGGATGGGGTTGTTAGGGAGTTGAATGCAAGAGTTTTGGTGAGAAGGGCAAGTATGCAGTTTGTTGTGGATGAGAGAGCTTGGGAAATGAATCAGTTGTTGTTCACTGATGATACAGTGCTGGTGGTTGATTCGGGTAAGAAACTGTAGAAGCTGGTGACTGAGTTTGGTAATGTGTGTGAAAGAAGAAAGCTGTAAGTAAATGTGAATAAGAGCAAGGTTATTAGGTACAGTAGGGTTGAGGGACAAGTCAATTGGGAGGTAAGTTTGAATGGAGAGAAACTGGAGGAAGTGAAGTGTTTTAGCTATCTGGGAGTGGATTTGGCAGCGGATGGAACCATGGAAGCAGAAGTGAGTCACAGGGTTTGGGAGGGGATGAAGGTTCTGGGAGTGTTGAAAAATATGTGGAAGACGAGGTCATTATCTCGGAAAGCAAAAATGGGTATGTTTGAAGAAATAGTGGTTCCAACAATGTTATATGGTTGTTAGGCATGGGCTATAGATAGAGTTGTGCGGAGGAGGGTGGATGTGTTGGAAATGAGATGTTTGAGGAAAATCTGTGGTGTGAGGTGGTTTGATCGAGTAAGTAATGAAAGGGTAAGAGAGATGTGTGGCAATAAAAAAGAGTGTGGTTGAGAGAGCAGAAGAGGGTGTTTTGAAATAGTTTGGTCACATGGAGAGAATGAGTGAGGAGAGATTGACAAAGAGGATATATGTGTCAGAGATGGAGGGAACGAGAAGTGGGAGACCAAATTGAAGGTGGAAAGATGGGGTGAAAAAGATTTTGAGCGATCAGGGCCTGAAAATGCAGGAGGGTGAAAGGCGTGCAAGGAATAGAATGAATTGGAATGATGTGGTATACTGGGGTTGACATGCTGTCAATGGATTGAAGCAGGGCATGTGAAGTGTCTGGGGTAAGCCATAGAAAGTTTTTTGGATCCTGGATGTGGAAAGGGAGCAGTGTTTTCGGTGCATTATACATGACAGCTAGAGTGTGAATGAATGTGGCCTTTGTTGTCTTTTCCTGGCGCTACTTCGCACAAATGCAGGAGGAGGGGTTTGTTATTTTATGTGTGGTGGGGTGGCGACGGGAATGAATAAAGGCAGTAAGTATGAATTATGTACATGTGTATATATGTATATGTCTGTATATATGTGTATACGTTGAAATGTATATGTATGTATATGTGCGTTTGTGGACGTGTATGTATATACATGTGTGTGTGGGTGGGTTGGGCCATTCTTTCATCTGTTTCCTTGCTGCCTTCATCCATTCTCGTCGCCACTCTGCTACACATGAAGACAAAAAGGCCACATTCGTTCACACTCAATCTCTAGCTGTAATGTATAATGCACCGAAACCACAACTCCCTTTCCATATCTAGGACCCACAGACCTTTCCATGATTTACCCCAGACACTTCACATGCCTTGGTTCAATCCATTGACAGCACCTCGACCTCGGTATACCACATCACTCCAATTCACTCTCTTCCTTGCATCCCTTCCACCCTTCTGTATGTTCAGGCCCTGACCTCTCAAAATCTTTTTCACTCCACCCTTCCACCTCCAATATGGTCTCCCACTTCTTGTTCCCTCCACCTCTGACACATATATCCTCTTTGTCAATCTTTCCTCACACATTCTGTCCATGTGTCCAAATCAGTTCAACGCATCCTCTTCTGTTCTCTCAAGTATGAGAAAGAAAGTTTTGGGATCATGGCATACAGAAAATTTAATCTTTTTCTTAACATCTTCAGATATATGGGGCTTTATACTTTAAAGTTATGAATACTTGATGATCGAATGCCGTCAATGTTGTTTTCTCCTTTCTCATCTTTTAGTACTCTTTTAGCATTATTTTTCCTATATTTCTTTATATCTTCTCAGTCTGAAGTCCGGCTTGATGATGATGATCTGCTGGGAGACATTCTACAGGACTTGGATAAAGAACCTACCACAGTCCGCCCACCACAACTGACAGTTCTCAAGAAAAAGATCTTGAAAACCTCTCCAAATTCTAACAAAGCAGCTGTGAATCCTTTTGCAAGACGTCAAATTACTACACCTACCCGGTCTAAGACATACACCAAACCACTCCAACCTCGATGTATTATTCAAGAGAATGCCAGTGGAGTGTCTCCTAAGGTACTGTTGGATTATTCGATGTGAGGTACTGTAGGTATAGAATGTAGCATTATGCTTTTCATGTTTTAGCCTCCTTCATAAGGATTTCCTGTGCATGTTTACAAAATATTTTCCTAGTGGTTTGATAAGCATTCATGATGTATTTTGTTTCTGTCAGTATATTATCTGAAAGCAACCTTGAGCTGAGGTTGATATTTTCTCAAAACATCCAATTGATATCTCAGATATGATGTACTTTTAAATGTAATAATTGACATTAGGCAGTAGTAGTTGGTAGGAATATTAGGTAAGAGCCTCTGAAAACATTATGTTAGAGTTGCCATTTGCCAATGGCCTGTCAAGGATGAGACACAGAAGGCTGAGAAACTGCAGTTCAACTTTTATAGAGACTCATTTGCATAGCCACACCCTTGAAGGAAGGGAGCTTTCAAAGGGAATGAGCATCAGAGATAATTGACTGCTTACCAATCCAGAGACAATATTGCATTAAGTAAGTAATGGAAGGGTAAAAGAGATGTATGGAAATAAAAAGTGTGGTTGACAGAGCTGAAGAGGGTGTGTTGAAATGGTTTGGACATATGGAGAGAATGAGTGAGGAAAGGTTGACAAAGAAGTTATATGTGTTAATGGTAGAGGGAACAAGGAGAAGCAGCAGACCACATTGGAGGTGGAAGGATGGAGTGAAAAAGATTTTGAGCAGTCTGGGCCTGAACACACAGGATGATGAGAGGCGTGCAAGGAATAGAGAGAAATGGGATGATGTGGTATACCAGGGTCGATGTACTGTCAGTGGACTTAACCAGGGCATGTGAAGAATTTGGGGTAAACCATGGAAAGAAAGGGCTGTGGGCCTGGATGTGGATAGGGAGCTGTAGTTTTGGTGCATTACACATGATAGCTAAAGACTGAGTGTGAATGAATGTGACCCTTTTTTTTGTCAGCTTTCTTTCCGCTACCTCACTGTAACGGGCTAGCATTGCTGTTTTCTGTGGGGCGGGGTAGTGTGAGAAATGACTGAAGGTAAGCATGAATATTTACATTTATATATATGTATATGTTATTTATTTATTTATTATACTTTGTCGCTGTCTCCCGCATTAGCGAGGTAGCGCAAGGAAACAGACGAAAGAATGGCCCAACCCACCTACATACACATATATACATACACATCCACACACGCTTATATACATACCTATACATTTCAATGTATACATATACATACAAAGACATATACATATATACAGATGTACATAATTCATATTTGCTGCCCTTATTCATTCCCGTTGCCACCCTGCCACACATGAAATGACAACCCCCTCCCCTCGCACGCGCGAGAGGTAGGGCTAGGAAAAGACAACAAAGGCCACATTCATTCACACTCATTCTCTAGCGGTCATGTATAATACACCAAAACCACAGCTCCCCTTCCACATCCAGGCCCCACAAAACTTTCCATGGATTACCCCAGATGCTTCACATTCCCTGGTTCAATTCACTGACAGCACGTCAACCTCAGTATACCACATCGTTCCAATTCACTCTATTCCTTGCATGCCTTTCACCCTCCTGCATGTTCAAGCTCCGATCGCTCAAAATCTTTTTCACTCCATCCCTCCACCTCCAGTTTGGCCTCCCACTTCTCCTTGTTCCCTCCACCTCTGACTCATATATCCTCTTTGTCAATCTTTCCTCACTCATTCTCTCCATGTGACCAAACCATTTCAAAACACCCTCTTCTGTTATCTCAACCATACTCTTTTTATTACCACACATCTCTCTTACCCTTTCATTACTTACTCGATCAAACCACCTCACACCATATATTGTCCTCGAACATCTCATTTCCAACACATCCACCCTCCTCCACACAACTCTATCTATAGCCCACGCCTCGCAACCATATAAGATTGTTGGAACCATTATTCCTTCAGACATACCCATTTTTGCTTTCTGAGATAATGTTTTCGCCTTCCACAAATTTTTCAACGCTCCCAGAACTTTCGCCCCCTCCCCAACCCTGTGACTCACTTCCGCTTCCATGGTTCCATCCGTTGCCAAATCCACTCCCAGATATCTAAAACACTTCACTTCCTCCAGTTTTTCTCCATTCAAACTTACCTCCCAGTTGACCTGTCCTCAATCTTACCGTACCTAATAACCTTACTCTTATTCATATTTACTCTCAGCTTTCTTCTTTCATACACTACCAAACTCAGTCACCAGCTTCTGCAGTTTCTCACCCAAATCATCCACCAGCACTGTATCATCAACGAACAGCAACTGATATGTATATGTACCTGTATATACATACAGGTACACCACCGATTTTCTAGTACTCTTGGTTCCAAAGCCTTGCTGGATTAACCATTTTGCCAGACCAACCGTGGTCACGTAATAATAATTCATCAACACACCTCTGTCCCACTAATTATACATCTCCCATGTGTCTAAAGTACACCATGGACTGCTAGATATTCAAATTAAACAAATTTTAAACATTTGAATACCCTAAGATGGTAAGTCTGTCCTTTGTTTGAATCCTGTGGGGTCTTCTTCATCTTCTGTTGTTAGTGTTTTCCTAGGTGTGCATCGCCAGAATAATGCAGTTTCATCTGCATTATACACCTGCTCAGGACTTAGGTGCTCATTAACTACGAGTTTCGCAAATTCGTCCACATACTCAGCAGCTCCTTCGTGCTTGCAGACCGCTTTTTTCCGCTCATTTTATTCATGGAAATTCCATGACGCCTCTTCAATCTTTGAAGCCATCAATCACTATAGTCATGCTCTTTTTTTTTTTTTTTTTTTGCTGTCTCCCGCGTTTGCGAGGTAGCGCAAGGAAACAGACAAAAGAAATGGCCCAACCCACCCTCATACACATGTATATACATACACGTCCACGCACGCAAATATACATACCTACACAGCTTTCCATGGTTTACCCCAGACGCTTCACATGCCCTGATTCAATCCACTGACAGCACGTCAACCCCGGTATACCACATCGATCCAATTCACTCTATTCCTTGCCCTCCTTTCACCCTCCTGCATGTTCAGGCCCCGACCACACAAAATCTTTTTCACTCCATCTTTCCACCTCCAATTTGGTCTCCCACTTCTCCTCGTTCTCTCCACCTCCGACACATATATCCTCTTGGTCAATCTTTCCTCACTCATTCTCTCCATGTGCCCAAACCATTTCAAAACACCCTCTTCTGCTCTCTCAACCACGCTCTTTTTATTTCCACACATCTCTCTTACCCTTACATTACTTACTCGATCAAACCACCTCACACCACACATTGTCCTCAAACATCTCATTTCCAGCACATCCACCCTCCTGCGCACAACTCTATCCATAGCCCACGCCTCGCAACCATACAACATTGTTGGAACCACTATTCCTTCAAACATACCCATTTTTGCTTTCCGAGATAATGTTCTCGACTTCCACACATTCTTCAAGGCTCCCAGGATTTTTGCCCCCTCCCCCACCCTATGATCCACTTCCGCTTCCATGGTTCCATCCACTGCCAGATCCACTCCCAGATATCTAAAACACTTTACTTCCTCCAGTTTTTCTCCATTCAAACTTACCTCCCAATTGACTTGACCCTCAACCTTGCTCTTATTCACATTTACTCTTAACTTTCTTCTTTCACACACTTTACCAAACTCAGTCACCAGCTTCTGCAGTTTCTCACATGAATCAGCCACCAGCGCTGTATCATCAGCAAACAACAACTGACTCACTTCCCAAGCTCTCTCATCCACAACAGACTTCATACTTGCCCCTCTTTCCAAAACTCTTGCATTCACCTCCCTAACAACCCCATCCATAAACAAATTAAACAGCTATGGAGACATCACACACCCCTGCCGCAAACCTACATTCACTGAGAACCAATCACTTTCCTCTCTTCCTACACGTACACATGCCCTACATCCTCGATAAAAACTTTTCACTGCTTCTAACAACTTGCCTCCCACACCATATATTCTTAATACCTTCCACAGAGCATCTCTATCAACTCTATCATATGCCTTCTCTAGATCCATAAATGCTACATACAAATCCATTTGCTTTTCTAAGTATTTCTCACATTATTCAAAGCAAACACCTGATCCACACATCCTCTACCACTTCTGAAACCACACTGCTCTTCCCCAATCTGATGCTCTGTACATGCTTTCACCCTCTCAATCAATACCCTCCCATATAATTTACCAGGAATACTCAGCAAACTTATACCTCTGTAATTTGAGCACTCACTCTTATCCCCTTTGCCTTTGTACAATGGCACTATGCACGCATTCCGCCAATCCTCAGGCACCTCACCATGAGTCATACATACATTAAATAACCTTGCCAACCTGTCAATAATACAGTCACCCCCTTTTTTAATAAATTCCACTGAAATACCATCCAAAGCTGCTGCCTTGCCAGCTTTCATCTTCCGCAAAGCTTTTACTACCTCTTCTCTGTTTACCAAATCATTTTCCCTAACCCTCTCACTTTGCACACCACCTCGACCAAAACACCCTATAGCTGCCACTCTATCATCAAACACATTCAACAAACCTTCAAAATACTCACTCCATCTCCTTCTCACATCACCACTACTTGTTATCACCTCCCCATTTGCGCCCTTCACTGAAGTTCCCATTTGCTCCCTTGTCTTACGCACTTTATTTACCTCCTTCCAGAACATCTTTTTATTCTCCCTAAAATTTAATGATACTCTCTCACCCCAACTCTCATTTGCCCTCTTTTTCACCTCTTGCACCTTTCTCTTGACCTCCTGTCTCTTTCTTTTATACATCTCCCACTCAATTTCATTTTTTCCCTGCAAAAATCGTCCAAATGCCTCTCTCTTCTCTTTCACTAATAATCTTACTTCTTCATCCCACCACTCACTACCCTTTCTAATCAACCCACCTCCCACGCTTCTCATGCCACAAGCATCTTTTGCGCAATCCATCACTGATTCCCTAAATACATCCCATTCCTCCCCCACTCCCCTTACTTCCATTGTTCTCACCTTTTTCCATTCTGTACTCAGTCTCTCCTGGTACTTCCTCATAGAAGTCTCCTTCCCAAGCTCACTTACTCTCACCACCCTCTTCACCCCAACATTAACTCTTCTTTTCTGAAAACCCATACAAATCTTCACCTTAGCCTCCACCTTAGCATATATATATATATATATATATATATATATATATATATATATATATATATATATATATATATATATAAATATATATATATATATATATTTTTTTTTTTTTTTTTTTTTTTTTTTATAATTTGTCGCTGTCTCCCGCGTTTGCGAGGTAGCGCAAGGAAACAGACGAAAGAAATGGCCCAACCCCCCCCCCCCCCCATACACATGTACATACACACGTCCACACACGCAAATATACATACCTACACAGCTTTCCATGGTTTACCCCAGACGCTTCACATGCCTTGATTCAATCCACTGACAGCACGTCAACCCCTGTATACCACATGACTCCAATTCACTCTATTCCTTGCCCTCCTTTCACCCTCCTGCATGTTCAGGCCCCGATCACACAAAATCTTTTTCACTCCATCTTTCCACCTCCAATTTGGTCTCCCTCTTCTCCTCGTTCCCTCCACCTCCGACACATATATCCTCTTGGTCAATCTCTCCTCACTCATTCTCTCCATGTGCCCAAACCATTTCAAAACACCCTCTTCTGCTCTCTCAACCACGCTCTTTTTATTTCCACACATCTCTCTTACCCTTACGTTACTTACTCGATCAAACCACCTCACACCACACATTGTCCTCAAACATCTCATTTCCAGCACATCCATCCTCCTGCGCACATCTCTATCCATAGCCCACGCCTCGCAACCATACAACATTGTTGGAACCACTATTCCCTCAAACATACCCATTTTCGCTTTCCGAGATAATGTTCTCGACTTCCACACATTTTTCAAGGCTCCCAAAATTTTCGCCCCCTCCCCCACCCTATGATCCACTTCCGCTTCCATGGTTCCATCCGCTGACAGATCCACTCCCAGATATCTAAAACACTTCCTCCAGTTTTTCTCCATTCAAACTCACCTCCCAATTGACTTGACCCTCACCCCTACTGTACCTACTAACCTTGCTCTTATTCACATTTACTCTCAACTTTCTTCTTCCACACACTTTACCAAACTCAGTCACCAGCTTCTGCAGTTATATATATATATATATATATATATATATATACTTTCCCTGGGGATAGGGGAGAAAGAATACTTCCCACGTATTCCCTGCGTGTCGTAGAAGGCGACTAAAAGGGGAGGGAGCGGGGGGCTGGAAATCCTCCCCTCTCGTTTTTTTTTTAATTTTCCAAAAGAGGGAACAGAGAATTGCGCCAGGTGAGGGTATTCCCTCAAAGGCCCAGTCCTCTGTTCTTAACGCTACCTCGCTAATGCGGGAAATGGCGAATAGTTTGAAAGAAAAGATATATATATATATTTTTTTTTTTTTTTTTTTTATTTATTTTTATTATTATACTTTGTCGCTGTCTCCCGCGTTTGCGAGGTAGCGCAAGGAAACAGAAGAAAGAAATGGCCCAACCCCCCCCCCCCATACACTTGTATATACATACGTCCACACACGCAAATATACATACCTACACAGCTTTCCATGGTTTACCCCAGACGCTTCACATGCCTTGCTTCAATCCACTGACAGCACGTCAACCCCGGTATACCACATCGCTCCAATTCACTCTATTCCTTGCCATCCTTTCACCCTCCTGCATGTTCAGGCCCCAATCACACAAAATCTTTTTCACTCCATCTTTCCACCTCCAATTTGGTCTCCCTCTTCTCCTTGCTCCCTCCACATCCGACACATATATCCTCTTGGTCAATCTTTCCTCACTCATCCTCTCCATGTGCCCAAACCACTTCAAAACACCCTCTTCTGCTCTCTCAACCAAGTTCTTTTTATTTCCACACATCTCTCTTACCCTTATGTTACTCACTCGATCAAACCACCTCACACCACACATTGTCCTCAAACATCTCATTTCCAGCACATCCATCCTCCTGCGCACAACTCTATCCATAGCCCACGCCTCGCAACCATACAACATTGTTGGAACCACTATTCCTTCAAACATACCCATTTTTGCTTTCCGAGATAATGTTCTCGACTTCCACACATTCTTCAAGGCCCCCAGGATTTTCACCCCCTCCCCCACCCTATGATCCACTTCCGCTTCCATGGTTCCATCCGCTGCCAGATCCACTCCCAGATATCTAAAACACTTCACTTCCTCCAATTTTAGATATATATATATATTTATTTTTTTTATTATACTTTGTCGCTGTCTCCTGCATTAGCGAGGTAGCGCAAGGAAACAAACGAATGAATGGCCAACCCACTGACATACACATGTATGTGCATAAATGCCTACACATGTACATATACATACCTATACATTTCAATGTATATAAATATACATACACAGACATATACATATATACACATGTACATATTCATACTTGCTTCCTTCATCAGTTCCTTTTGCCACCCTGCTACACACGAAATGGTAAACCCCCCCCCCCCCCCAGCACGCGCGCAAGGTAGCGCTAGGAAAAGAACAAAGGCCACATCCGTTCACACTCAGTCTCTAGCTGTCATGTGTATTGCACTGAAACCACAGCTCCCTTTTCACATGCAGGCCCCACAAAACTTTCCATGGTTTACCCCGGACGCTTCACATTCCTTGGTTCAATCCACTGACAGCATGTCGACCCCAGTATACTACATCGTTCCAAATCACTCTATTCCTTGCATGCCTTTCACCCTCTTTATTTTCAGGCCCCGATCACTCAAAATCTTTTTCATTCCATCCTCCCGCCTCCAATTTGGTCTCTCACTTTTCCTCGTTCCCTCCACCTCTGACACATATATCCTCTTTGTCAGTCTTTCCTCACTCAATCTCTCCATGTGACCAAACCATCTCAATACACCCTCTTCTGCTCTCTCAACCACACTCTGTTTATTACCACACATCTCTTTAACCCTTTCATAACTTACTCGATCAAACCACCTCACACCACATTTGTTTTAGGAGGAGGTAAATAAAGTGCATAAGACAAGAGAATAAATGGGAACATTGGTGAAGGGGGCTAATGGGGAGGTACTAACACGTAGTGGTGAAGTGAGGAGATGGAGTCAGTATTTTGAAGGTTTGTTAAATGTGTTTGATGATAGAGTGGCATATAAAGTGTTTTGGTCGAGGTGGTGTGCGAAGTGAGAGGGTCTGTGAGTATGGTTTGGTAAACAGACAAGAGGTAGTGAAAGCCTTGCGGAAGATGAAAATCCAGCAAGGCAGCGGGTTTGGATGGTATTGCAGTGGAATTTATTAAAAGAGGAGGTGACTTTGTTGTTGACTGGCTGGTATGGACATTCAGTGCATGTATGGTTCATGGTGAAGTGCCTGAGGATTAGCGGAATGCATGCATAGTGCCATTGTACAAAGGCAAAAGGGATAAAGGTGAGTGTTCAAATTACAGAGGTATAAGTTTGTTGAGCATTCTAGGGAAATTATATGGGAGGGTATTGATTGAGAGGGTAAAGGCATGTACAGAGCATCTGATTGGGGAAGAGTAGTATGGTTTCAGAAGTGGTAGAGGATGTGTGGATCAGGTGTTTGCTTTGAAGAATGTATGTGAGAAATACTTAGAAAAACAGATGGACTTGCGTGTAGCATTTATGGATCTGGAGAAGGCATATGATAGAGTTGATAGAGATGCTTTGTGGAAGGTATTAGGAGTATATGGTGTGGGAGGTAGGCTACTAGAAGCAGTGAAAAGTTTTTATCAAGGATGTAAGGCATTCCCACGCATTCCTCACGTGCTGTAGAAGGTGACTAAATGGGACGGGAGCGGGGGGGCTGGAAACCCTCCCCTCCTTGTATTTCAACTTTCTGAAAGGGGAAACAGAAGAAGGAGTCACACGGGGAGTGCTCATCCTCCTCAAAGGCTCAGATTGGGGTATCTAAATGTGTGTGGATGTAACCAAGATGAGAAAAAAGGAGAGATAGTTAGTATTTTTGAGGGAAGGAACCTGGATGTTTTGGCTCTGAGTGAAACGGAGCTCAAGGTTAAAGGGGAAGAGTGGTTTGGGAATGTCTTGGGAGTAAGTCAGAGGTTAATGAGAGGACAAGAGCAAGGGAAGGAGTAGTACTCCTCCTGAAACAGGAGTTGTGGGAGTATGTGATAGAGTGTAAGAAAGTAAACTCTAGATTGATATGGGTAAAACTGAAAGTGAATGGAGAGAGATGGGTGATTATTGATGCATATGCACCTGGGCATGAGAAGAAAGATCATGAAGGGCAAGTGTTTTGGGAGCAGCTGAGTGAGTTTTGTTAGTAGTTTTGATGCACGAAACTGGGTTATAGTGATGGGTGATTTGAATGCAAAGGTGAGTAATGTGGCAGTTGAGGGAATAATTGGTGTACATGGGGTGTTCAGTATTGTAAATGGAAATGGTGAAAAGCTTGTAGATTTATGTGCTGAAAAAGGACTGGTGATTGGGAATACCTGGTTTAAAAAGAAAGATATACATAAGTATACATATGTAAGTATAAGAGATGGCCAGAGAGCATTATTGGATTACGTGTTAATTGATAGGCAGTGCGAAAGAGAGACTTTTGGATGTTAATTTGCTGAGAAGTGCAACTGGAGGGATGTCTGATCATTATCTTGTGGAGGCAAAGGTGAAGATTGGTAGAGATTTTCAGAAAAGAAGAGAGAATGTTGGGGTAAAGAAGGAATGTTGGGGTGAAGAGACTGGTGAGAGTAAGTGAGCTTGGGAAGGAGACTTGTGTGAGGAAGCCCCAGGAGAGACTGAGTACAGAATGGAAAAAGGTGAAAACAAAGGAGGTAAGGGGAGTGGGGGAGGAATGGGATGTATTTAGGGAAGCAATGATGGCTTGCACAAAAGATGCTTGTGGCATGAGAAGCTTGGGAGGTGGGTGGATTAGAAAGGGTAGTGAGTGGTGGGATGAAAAAGTAAGATTATTAGTGAAAGAGAAGAGAGAGGCATTTGGACGATTTTTGCAGGGAAATAATGCAAATGAGTGGGAGATGTATAAAAGAAAGAGGCAGGAGGTCAAGAGAAAGGTGCAAGAGGTGAAAAAGAGGGCAAATGAGAGTTGGGGTGAGAGAGTATCATTAAATTTTAGGGAGAATAAAAAGATGTTTTGGAAAGAGGTAAGTAAAGTGCATAAGACAAGGGACAAATGGGAACTTCAGTGAATGGCGCTAATGGGGAGGTGATAACAAGTAGTGGTGATGTGAGAGGGAGATGGAGTGAGTATTTTGAAGGTTTGTTGAATGTGTTTGATAATAGAGTGGCAGATATAGGGTGTTTTGGTCAAGGTGGTGTGCAAAGTGAGAGGGTTAGGGAGCATGATTTGGTAAACAGAGAAGAGGTAGTAAAAGCTTTGTGGAAGATGAAAGCTGGCAAGGCAGCGGGTTTGGATGGTATTGCGCTGGAATTTATTAAAAAAGGGGGTGACTGTATTGTTGACTGGTTGGTAAGGCTATTTAATGTATGTATGACTTGCGCCTGAGGATTGGTGGAATGCTTGCATAGTGCCATTGTACAAAGGCAAAGGGGATAAAAATGGGTGCTCAGATTACAAAAGTAAAAGTTTTTTGAGTATTAGTGGGAAATTATATGGGAGGGTATTGATTGAGAGAGTGAAGGCTTTTACAGAGCATCAGATTTGGGAAGAGCAGTGTGGTTTCAGAAGTGGTAAAGGATGTGTGGATCAGGTGTTTGCTTTGAAGAATGTATGTGAGAAATACTTAGAAAAGCAAATGGATTTGTTTGTAGCATTTATGGGTCTGGAGAAGGCATATGATAGAGTTGATAGAGATGCTCTGTGGAAGGTATTAAGAATATATGGTGTGGGAGGCAAGTTGTTAGAAGCAGTGAAAAGTTTTTATCGAGGATGTAAGGCATTAATACGTGTAGGAAGACAGGAAAGTGATTGGTTCTCAGTGAATGTAGGTTTGCGGCAGGGGTGTGTGATGTCTCCATGGTTGTTTAATTTGTTTATGGATGGGTTGTTAGGGAGGTGAATGCAAGAGTTTTGGAAAGAGGGGCAAGTATGCAGTCTGTTGTGGATGAGAGAGCTTGGGAAGTGAGTCAGTTGTTGTTCACTGATGATACAGTGCTGGTGGCTGATTCATGTGAGAAACTGCAGAAGCTGGTGACTGAGTTTGGTAAAGTGTGTGAAAGAAGAAAGCTGAGAGAAAATGTAAATAAGAGCGAGGTTATTAGGTACAGTAGGGTTGAGGGACAAGTCAATTGGGAGGTAAGTTTGAATGGAGAAAAACTGGAGGAAGTGAAGTGTTTTAGATATCTGGGAGTGGATTTGGCAGCAGATGGAACCATGGAAGCGGAAGTGAATCATAGGGTGGGGGAGGGGGCGAAAGTTCTGGGAGCATTGAAGAATGTGTGGAAGTCGAGAACATTATCTCGGAAAGCAAAAATGGGTATGTTTGAAGGAATGGTGGTTCCAACAATGTTTGAAGGAATGTTTTATGGCTGCGAGGCATGGGCTATAGATGGAGTTGTGCTGAGGAGTGGGGATGTGCTGGAAATGAGATGTTTGAGGACAATGTGTGGTGTAAGGTGGTTTGATCGAGTAAGTAATAATAGGGTAATAGAGATGTGTGATAATAAAAAGAGTGTGGTTGAGAGAGCAGAAGAGGATGTTTTGAAATGGTTTGGACACATGGAGAGAATGAGTGAGGAAAGATTGACCAAGAGGATATATGTGCCAGAGGTGGAGGTAACGAGGAGAAGTGGGAGACCAAATTGGAGGTGGAAAGATGGAGTGAAAAAGATTTTGAGTGATCGGGGCCTAAACATGCAGGAGGGTGAACGGCGTGCAAGGAATAGAGTGAATTGGAACGATGTGGTATACCGGGGTCGACGTGCTGTCAGTGGATTGAACCAAGGCATGTGAAGCGTCTGGGATAAACCATTGAAAGTTCTGTGGGACCTGTATGTGGAGAGGGAGCTGTGTTTTCAGTGCATTATTACATGACAGTAGAGACTTTGTGTGAACGAATGTGGCCTTTGTTGCCTTTTCCTAGTCCTACCTCACGCACATGTGGGGGGAGGGGGTTGTTATTTCATGTGTGGTGGGTTGGCGATGGGGATGAATATAGGTAGATAGTATGAATTATGTACATGTGTGTGTATATATATATATATATATATATATATATATATATATATATATATATATTATATATATATATATATATATATATATATATATATATATATATATACGTTGAGATCTGTCGGTATGTTTATTTGCATGTGTGGACATGCACATATATACATGTGTATGTGGGAGGGTTGGGCCATTCTTTCGTCTGTTTCCTTGCGCTACCTTGCTAGCGCGGGAGACAGCGACAAAGTAAAATAAATTATAATAGTAAGGCATTTGTACGAGTAGGAGGAGTGGAAAGTGATTGGTTCCCAGTGAATGTCAGTTTGCGATAGGAGTGCATAATGTGTCCGTGGTTGTTTAATTTGTTTATGGATGCAGTTGTTAGGGAGGTGAATGCAAGAGTTTTGGAGAGAGGGATTAGTATGCAGTCTGATGCGGATGAGAGGGCTTGAGAAGTGAGTCATTTGTTGTTTGCTGATGATACAGAGCTGGTAGCTGATTTGGGTGAGAAACTGCAGAAATTTGGGAAGTGAGTCAGTTGTTGTTTACTGATGATACAGAGCTGGTGGCTGATTCAGGTGAGAAACTGTAGAAAATGGTGACTGAGTTTGGTAAGTGTGTGAGAGAAGAAAGCTGAGAGTAAATGTGAATAAGATCAAGGCTATTAGATTATATAGGGTTAAGGGGCAAGGTAATTGGAAAGTAAGTTTGAATGGAGAAAAACTGGAGGAAGCAAAGTGTTTTAGATATCTGTGAGTGGATTTAGCAGCAGATGGAACCATGGAAGCGGAAGGTCACAGGGTGGGGTAGGGGGTGAAGATTCTGGGAGCGGTGAAGAATGTGTGAAAGGCAAGACCGTTATCTCGAAGTGGAAAATGGGTATGTTTGAAGGAATAGTGGTTTCAACAATGTTATATGGTTGCAAGATATGGGCTATAGATAGGGTTGTGAGGAGGAGGGTAGATGTGTTGGAAATGAGATGTTTGAGGACAATATGTGGTGTGAGGTGGTTTGACCGAGTAAGTAATGAAAGGGTAAGAGAGATGTGTGGTAATGAAAAGGGTATGGTTGAGGGATCAGAAGAGTGTATTGAAATGGTTTGGTCACATGGAGAGAATGAGTGAGGAAAGATTGACCAAGAGTATATATGTGTCAAAGGTAGACGGAATGAGGGCAAGCGGGAGACCAAATTTGAGGTGAAAGGATGGAGTGAAAAAGATTTTGAGCAATTCGGTGCCTGAACATACAGGAGGGTGAAAGGAATAAAGTGAATTGGAACGATGTGGTGTACGAGGGTGGACATGCTGTCAGTGGATTGAACCAGGGAATGTGAAGCGTCTGGGTTAAACCATGCAAAGTTTTGTGGGGCCTGCATGTGGAAAGGGAGCTTTGATTTCGGTGCATCACACTTGATAGCTAGAGACTAAGTGTGAACGAATGTGGCCTTTATTCTCTTTTCTTAGTGCTACCTTGCGTGTGCACATGCGCAGGAGGGGGGTTGTGCTGTTTCGTGTGGTGGGGTGGCAACAGGAATGGATGAAGGCAGCAAGTATGGATATGTATATTTATTTATTTATATTTATTTTGCTTTGTTGCTGTCTCCCGCGTTTGTGAGGTAGCGCAAGGAAACAGACAAAAGAAATGGCACAACCCACCCCCATACACAATGTACACACACACACGCCCACACATGCAAATATACATACCTATACATCTCAGTGTACACATATATATACACACACAGACACATACATATATACCCATGCACACAATTCACACTGTCTGCCCCTATTCATTCCCATCGCCACCTCGCCACATATGGAATACCATCCCCTTCCCCCCTCATAGGGTGCGAGGTAGCACTAGGAAAAGACAACAAAGGCCCCATTCGTTCACACTCAGTCTCCAGCTGTCACGCAATAATGCCCGAAACCACAGCTCCCTTTCCACATCCAGGCCGCACACAACTTTCCATGGTTTACCCCAGATGCTTCACATGCCCTGATTCAATCCACTGACAGCACTTCAACCCCGGTATACCACATCGATCCAATTCACTCTATTCCTTGCCCTGCCTTTCACCCTCCTGCATGTTCAGGCCCCGATCACACAAAATCTTTTTCACTCCATCTTTCCACCTCCAATTTGGTCTCCCACTTCTCCTCGTTCCCTCCACCTCCGACACATATATCCTCTTGGTCAATCTTTCCTCACTCATTCTCTCCATGTGCCCAAACCATTTCAAAACACCCTCTTCTGCTCTCTCAACCATGCTCTTTTTATTTCCACACATCTCTCTTACCCTTACATTACTTACTCGATCAAACCACCTCACACCACACATTGTCCTCAAACATCTCATTTCCAGCACATCCACCCTCCTGCGCACAACTCTATCCATAGCCCACGCCTCGCAACCATACAACATTGTTGGAACCACTATTCTTTCAAACATAGCCATATTTGCTTTCCGAGATAATGTTCTCGACTTGCGCACATTCTTCAAGGCTCCCAGGATTTTCGCCCCCTCCCCCACCCTATGATTCACTTCCGCTTCCATGGTTCCATCTGCTGCCAGATCCACTCCCAGATATCTAAAACACTTTACTTCCTCCAGTTTTTCTCCATTCAAACTTACCTCCCAATTGACTTGACCCTCAACCCTACTGTACCTAATAACCTTGCTCTTATTCACATTTACTCTTAACTTTCTTCTTTCACACACTTTACCAAACTCAGTCACCAGCTTCTGCAGTTTCTCACATCAATCAGCCACCAGTGCTGTATCATCAGCCAACAACAACTGACTCACTTCCCAAGCTCTCTCATCCACAACAGACTTCATACTTGCCCCTCTTTCCAAAACTCTTGCATTCACCTCCCTAACAACCCCATCCATAAACAAATTAAACAACCATGGAGACATCACACACCCCTGCCGCAAACCTACATTCAATGAGAACCAATCACTTTCCTGTCTTCCTACACGTACACATGCCTTACATCCTCGATAAAAACTTTTCACTGCTTCTAACAACTTGCCTCCCACACCATATATTCTTAATACCTTCCACAGAGCATCTCTATCAACTCTATCATATGCCTTCTCTAGATCCATAAATGCTACATACAAATCCATTTGCTTTTCTAAGTATTTCTCACATTATTCAAAGCAAACACCTGATCCACACATCCTCTACCACTTCTGAAACCACACTGCTCTTCCCCAATCTGATGCTCTGTACATGCCTTCACCCTCTCAATCAATACCCTCCCATATAATTTCCCACTAATACTCAACAAACTTATACCTCTGTAATTTGAGCACTCACTTTTATCCCCTTTGCCTTTGTACAATGGCACTATGCACGCATTCCGCCAGTCCTCAGGCACCTCACCATGAGTCATACATACAGTAAATAACCTTACCAACCAGTCAACAATACAGTCACCCCCTTTTTTAATAAATTCCACTGCAATACCATCCAAACCTGCTGCCTTGCCGGCTTTCATCTTCCGCAAAGCTTTTACTACCTCTTCTCTGTTTACCAAATCATTTTCCCTAACCCTCTCACTTTGCACACCACCTCGACCAAAACACCCTATAGCTGCCACTCTATCATCAAACACATTCAACAAACCTTCAAAATACTCACTCCATCTCCTTCTCACATCACCACTACTTGTTATCACCTCCCCATTTGCGCCCTTCACTGAAGTTCCCATTTGCTTCCTTGTCTTATGCACTTTATTTACCTCCTTCCAGAACATCTTTTTATTCTCCCTAAAATTTAATGATAGTCTCTCACCCCAACTCTCATTTGCCCTCTTTTTCACCTCTTGCACCTTTCTCTTGACCTCCTGTCTCTTTCTTTTATACATCTCCCACTCAATATGTATATATATATATATATATATATATATATATATATATATATATATATATATTTTTTTTTTTTTTTTTTTTTTTTCATACTATTCGCTATTTCCCGCGATAGCGAGGTAGCGTTAAGAACAGAGGACTGGGCCTTTGAGGGAATATCCTCACCTGGACCTCTCCTCTGTTCCTTCTTTTGGAAAAAAAAAAACGAGAGGGGAGGATTTCCAGCCCCCCGCTCCCTCCCCTTTTAGTCGCCTTCTACGACACGCAGGGAATACGTGGGAAGTATTCTTAATCCCCTATCCCCAGGGATATATATATATATATATATATATATATATATATATATATATATAAATATATATATATATATATATATATATATATATATATATATATATATATATATATATATATGTATATGTCTGTGTATGTATATGTATATTTCTGGGGATAGGGGAGAAAGAATACTTCCACATATTCCCTGCATGTCGTAGAAGGCGACTAAAATGGAAGGGAGCGAGGGGTTGGAAATCCTCTCCTCTCGTTTTTAATTTTCCAAAAGAAGGAAGAGAGAAGGGGGCCGATTGAGGATTTCCCTCAAAGCCTCAGTACCCTGTTCTTAATGCTACCTCGCTAATGTGGGAAATGGCGAATAGTATGGAGAAAAAAAAACATTGAAATGTATGTGTGTATATGTGCGTGTGAGGACATTTATGTGTAAATGTGTATATGGGTTGCTTGGGCTATTCCTCATCTGTTTCCTTGCGCTACCTCGCAGACACGGGAGATGGCGGTTAAGTATAATATTTAGATGAAATATTTGATTTCATTTATTTTGCTTTGTCACTGTCTCCCGTGTTAGCGAGGTAGCACAAGGTAACAGACAAAAGAATGGCCCAACCCACCCACATACACATGTATATACATACACATCCACACAGGCAAATATACATACCTATAGATCTCAACATATACATATATATACACACACAGACATATACATATGTACACATGTACATAATTCATACTGTCTGCCTTTATTTATTCCCATTGCCACCTCGCCACACATGAAATAACAACCCCCTCCCCCCTCATGTGTGCAAGTAAGAGCTAGGAAAAGACAGCAAAGGCCACATTCGTTCACACTCAGTCTCTAGCTGTCATGTAATAATGCATTGAAACACAGCTCCCTTTCCACATCCAGGCCCCACACAACTTTCTATGGTTTACCCCAGATGCTTCACATGCCCTGGTTCAATCCATTGACTGCACGTCGACCCCAGTATACCACATTGTTCCAATTCACTCTATTCCTTGCATGCCTTTCACCCTCCTGCATGTTCAAGCCCTGATCACTCAAAATCTTTTTCACTCCATCTTTCCACCTCCAATTTGGTCTCCCACTTCTCATTCCCTCCACCTCTGACATATATATCCTCTTGGTCAATCTTTCCTCACTCATTCTCTCCATGTGACCAAACCATTTCAACACACCCTCTCCTGCTCTCTCAACCACACTCTTTTTATTACCACACATCTATCTTACCCTATTATTACTTACTCGATCAAACCACAGCACAGTTGTCCTCAAACTTCTCATTTCCAGCACATCCACCCTCCTCCGCACAACTCTATCCATAGCCCATGCTCGCAACCATATAACATTGTTGGAATCACTATTACTTCAAACATACCCATTTTTGCTTTCTGAGATAATGTTCCTGACTTCCACACATTCTTCAACGCTCCCAGAACGTTCGCCCCCTCCCCCACCCTATGATTCACTTCCGCTTCCATGGTTCCATCTGCTGCCAAATCCGCTCCCAGATATCTAAAACACTTCCCTTCCTCCAGTTTTTCTCCATTCAAACTTACCTCCCAATTGACTTGACCCTCAACCCTACTGTACCTAATAACCTTGCTCTTATTTACATTTACTCTTAACTTTCTTCTTTCACACACTTTACCGAACTCAGTCACCAGCTTCTGCAGTTTCTCACATGAATCAGCCACCAGTGCTGTATCATCAGCGAACAACAACTGACTCACTTCCCAAGCTCTCTCATCCACAACAGACTGCATACTTGCCCCTCTTTCCAAAATTCTTACATTCACCTCCCTAACAACCCCATCCATAAACAAATTAAACAACCATGGAGACATCACACACCCCTGCTGCAAACCTACATTCACTGAGAACCAATCGCTTTCCTCTCTTCCAACAGTGTAGTACACATGCCTTACATCCTCGATAAAAACTTTTCACTGCTTCTAACAATTTGCACCCCTCACCATATATTCTTAATACTTTCCACAGAGCATCTCTGTCAACTCTATCATATGCCTTCTCCAGATCCATGAATGCTGCATACAAATCCACTGTCTTTTCTAAGTATTTCTCATCTACCACTTCTGAAACCACACTGCTCTTCCCCAATCAGATGCTCTGTACATGCCTGCACCCTCTCAATCAATACCCTCCCATATAATTTCCTAGGAATGCTCTACAAACTTATACCTCTGTTATTTGAGCACTCACTGTTATCCCCTTTGCCTTTGTACAATGGCACTATGCAAGCATTCCGCCAATCTTCAGGCACCTCACCATGAGTCATACATACATTAATTAACCTTACCAACCAGTCACCAATACAGTCACCCCCTTTGTTAATAAATTCCACTGCAATACCATCCAAACCCGCTGCCTTGCCAGCTTTCATCTTCCGCAAAGCTTTTACTACCTCTTCTCTGTTTACCAAATCATTCTCCCTAACCCTCTCACTTTGCACACCACCTCGATGAAAATGCCCTATATCTGCCACTCTTATCATCAAACACATTCAACAAATCTTCAAAATACTCACTCCATATCCCTCTCACATCACCACTACTTGTTATCACGTTCCCATTATCCCCCTTCACTGAAGTTCCCATTTGTTCCCTTGTCTTATGCACTTTGTTTACCTCCTTCCAAAACATCTTTTTATTCTCCCTACAATTTAATGATACTCTCTCACCCCAACTCTCATTTGCCCTATTTTTCGCCTCCTGCACCTTTCTCTTGACCTCCTGCCTCTTTCTTTTATACATCTCCCAGTCATTTGCATTATTTCCCAGCAGAAATCGTCCAAATGCCTCTCTCTTCTCTTTCACTAATAATCTTCCCTCTTCATCCCACCACTCACTACCCTTTCTAATCTGCCCACCTCCCATGCTTCTCATGCCACAAGAATCTTTTGCGCAAGCCATCACTGCTTCCCTAAATACATCCCATTCCTTCCCAACTCCCCGTACCTCCTTTGTTCTCACCTTTTTCCATTCTGTTCTCAGTGTCTCCTGGTACTTCCTCACACAAGTCTCCTTCCTAAGCTCACTTTCTCTCACCACTCTTTTCACCCCAACATTCTCTCTTTTTTTCTGAAAACCTCTACAAATCTTCACCTTCGCCTCCACAAGATAATGATAAGACATCCCTCCAGTTACTCCTCTCAGCGCATTAACATCCAAAAGTCTCTCTTTCGCGCACCTATCAATTAACATGTAATCCAATAACGCTCTCTGGCCATCTCTCCTACTTACATACGTATACTTATGTATATCTCTCTTTTTAAACCAGGTATTCCCAATCACCAATCCTTTTTAAGCACATAAATCTACAAGCTCTTTACCATTTTCATTTACAACACTGAACACCCCATGTACACCAATTATTCCCTCAACTGCGACATTATTCACCTTTGCATTCAAATCACCCATAACCTGGTCTCATGCATCAAAACGATGAACACCCTCACTCAGCTTCTCCCAAAACACTTGCCTTTCATGATCTTTCTTCTCATGCCCAGGTGCATATGCACCAATAATCACCCTTCTCTCTCCATCCACTTTCAGTTTTACCCATATCAATCTAGAGTTTACTTTCTTACACTCTATCACATCCTCCCACCGCTCCGGTTTCAGGAGTAGTGCTACTCCTTCCCTTGCTCTTGTCCTCTCATTAACCCCTGACTTTACTCGCAAGACATTCCCAAACCACTCTTCCCCTTTACCCTTGAGTTTCATTTCACTCAGAGCCAAAACATCCAGGTTCCTTTCCTCAAATATACTACCAATCTCTCCTTTTTTCTCATCTTGGTTACATCCACACATTAAGACACCCCAATCTGAGCCTTCGAGGAGGATGAGCACTCCCCGCATGACTCCTTCTTCTGTTTCCCCTTTTATAAAGTTAAAATACAAGGAGGGGAGGGTTTCTGGCCCCTCGCTCCCGTCCCCTTTAGTTGCCTTTTACGATACGTGAGGAATGCATGGTAAGTATTCTTTGTCTCCTATCCCCAGGGGATATGTATTTTTATATAAGATGCTAGAAGCAGTGAAAAATTTAACAAGGATGTAAGGCATGTGTATGAGTTGGAAGAGAGGAAAGTGATTGATTCCCAGTGAATGTCGGTTTGTGGCAGGGGTGCGTGATTTCTCCATGGTTGTTTACTTTGTTTATGGGTTGGGTGGTTACAGAGGTGAATGCAAGAGTTTTGGAGAGAGGAACAAGTATGGAGTCTGTTGTGGATGAGAGGGCTTGGGAAGTGAGTCAGTTGTTGTTTGCTGATGATATAGGGCTGGTGGCTGATTTGGATGAGAAACTACAGAAGTTGGTGACTGAGTTTGGTAAAGTGTGAGAAAGTAGAAAGTTGAGAGTAGGTGTGAATAAGAGCAAGGTTATTAGGTTCAGTAGAGTTGATGGACAGCAAGGTTATTAGGTTCAGTAGGGTTGATGGACAAGTTGAGGTAAGTTGAATACAGAAAAACTGGAGGAAGTGGAGTGTTTTATATGCCTGGGAGTGGACTTAGTAGCGGATGGTACCATGGAAGCGGAAGTGAGTCACAGAGTGGGGGAGTGAGCAAAGGTTTTGGGAATGTTGAAGGATGTGTGGAAAGGGAAAAGGTCATCTTGAAATGGAAAAATGGGTATGTTTGAAGGAATTGTGGTTCCAACAATGTTATATGTTTGCGAGGCGTTGGCTATAGATAGGGTTGTGCAGAGGAGGATGGATGTGATGGAAATGAAATGTTTGAGGATAATATATGGTGTTAGGTGGTTTGATTGAGTAAGTAATGAATGGGTAAGAGGTTATTTATATTTATTATACTTTGTTGTCTTCCACTTTAGTGAGGTAGCACAAGGAAACAGACAAAAGAATGGCCCAACCCACCCACATACACATGTATATACATTCACATCCACACATGCACATATGCATACCTATACATTTCAACATACACATATATATACATACACAGACTTACACATATGTACGCATGTACATAATTCATACTTGCTAGCTTTATTCATTCCCATCGCCACCCCTCCACACATGAAATAACAACCTCCTCCCCCCGCATGCGTGTGAGGTAGCGCTAGGAAAAGACAACAAAGGCCACATTTATTCACACTAAGTCTCTAGCTGTCGTGTATAATGCACCAAAACCACAGCTCCCTTGCCACATCCAGACCCCAGAACACTTTCCATGGTTTACCCCAGATGCTTCACATGCCCTGGTGCAATCCATTGACAGCACGTCGACCCCAGTATACCACATCGTTCCAATGCACTCTATTCCTTGCACGCCTTTCACCCTCCTGCATGTTCAGGCCCCGATCGCTCTAAGTCTTTTTCACTCTATCTTTCCACCTCCAATTTGGTCTCCTACTTCTCGTTCCCTCCACCTCTGACACATATCCTCATGGTCAATCTTTCCTCACTCATTCTCCATGTGACCAAACCATTTCAGAACACCCTCTTTTGCTCTCTCAACCACACTCTTTTTATTACCACACATCTCTATTACCTTATTATTACTTACTCGATCAAACCACCTTACACCAAATATTGTCCTCAAACATCTCATTTTCAGCACATCCATCCTCCTCCTCACAACTCTATCTATAGCCCACGCCTCGCAACCATATAACATTGTTGGAACCACTATTCCTTCAAACATACCCATTTTTGCTTTATGAGATAATGTTCTCACCTTCCAAACATTTTTCAATGCTCCCAGAACTTTCACCCTCTCCCCCACCCTGTGACTCACTTCCGCTTCCATGGTTCCATCTGCTGCCAAATCCACTCGTAGATATCTAAAACACGTCACTTCCTCCAGTTTTTCTCCATTCAAACTTACCTCCCAATTGACTTGTCTCTCAACCCTACTGTACCAAATAACCTTGCTCTTATTCACATTTACTCTCAGCTTTCTTCTTTCACACACTTTACCAAACTCAGTCACCAACTTCTGCAGTTTCTCACCCAAATCAGCCACCAGCACTGTATCATCAGCGAACAACAACTGACTCACTTCCCAAGCTCTCTCATCCACAACAGACTGCATACTTGCCCCTCTCTCCAGAGCTCTTGCATTTTCCTCCCTAACAACCCCATCCAGTAACAAATTAAACAACCATGGAGACATCACCCATCTCTGCCGCCAACCGACATTCACTGAGAACCGATCACTTTCCTCTCTTCCTACTCATACACATGCCTTACATCCCCAATAAAAACTTTTCACTGCTTCTAACAACTTGCCTCTCACACCATATATTCTTAATACCTTCCACAGAGGATCTCTGTCAACTCTATCATATGTCTTCTCCAGATCTATAAATGCTACATACAAATCCTTTTGCTTTTCTAATTATTTCTTACATTCTTCAAAGGAAACACCTGATCCGCACATCCTCTACCACTTTTAAAACCACACTGCTCTTCCCCAGTCTGATGCTCTGTACATGCCTTCACCCTCTCAATCAATACCCTCCTTTATAATTTCCCAGGAATACTCAACAAACTTAAACCTCTGTACTTTGAGCACTAACCTTTATCCCATTTGCCTTTATACAATGGCACTATGCATGCATTCTGCCAATCCTCAGGCACCTCACCGTGAGTCATATATACATTAAGTATCCTTACCAACCAGTCAACAACACAGTCACCCCCTTTTTTAATAAATTCCACTGCAATACAATCCAAACCCGCTGCCTTGCCAGTTTTCATCTTCCACAAAGCTTTTACTGCCTCTTCTCTGTTCACCAAATCATTCTTCCTAACCCTCTCACTTCGCACACCACCTCGACCAAAACACCTTATATCTGCCACTCTATCATCTAACACATTCAACAAACCTTCAAAATACTCTCTCCATTCCTTCTCAAATCACCACTACTTGTTATCACCTCCCCATTCGTCCCCTTCACTGAAGTTCCCATTTGTTCCCTTGTCTTACGCACTTTATTTACCTCCTTCCCAAACATCTTTTTATTCTCCCTAAAATTTAATGATACTCTCTCGCCCCCAACTCCCATCTGCCCTCTTTTTCACCTCTTGCACCTTTCTCTTGACCTCCTGCCTCTTTCTTTTATACATCTCCCAGTTATTTGCACTATTTCCCTGCAAAAATCATCTAAATGTCTCTCTCTTCTCTTTCACTAATAATCTTACTTCCTCATCCCACCACTCAGTACCCTTTCTAATCTGCCATCCTCCCATGCTTCTCATGCCACAAGCATCTTTTGCGCAAGCCATCACTGCTTCCCTAAATACATCCCATTCCTCCCCCACTCCCCTTATGTCCTTTGTTCTCACCTTTTTCCATTCTGTACTCAGTCTCTCCTGGTACTTCCTCACACAAGTCTCCTTCCCAAGCTCACTTACTCTCACCACTCTCTTTACTCCAACATTCTCTCTTCTTTTCTGAAAACCTCTACCTATCTTCACCTTCGCCTCCATAAGATTATGATCAGACATCCCTCCAGTTGCACCACTCAGCACATTAACATCCAAAAGTCTCTTTTTTGCGTGCCTATCAATTAACACGTGATCCAGTAATGCTCTCTGGCCTTCTCTCCTACTTACATACATAAACTTATGTATATCTCTCTTTTTAAACCAGGTATTCCCAATCACCAGTCCTTTTTCAGCACATAAATCTTTAAGCTCTTCACCATTTCCATTTACAAGACTTAACACCCCATGTACACCAATTATTTCCTCAACTGCCACATTACTCACCTTTACATTCAAATCACCCATCACTATAACCCGGTCTCGTGCATCAAAACTACTAACACACTCACTCAGCTGCTTCCAAAACACTTGCATCTCATGATCTTTCTTCTCATGCCCAGGTGCATATGCACCAATAATCACTCATCTCTCTCCATCAACTTTCAGTTTTACCCATATCAATCTAGAGTTTACTTTCTTACACTCTATCACATACTCTCACCGCTCCTGTTTCAGGAGTACTGCTACTCCTTCCCTTGCTCTTGTCCTCTCACTAACCCCTGACTTTACTCCCAAGACATTCCCAAACCACTCTTCCCCTTTAGCTTGGTTTGACTCAAAGCCAAAACATCCAGGATTCTTTCCTCAAACATACTACCTATCTCTCCTTTTTTCTCATCTTGGTTACATCCACACACATTTAGACACCTCAATCTATATATATGTGAGTGGAAAGGATCGCAATTTTGCGTGTGATCAAGATATTCCCATGAGTCCACGGGGAAAATGAAGCATGAAAAGTTCCCAAGTGCACTTTCGTGTATATCACGATGTATATCAACTGACTGTTATATTTCTCTCTTGTGTCTCCCCTGATGATGTGATTATTACACGAAAGTGCACTTGGGAACTTTTCATGTTTCTTTTTCCCCATGGACTCAAGGGAATATATGTGTGTGGGTGTGTGTTTGTGTGAGTGGATGGACCATTCTTTGTTTTCAGTATTTTTTAAAACTTATGTATTATTTTATGTTATATGTCAGATATTGCTTGACACTAGTATTTGTTTGCAGGCAAAGAGGTCTCTGGACATTAATGAAACGCCATCACAACAAATTGAGGAGTTTGATACCATGGATGTTCTAGATGTGGACTTCTGTGATGAAGATTTGGAAAATGTTAGTGTTGTATTATACATTTTTGTACTATTTTAGTAACAGTCTTATTTTGACTGATCTGAATTAGGTACAGTTACAAAGTTCCTGCATGAATGACAGTTGTTTAAATATTGGATATACCTGTAGTTTTAATGTCTCTTGCAGTCTGATTGCTTATGTATGATTTCTGACATACACTTACTTTTAAGAATTTACTTGACTATGCATAATTTCTGACATATATCCTTACATATATCCCTAGGGGTAGGGGAGTAAGAATATTTTGTGTATTGCCTGTGTGTTATGGAAAGCAACTAAAAAAGTTAATGGTGGGGCATGGATGGAAACATAACTTTTTTGTATTTATGTATTTTGATTTCTAAAAGTTGGGAATGAAGAAGGAGCATGGTGAGGAGTGCATGTTATCCTTGAAGGCTAATTTTGTGGTGTCTAAATGTGTGAGGATGTAACCAAATTGAGATAGGAGAGATAGGTAGTATGTTTGAGATGAATCCGGATGTTCTACCTCTGAATAAAACAAAGCTCTAGGGTTAGGGGAAGAACAGTTTTGGAATCTTTTCAGGGTAAAGCCAGGTGTTAGAGTGAGGAGAGCTAAGTAAGAAATAGCACTTTTGAAGGATGTATGTATTTATTTATAATGCTTAATCGCTGTTCTGTGTCGGCAAGGTAGTGCCAGGAAACAGACGAAGAATGGCTGATCCATTCATAAGCACATATATATACATAAATGCCCATACATGCACATATACATACATATACATAACATATACATATGCATACACAGATGTATACAAATATACACATGTACATATTCATACTTGCTTCCCTTCATCCATTCTTGTTGCTACCCTAACCCACAGGAAGCAGCATCGTTACCCCCCTCCTTCAGCTAGGTAGGGCTGGGAACGCAGACAAAAAAGACCACATTTGTTCACGCTCAGTCTCTAGCTGTCATGTGTAATGCACTGAAACCACAGCTTCCTATCCACAGTGAGGACCCACAGACCTTTCCATCATTAACCCTCGACACATCACATGACCTGGTTCACTCCATTGACAGCACGTCAATACATAGGAATATTTATTTATTTATATATATTTATATATCTTTCTTTTTTCTTTCATACTATTCACCATTTCCCGCATCAGCAAGGTAGCTTTAAGAACAGAGGACTGGGTCTCTGAGGAAACATCCTCATCCAGCCCCCTTCTCTGTTCCTTCCTTTGGAAAAAAAAAAGAAAAAAAAAAGAGGGGAGGATTTCCAGCCCCCCCGCTCCCTTCCCTTTTAGTCGCCTTCTATATATATATATATATATATATATATATATATATATATATATTTTTTTTTTTTTTTTTTTTTTTTTTTATACTTTGTCGCTGTCTCCCGCGTTTGCGAGGTAGCGCAAGGAAACAGACGAAAGAAATGGCCCAACCCCCCCCCCCATACACATGTACATACACACGTCCACACACGCAAATATACATACCTACACAGCTTTCCATGGTTTACCCCAGACGCTTCACATGCCTTGCTTCAATCCACTGACAGCACGTCAACCCCTGTATACCACATGACTCCAATTCACTCTATTTCTTGCCCTCCTTTCACCCTCCTGCATGTTCAGGCCCCGATCACACAAAATCTTTTTCACTCCATCTTTCCACCTCCAATTTGGTCTCCCTCTTCTCCTCGTTCCCTCCACCTCCGACACATATATCCTCTTGGTCAATCTCTCCTCACTCATTCTCTCCATGTGCCCAAACCATTTCAAAACACCCTCTTCTGCTCTCTCAACCACGCTCTTTTTATTTCCACACATCTCTCTTACCCTTACGTTACTTACTCGATCAAACCACCTCACACCACACATTGTCCTCAAACATCTCATTTCCAGCACATCCATCCTCCTGCGCACATCTCTATCCATAGCCCACGCCTCGCAACCATACAACATTGTTGGAACCACTATTCCCTCAAACATACCCATTTTTGCTTTCCGAGATAATGTTCTCGACTTCCACACATTTTTCAAGGCTCCCAAAATTTTCGCCCCCTCCCCCACCCTATGATCCACTTCCGCTTCCATGGTTCCATCCGCTGACAGATCCACTCCCAGTAAGTGAGCTTGGGAAGGAGACCTGTGTGGGGAAGTACCAGGAGAGACTGTGTACAGAATGGAAAAAGATGAGAACAATGGAAGTAAGGGGAGTGGGGGAGGAATGGGATGTATTTAGGGAATCAGTGATGGATTGCGCAAAAGATGCTTGTGGCATGAGAAGAGTGGGAGGTGGGCTGTTTAGAAAGGGTAGTGAGTGGTGGGATGAAGAAGTAAGAGTATTAGTGAAAGAGAAGAGAGAGGCATTTGGACGATTTTTGCAGGGAAAAAATGCAATTGAGTGGGAGAAGTATAAAAGAAAGAGACAGGAGGTCAAGAGAAAGGTGCAAGAGGTGAAAAAAAGGGCAAATGAGAGTTGGGGTGAGAGACTATCAGTAAATTTTAGGGAGAATAAAAAGATGTTCTGGAAGGAGGTAAATAGGGTGCGTAAGACAAGGGAGCAAATGGGAACTTCAGTGAAGGGCGTAAATGGGGAGGTGATAACAAGTAGCGGTGATGTGAGAAGGAGATGGAATGAGTATTTTGAAGGTTTGTTGAATGTGTCTGATGACAGAGTGGCAGATATAGGGTGTTTTGGTCGAGGTGGTGTGCAAAGTGAGAGGGTTAGGGAAAATGATTTGGTAAACAGAGAAGAGGTAGTAAAAGCTTTGCGGAAGATGAAAGCCGGCAAGGCAGCAGGTTTGGATGGTATTGCAGTGGAATTTATTAAGAAAGGGGGTGACTGTATTGTTGACTGGTTGGTAAGGTTATTTAATGTATGTATGACTCATGGTGAGGTGCCTGAGGATTGGCGGAATGCGTGCATAGTGCCATTGTACAAAGGCAAAGGGGATAAGAGTGAGTGCTCAAATTACAGAGGTATAAGTTTGTTGAGTATTCCTGGTAAATTATATGGGAGGGTATTGATTGAGAGGGTGAAGGCATGTACAGAGCATCAGATTGGGGAAGAGCAGTGCGGTTTCAGAAGTGGTAGAGGATGTGTGGATCAGGTGTTTGCTTTGAAGAATGTATGTGAGAAATACTTAGAAAAGCAAATGGATTTGTATGTAGCATTTATGGATCTGGAGAAGGCATATGATAGAGTTGATAGAGATGCTCTGTGGAAGGTATTAAGAATATATGGTGTGGGAGGCAAGTTGTTAGAAGCAGTGAAAAGTTTTTATCGAGGATGTAAGGCATGTGTACGTGTAGGAAGAGAGGAAAGTGATTGGTTCTCAGTGAATGTAGGTTTGCGGCAGGGGTGTGTGATGTCTCCATGGTTGTTTAATTTGTTTATGGATGGGGTTGTAAGGGAGGTAAATGCAAGAGTCCTGGAAAGAGGGGCAAGTATGAAGTCTGTTGGGGATGAGAGAGCTTGGGAAGTGAGTCAGTTGTTGTTCGCTGATAATACAGCGCTGGTGGCTGATTCATGTGAGAAACTGCAGAAGCTGGTGACTGAGTTTGATAAAGTGTGTGGAAGAAGAAAGTTGAGAGTAAATGTGAATAAGAGCAAGGTTATTAGGTACAGTAGGGGTGAGGGTCAAGTCAATTGGGAGGTGAGTTTGAATGGAGAAAAACTGGAGGAAGTGAAGTGTTTTAGATATCTGGGAGTGGATCTGTCAGCGGATGGAACCATGGAAGCGGAAGTGGATCATAGGGTGGGGGAGGGGGCGAAAATTTTGGGAGCCTTGAAAAATGTGTGGAAGTCGAGAACATTATCTCGGAAAGCAAAAATGGGTATGTTTGAGGGAATAGTGGTTCCAACAATGTTGTATGGTTGCGAGGCGTGGGCTATGGATAGAGATGTGCGCAGGAGGATGGATGTGCTGGAAATGAGATGTTTGAGGACAATGTGTGGTGTGAGGTGGTTTGATCGAGTAAGTAACGTAAGGGTAAGAGAGATGTGTGGAAATAAAAAGAGCGTGGTTGAGAGAGCAGAAGAGGGTGTTTTGAAATGGTTTGGGCACATGGAGAGAATGAGTGAGGAGAGATTGACCAAGAGGATATATGTGTCGGAGGTGGAGGGAACGAGGAGAAGAGGGAGACCAAATTGGAGGTGGAAAGATGGAGTGAAAAAGATTTTGTGTGATCGGGGCCTGAACATGCAGGAGGGTGAAAGGAGGGCAAGAAATAGAGTGAATTGGAGTCATGTGGTATACAGGGGTTGACGTGCTGTCAGTGGATTGAAGCAAGGCATGTGAAGCGTCTGGGGTAAACCATGGAAAGCTGTGTAGGTATGTATATTTGCGTGTGTGGACGTGTGTATGTACATGTGTATGGGGGGGGGGGGTTGGGCCATTTCTTTCGTCTGTTTCCTTGCGCTACCTCGCAAACGCGGGAGACAGCGACAAAGTATAAAAAAAAAAAAAAAAAAAAAATATATATATATATATATATATCATATATATATCATATATATATATCAGTTAAGAGTAAATGTGAATAAGAGCAAGGTTATTAGGTACAGTAGGGTTGAGGGTCAAGTCAATTGGGAGGTGAGTTTGAATGGAGAAAAACTGGAGGAAGTGTTTTAGATATCTGGGAGTGGATCTGGCAGCGGATGGAACCATGGAAGCGGAAGTGGATCATAGGGTGGGGGAGGGGGCGAAAATTCTGGGGGCCTTGAAGAATGTGTGGAAGTCGAGAACATTATCTCGGAAAGCAAAAATGGGTATGTTTGAAGGAATAGTGGTTCCAACAATGTTGTATGGTTGCGAGGCATGGGCTATGGATAGAGTTGTGCGCAGGAGGATGGATGTGCTGGAAATGAGATGTTTAAGGACAATGTGTGGTGTGAGGTGGTTTGATCGAGTGAGTAACGTAAGGGTAAGAGAGATGTGTGGAAATAAAAAGAGCGTGGTTGAGAGAGCAGAAGAGGGTGTTTTGAAGTGGTTTGGGCACATGGAGAGAATGAGTGAGGAAAGATTGACCAAGAGGATATATGTGTCGGAGGTGGAGGAAACGAGGAGAAGAGGGAGACCAAATTGGAGGTGGAAAGATGGAGTGAAAAAGATTTTGTGTGATCGGGGCCTGAACGTGCAGGAGGGTGAAAGGAGGGCAAGGAATAGAGTGAATTGGAGCGATGTGGTATACCGGGGTTGACGTGCTGTCAGAGGATTGAATCAAGGCATGTGAAGCGTCTGGGGTAAACCATGGAAAGCTGTGTAGGTATGTATATTTGCGTGTGTGGACGTATGTATATACATGTGTATGGGGGGGGTTGGGCCATTTCTTTCGTCTGTTTCCCTGCGCTACCTCGCAAACGCGGGAGACAGCGACAAAGTATAATAAAAAAAAATATATATATATCAGTATCATTAGATTTTAGGGAGAATAAAAAGATGTTCTGGAAGGAGGTAAATAAAGTGCGTAAGACAAGGGAGCAAATGGGAACTTCAGTGAAGGGCGCAAATGGGGAGGTGATAACAAGTAGTGGTGATGTGAGAAGGAGATGGAGTGAGTATTTTGAAGGTTTGTTGAATGTTTTCGATGATAGAGTGGCAGATATAGGGTGTTTTGTTCGAGGTGGTGTGCAAAGTGAGAGGGTGAGGGAAAATGATTTGGTAAACAGAGAAGAGGTAGTAAAAGCTTTGCGGAAGATGAAAGCCGGCAAGGCAGCAGGTTTGGATGGTATTGCAGTGGAATTTATTAAAAAAGGGGGTGACTGTATTATTGACTGGTTGGTAAGGTTATTTAATGTATGTATGACTCATGGTGAGGTGCCTGAGGATTGGCGGAATGTGTGTATAGTGCCATTGTACAAAGGCAAAGGGGATAAGAGTGAGTGCTCAAATTACAGAGGTATAAGTTTGTTGAGTATTCCTGGTAAATTATATGGGAGGGTATTGATTGAGAGGGTGAAGGCATGTACAGAGCATCAGACTGGGAAGAGCAGTGTGGTTTCAGAAGTGGTAGAGGATGTGTGGATCAGGTGTTTGCTTTGAAGAATGTATGTGAGAAATACTTAGAAAAGCAAATGGATTTGTATGTAGCATTTATGGATCTGGAGAAGGCATATGATAGAGTTGATAGAGATGCTCTGTGGAAGGTATTAAGAATATATGGTGTGGGAGGCAAGTTGTTAGAAGCAGTGAAAAGTTTTTATCGAGGATGTAAGGCATGTGTACGTGTAGGAAGAGAGGAAAGTGATTGGTTCTCAGTGAATGTAGGTTTGTGGCAGGGGTGTGTGATGTCTCCATGGTTGTTTAATTTGTTTATGGATGGGGTTGTTAGGGAGGTGAATGCAAGAGTTTTGGAAAGAGGGGCAAGTATGAAGTCTGTTGGGGATGAGAGAGCTTGGGAAGTGAGTCAGTTGTGTTGAGCTGATGATACAGCGCTGGTGGCTGATTCATGTGAGAAACTGCAGAGGCTGGTGACTTGTCCTCTATAAGATAATGATCAGACATCCATCCAGTTACACCTCTCAGCACTTTAACATCCAAAAGTCTTTCTTTCGCATGCCTATCAATTAACACGTAATACAATAATGCTCTCTGGCCATCTGTCCTACTCATATACGTATACTTATGTATATCTCTCTTTTTAAACCAGGTATTCCCAATCACCAATCCTTTTTCAGCACACTAATCTACAAGCTCTTCACCATTTCCATTTACAACACTAAACACCCCATGTACACCAATTATTTCCTCAACTGCCACATCACTCACCTTTGCATTCAAATTACCCATCACTGTAACTCGGTCTCGTGCATCAAAACTACTAACACTCACTCTGCTGCTCCCAAAACACTTGCCTCTCATGATCTTTCTTCTCATGCCCAGGTGCATTGGCACCAATAATCACCCGTCTCTCCATCAACTTTCAGTTTTACCGATATCGATTTAGAGTTTACTTTCTTACACTCTATCACATACTCCCACAACTCCTGTTTCAGGAGTAGTGCTACTCCTTCCTTTGCTCTTGTCCTCTCACCAACCCCTAACTTTACTCCCAAAACATTCCCAAGCCATTCCTCCCTTTTACCCTTGAGCTTCGTTTGACTCAGAGCCAAAACATCCAGGTTCCTTTCCTCAAGCATACTACCTATTTCTCGCTGTTTCTCATCTTGGTTACATCCCCACATGTTTAGACACTCCAGTCTGAGACTTTGAGGAGGATGAGCACTCCCTGCATGACTCCTTCTGTTTCCACTTTTAGAAAGTTAAATTACAAGGAGAGGAGGGTTTCTAGCTCCCCACTCCTGTCCCCTTTAGTCGCCTTCTTTGACACGTGAGGAAAGCGTGGGAAGTATTCTTTCTCCCCTATCGCTAGGGATATATATATGTATTTATATTTATATTTGCTTTGTTGCTGTCTCCCGCATTAGCAAGGTAGCGCAAGGAAACAGACGAAAGAATGACCCAACCCACCCACATACACATGTATATACATACACGTCCACACGCGCAAATCTACATACCTATACATCTCAAATGTACACATATATGTACACACACAGACATATACATAGATACACATGTACATAATTCATACTGTCTGCGTTTATTTATTCCCATCGCCACCTCGCCACACATGGAATAACAACCCCCTCCCCCCTCATGTGTGCGAGGTAGCGCTAGGAAAATACAACAAAGGCCCCATTCGTTCACACTCAGTCTCTAGCTGTCATGTAATAATGCACCGAAACCACAGCTCCCTTTCCACATCCAGGCCCCACAGAACTTTCCAAGGTTTACCCCAGACGCTTGACATGCCCTGGTTTAATCCATTGACAGCACGTCGACCCTGGTATACCACATCGTTCCAATTCACTCTATTCCTTGCACACCTTTCACCCTCCTGCATGTTCAGGCCCTGATCACTCAAAATCTTTTTCACTCCATCTTTCCACCTCCAATTTGGTCTCCCACTTCTCCTCATTCCCTCCACCTCTGACACATATATCCTCATGGTCAATCTTTCCTCACTCATTTTCTCCATGTGACCAAACCATTTCAAAACACCCTCTTCTGCTCTCTCAGCCACACTCTTTTTATTTCCACACATCTCTCTTACCCTTACATTACTTACTCGATCAAACCACCTCACACCACATATTGACCTCAAACATCTCATTTCCAGCACATCCACCCTCCTGTGCACAACTCTATCCATAGCCCATGCCTCGCAACCATACAACATTGTTGGAACCACTATTCCTTCAAACATACCCATTTTTGCTTTCGGAGATAATGTTCTCGACTTCCAAACATTCTTCAAGGCTCCCAGGATTTTCGCCCCCTCCCCCACCCTATGATTCACTTCTGCTTCCATGGTTCCATCCACTGCCAGATCCACTCCCAGATATCTAAAACACTTTACTTCCTCCAGGTTTTCTCCATTCAAACTTACCTCCCAATTGACTTGACCCTCAACCCTACTGTACCTAATAACCTTGCTCTTATTCACATTTACTCTTAACTTTCTTCTTTCACACACTTTACCAAACTCAGTCACCAGCTTCTGCAGTTTCTCACATGAATCAGCCACCAGTGCTGTATCATCAGCGAACAACAACTGACTCACTTCCCAAGCTCTCCCTCTCATCCACAACAGACTGCATACTTGCCCCTCTTTCCAAAACTCTTGCATTCACCTCCCAAACAACCCCATCCATTAACAAATTAAACAACCATGGAGACATCACACACCCTTGCCGCAAACCTACATTCACTGAGAACCAATCACTTTCCTCTCTTCCTACACGTACACATGCCTTACATCCTCGATAAAAACTTTTCACTGCTTCTAACAACTTGCCTCCCACACCATATATTCTTAATACCTTCCACAGAGCATCTCTATCAACTCTATCATATGCCTTCCCCAGATCCATAAATGCTACATACAAGTCCATTTGCTTTTCCAAGTATTTCTCACATACATTCTTCAAAGCAAACACCTGATCCACACATCCTCTACCACTTCTGAAACCACACTGCTCTTCCCCAATCTGATGGTCTGTACATGCCTTCACCCTCTCAATCAATACCCTCCCATATAATTTACCAGGAATACTCAACAAACTTATACCTCTGTTAGTTGAGCACTCACTCTTATCCCCTTTGCCTTTGTACAATGGCACTATTCAAGCATTCCGCCAATCCTCAGGCACCTTACCATGAATCATACATACATTAAATAACCTTACCAACCAGTCAACAATACAATATATGTATTATTCCTGGGGATAGGGGAGAAAGAATACTTCCCACGTATTCCCTGCATGTCGTAGAAGGCAACTAAAAGGGGAGGGAGCGGGTGGCTGGAAATCCTCCCCTCTCGTTTTTTTTAATTTCCCAAAAGAGGGAACTGAGAAGGGGGCCAGGTGAAGATATTCCCTCAAAGGCCCAGTCCTCCGTTCTTAACGCTACCTCGCTAATGTGGGAAATGGCGAATAGTATGAAAAAAAAAATATATGTAATGTATATGTATATAAGTGAATGGGTCTTTCTTTGCCTGTTTCCTGGCATTACCTTGCTATCACAGAAAATGGCAATCAAGTGTGATGAATTGATAATTAAAATGTTAATGAGATGGCCCTGATGAGGGCATTCAGTTGCCTGTGCCATCTTAGCTAATATAGAAAATCATATACTTGTGAGAAGATCTGGACACTTTCTCAGCAATCTCCTCATCCTTGAGCTGTTGGTATCCAGGCAGTTCAGCATCTTTCTCCAAGCACTGTGTTCTTCCTTTCCCAAATTGTCCCCAGCCTGATTGACAACTCTAGTAAAATCACCAGAGCTTAGATGGGTTGGAGCATTATTGGGGAGATGCAGGGCCCCCACTTTATGTGGAGCCTTCTTCATAACAGATTCTTAATGTTTCCTCACAGCAGGAACAAAGAGCTTGTAGAACCAGTCAGTGAAGATATCTTGTATGAATCATGCAGTCATGTTTCCTTTGTCTAGTACAGGCAGATGGGTGATGAGAACCATCAGGATCTGATTCTGCTCACAGTAACAGGCTTGGGACAATGGAGAACATTTGCATTGGTGGAGACAAGCACAGAAATATGCTTTGTATTTTTCTTGTACCCAGGGGTTCTGCCATGAAAGCCTTGTCTCATCCCTACTGTACAGCTGAAATGGCTTTATGTTTCTGCTGTCAGTGATTTCTCAAAGCTTATGCAGAATGACTCCACTGTGCCATTGTTAGTGCTTATTATTTCTCGTCACTTTCTTGGCCACCAGGTTATGACATTTACAGAAACAGTGGAGGCATCCTTGGCTGGCTTCGAATGACCTCTCAGCTAAGCCCAGTTGGGTTGTATCTTGGCTGCATTGTGCAATTCCACACCATGAATCAGATTTCCCTGAGCACAGTACTACTGGTAACACCTTAGCACAGCACTCTCAAGTACCTGGTGTGTGTGTGTGTGTCTCTCTCTCTCTCTCTCTTCTCTCTCTCTCTCTCTCTCTCTCTCTCTCTCTCTCTCTCTCTCTCTCTCTCTCTCTCTCTCTCTCTCTCTCTCTCTCTCATCTATCTATCTATCTATCTATCCCCCACCCCAGAAGTATTGTTTAGGAGAGGGTCACTGTCCAGAGCATTATTGAATTTGTTTTGTCACTGGCCTTAATGATGTAAAATATTCTCGTACTAAGTCCAGTGTCCTGCATAAGGTGGGGGTTCTCTCTCCTTGCTTATGACACTCAGTTACTTTTAGTAATACTGAAGTGTTTCACCTCTTGGCACCTGCATTACTGCTACTATTCTTAGCTGCCATAATGTATGACAAAGAAATAGGCCTTAGTATCACAGAAAATATAGCACTTGCATGAGAACATGGGTACCTAGCTTGTTTATCTCTAATTGGAAGCAATGACAGCTAGGTTTTATTGCAACAAAAAACTTCCACTCTTAACATTTTTGTAGGAGTAAATGTTCAGATATTAGTTTTGCTTTTATGAAATGTAGATTAATGCTGGGAGAATATGTAAATGAAACAAAACGAACACAAAGGTGATGTGCTGTTTGCTGTCATATGTTGTCATAATATCCAGCGCCCTACCTGGGGCCGATCGTTCCTAGGTTGATGTCTGGAACTAGTGGGCTAGTCCATTACATCCCACACTCATTCCAGTGGGTCTTTACCTAACAGGACTAGATTTGCAGTGTAACACTTTCACAAAAATATCCTTTAAATCCCAAAGATTAATCTGGTGGGGTCCAGAGGGACCATTAAGGCCAAATTTTAATACAGTGAAGTCTTTTGTAATAATAAGGTTTCTCTGTATAACAGTATATGATTTGAGTTGCAAGGAGAAGTGGTTGACTGCACAAGATGAATGAAAGTATTGAGTGAATCAGTAACGAGTAGAGGTACTTTAGATGATACCAAAGAAATGTAGTAGAATTTGGATGCAATGGAAGCATTTTGTGTGGGTGTTATGAATGGAGACTGGTCTCACTATGCCAGTCAATCTCATATGCAAAATTGAAAAGTAAGAAGCACATGTATTAGTGTGATTTTTTTTTTTTTTTTAACACAATACTTGTGGTTTGAGAAGATGCTAGAGTATCAAGAGGCATCATGAGATTTGAAATATGAGTTATCAGTGGCAGATAGAATGACAGCAAGCTTTCCTTTTATATGAAAGTACCAGTTTATTCATATATTTCACTGGAGAGTATTCTTCCTTGTTTGACCCCTTTTTCTTTTTCTTTTTTTTTTTCTTTTTTTTAACGTTTCCTTTATTTTTCATTTCACCATGCTTTTTATCTTTTCTCTTAGTTATTTTGATATTGTTTCACTTCTTTGGCAGCCTCTATGAGTGTATTCTTCAAGTCCAGTCACACCATGTTAACATTTTTTTGTCACATTTAATCAAAGCATCTCAGCATATTTTCCTGGAAGTTAATTTGTAAACTTTCATTCCTTATCTTATTTTTTCCCCCCCTTGCTTTTGCAGTCACATATCTTGTTCCAGAGGACAAAAAAAATATAGGTTCATCTGCATATTACTCTCATGTCATCAATGAACCTCATTCTTAAATGTCACACATACTTTGTAGAACTTTTTTTTCTTTTTTTGATCAATATTGGGCTGAGTGGCATGAGCTGAGCTGGACCATCTGTTAGCTTGCTAACCTTGAAGATGTTGCTTGATATGATTTTACAGTTTTTTAAGTATGACTTTGTGGTTGTTATTGGTGCTAGGTGATTATACCTCTTATCCAAAATTTTCTTTCTGGGATTATACTTTCGTATTCAGCCATAATATGGCGTGAGGTGTGTCATATGCATAGCTGATCTTTTAAAGCGCAGTAATGAGCTTCTCTTTTTTCCCATATGTTTGTGATTAGAAAAGTTCATTCTGGTCTGGCATGTTATATACACATCCTGTATTTTGAGGAATGGTTGTAAGTAAATGAAGATGATCCAAGAATCTTCATTATATGATGATTGGCGGAATGCGTGCATAGTGCCATTGTATAAAGGCAAAGGGGATAAGAGTGAGTGATCAAATTACAGAGGTATAAGTTTCTTGAGTATTCCTAGTAAATTATATGGGAGGGTATTGATTGAGAGGGTGAAGGCATGTACAGAGCATCAGATTGGGGAAGAGCAGTGTGGTTTCAGAAGTGGTAGAGGATGCGTGGATCAGGTGTTTGCTTTGAAGAATGTATGTGAGAAATACTTAGAAAAGCAAATGGATTTGTATGTAGCATTTATGGATCTGGAGAAGGCATATGATAGAGTTGATAGAGATGCTCTGTGGAAGGTATTAAGAATATATGGTGTGGGAGGCAAGTTGTTAGAAGCACACACACACACACACACACACACACACACACACACACACACACACACACACACACACACACACACCACACACACACACCACACACACACACCACACACACACACCACACACACACACACACACACACACACACCACACACACACACACCACACACACACACACCACACACACACACCACACACACACACACCACACACACACACACCACACACACACACACCAGACACACACACACCACACACACACACACACACACACACACACACACACACACACACACACACACACCACACACACACACACCACACACACACACACCACACACACACACACACACACACACACACACAGGATGTAAGGCATGTGTACATGTAGAAAGAGAGGAAAGTGATTGGTTCTCATTGATTGTAGGTTTGTGGCAGGGGTGTGTGATGTCTCCATGGTTGTTTAATTTGTTTATGGATGGGGTTGTTAGGGAGGTGAATGCAAGAGTTTTGGAAGGAGGGGCAAGGATGAAGTCTGTTGGGGATGAGAGAGCTTGGGAAGTGAGTCAGTTGTTGTTCACTGATGATACAGTGCTGGTGGCTGATTCAGGTGAGAAACTGCAGAAGCTGGTGACTGAGTTTGGTAAAGTGTGTGAAAGAAGAAAGTTAAGAGTAAATGTGAATAAGAGCAAGGTTATGAGGTACAGTAGGGTTGAGGGTCAAGTCATTTGGGAGGTAAGTTTGAACGGAGAAAAACTGGAGGAAGTAAAGTGTTTTAGATATCTGGGAGTGGATGTGGCAGCGGATGGAACCATGGAAGCGGAAGTGAATCAGGGTGGGGGATGGGGCGAAAATCCTGGGAGCCTTGAAGAATGTTTGGAAGTCGAGAACATTATCTCGGAAAGCAAAAATGGCTATGTTTGAAGGAATAGTGGTTCCAACAATGTTGTATGGTTGCGAGGCGTGGGCTATGGATAGAGTTGTGCGCAGGAGGGTGGATGTGCTGGAAATGAGATGTTTGAGGACAGTGTGTGGTGTGAGGTGGTTTGATCGAGTAAGTAATGTAAGGGTAAGAGAGATGTGTGGAAATAAGAAGAGCGTGGTTGAGAGAGCAGAAGAGGGTGTTTTGAAATGGTTTGGGCACATGGAGAGAATGAGTGAGGAAAGATTGACCATGAAGATATACATGTCGGAGATGGAGGGAACGAGGAGAAGTGGGAGACCAAATTAGAGGTGGAAAGATGGAGTGAAAAAGATTTTGAGTGAACGGGGCCTGAACATGCAGGAGGGTGAAAGGCATGCAAGGAATAGAGTGAATTGGATCGATGTGGTATACTGGGGTCGATGTGCTGTCACTGGATTGAATCAGGGCATGTGAAGCGTCTGGGGTGGGCCATGGAGGGTTCTGTGGGGCCTGGATGTGGAAGGGAAACTGTGGTTTCGGGCATTATTGCATGACGGCTGGAGACTGAGTGTGAACGAATGGGGCCTTTGTTGTCTTTTCCTAGTGCTACCTCTCACACATGAGGGGGGAGGGGGATGTTATTCCGTGTGTGGTGGGGTGGTGATGGGAGTGAGTAGGGGCAGACAGTGTGAATTGTGTGCATTTGTATATATGTGTGTGTCTGTGTGTGTATATGTATGTGTACGTTAGGATGTATGGGAGTGTATGTTTGCGTGTGTGGACGTGTATGTGTATACATACATGTGTGTGGGGGTGGGTTGTGCCATTTCTTTCGTCTGTTTCCTTGCGCTACCTCGCAAACGCAGGAGACAGCGACAAAGCAAAATAATAATAATATTAACCATATCAGAATTAAAGCAACTTGTTTGACCAGCTAACATGTATGCAGTGAGGTTTATTCCCAACCACTTTTTATGTGACAAAAAAAGTAAAGATTATTGAAGACTTATATACTAACCACCACAGAGTCAGGGTAAAATGTCTTACCCATTCACATTTGCCCGTTCAGATATTGTTTGAGACTCATGTTAACACTTGAATTACTATTGCCTTTTCAGATGGAGACAGTAACTCTTGAAGAAGAAATGAAAGAATCTAAGATTGTAAAAGAAGAGACAAAAGAAGAAAGTAGTGATGTAAAAGCAGAAGCTAACCGGGGATTTACAGCTAAGTAAGTCTTCCAGTTTGGTGAATATTTATTAGAGCTTATGTATTTTAACTATATCTGTAATGGGCAAATGGTATCACAAAGATGTGAAGAGGAAACAGTTAGGATTTGGAAGGACATTAGAAAGGGAGGCAGCTGTGGTATGTTTGGAATGAGGGAGGATGCTGAGTGAGAAGGTGGGATTTTGTAGTAAGAGGAGGCATTGGATTCTTTGTGCAAAATTACATATGGTTAAGCATTGGAAATTGATGGAATTGCCACCTAATTTCTCAGAAATATGTACAGAATGAGGTGAAGTGCCTGAGGGCTGATGGAGTACATGTATTATTCCCTTGTATAAAGGTAAGGGTGACAAAAATGACTGTTTGAACTAGATTTATAAATCTCTTGAGTATACTTTTTCATGTGCATTAGAAAATGTTAATTGAGGGGGGTGTGTCAAGAACAGAACACCTGAATAGGTAGAAACAGTGTACCTTTAGAAGAATAGGGTGAACATGTAATGCTTGTAGTCTTGGTCATAGGATATAAAAGAAAATCTTTCTTTATCAAAGATAAATTCTATACAATAAAGTGGAGTGCAGAGGACTTCTCGCCTGGAGACCTGGAGGTGGAATGTTAGCTCCAAGTGGAGATCTGCTCAAAATTGCTGGAGAGACTGACCCATGACACCCTGTTATAGAAGGATCATTGGTGAGAGCACAAGGCATTATTTGTGACTTATGATAACTCTGCAAACCCAAGTGTGAGTGAGCTTGGAAAATTTAGCTAATCTTATTTGTTAAGAGGCCATATGGTGGATGCAGTGGTGTACACCTATTCTCAATTGAAAATCACTATGTCTAATGATAAACCATGATGAACCACTTGGCTCATTGTGAATAGTGTAGAGTGTATGAATTTTGTGACCAATGCTGTATAATATTCAAGATAGTCTCCACTGTTAGGCTTTGTCCTGCCTTGAGCATAACACAAGTCATTAAAACTACTGACTCTCCCAGATCCCTTATGTATTGCTGATTGACTATGCTAGAGTGAACATTATATCACTAACACTTCTGCCGCACTTCCTATGTGGAAGGTGGGAATGTTACCTCAGAGAGCAAAAATGGGAATGTTTAAAGGATTAGTGGTTCCAACAATGTTATATGGGTGTGAGGCATGGGCTGTAGATAGGGTTGTGTGGAAGAGGTTGGATGTGTCCAGAATGAAACGTTTGAGGACAGTATATGGTTTGAGTAGTTGTGATATATATGGAACCATGGAAGCGGAAGTGAATCATAGGGTGGGGGAGGAGGCGAAAGTTCTGGGAGCATTGAAGAATGTGTGGAAGTCAAGAACATTATCTTCGAAAGCAAAAATGGGTATGTTTGAAGGAATAGTGATTCCAACAATGTTATATGGTTGCGAGACGTGGGCTATGGATAGAGTTGTGCGGAGGAGGGTGGATGTGCTGGAAATGAGATGTTTAAGGACAATATGTGGTGTGAGGTGATTTAATCGGGTAAGTAATGAAAGGGTAAGAGAAATGTGTGGTAATAAATAGAATGTGGTTGAGAGAGCAGAAGAGTGTGTTTTGGAATGGTTTGGTCACATGAAAAGAATGAGTGGGGAAACATTGACAAAGAGGATATATGTGTCAGATGGAGTGAATGAGGAGAAGTGGGAGACTAAATTGGAGGTGGAAAGATGGAGTGAAAAAGATTCTGAGTGATTGGGGCCTGAACATACTGGAGGGTGAAAGGCGTGCAAGGAATAGAGTGAATTGGAACAATGTGGTATACCGGGGTCGATTATGTGTTAATTGATAGGTGCGCGAAAGAGAGACTTTTGGATGTTACTGTGATGAGAGGTGTCACTGGAGGGATGTCTGATCATTATCTTGTGGAGGCGAAAGTGAAGATTTGTAGAGGTTTTCAGAAAAGAAGAGAGAATGTTGGGGTGAAGAGAGTGGTGAGAGTAAGTGAGCTTGGGAAGGAGACTTCTGTGAGGAAGTACCAGGAGAGACTGAATACAGAATGGAAAAAGGTAAGAACAAAGGAGGTAAGGGGAGTGGGGGAGGAATGGGATGTATTTAGGGAAGCAGAGATGGCTTGTGCAAAAGATGCTTGTGGCATGAGAAGACGTGAGAGGTGGGAAGATTAGAAAGGGTAGTGAGTGTTGAGATGAAGATGTACTATTATTAGTGAAAGAGAAGAGAGAGGCATATGAACGATTTTTGCAGGGAAACAATGCAAATGACTGGGAGATGTATAAAAGAAAAAGTCAGGAGGTCAAGAGAAAGGTGCAAGAGGCAAAAAAGAGGGCAAATGAGAGTTGGGGTGAGAGAGTATCATTAAATTTTAGGGAGGATAAAAAGATGTTTTTGAAAGGTAAATAAAGTGCGTAAGACAAGGGAACAAATGGGAACGTCAGTGAAGGGGGTTAATGGGAAGGTGATAACAAGTAGTGGTGATGTGAGAAGGAGATGGAGTGAGTATTTTGAAGGTTTGTTGAATGTGTTTAATGATAGAGTGGCAGATATAGGGTGTTTTGGTCGAGGTGGTGTGCAAAGTGAGAGGGTTAGGGAAAATGATTTGGTAAAAAGAGAAGAGGTAGTAAAAGCTTTGTGGAAGATGAAAGCCGGCAAGACAGCGGGTTTGGATGGTATTGCAGTGGAATTTATTTAAAAAGGGGGTGCTTGTATTGTTGACTGGTTGGTAAGGATACTTAATGTATGTATGACTCATGGTTGTTTAATTTGTATATGGATGGGGTTGTTAGGGAGGTGAATGCAAGACTTTTGGAAAGAGTGGCAAGTATGCAGTCTGTTGTGGATGAGAGAGCTTGGGAAGTGAGTCAGTTGTTGTTTGCTGATGATACAGCGCTGGTGGCTGATTCGTGTGAGAAACTGCAGAAGCTGGTGACTGAGTTTGGTAAAGTGTGTGAAAGAAGAAAGCTGAGAGTAAATGTGAATAAATGCGAATAAGAGCAAGGTTATTAGGTACAGTAGGGTTGAGGGACAAGTCAATTGGGAGGTAAGTTTGAATGGAGGAAGTGGAGTGTTTTAGATATCTGGGAGTGGATCTGGCAATGGATGGAACCATGAAAGCAAAAGTGAATCATAGGGTGGGGGAGGGGGCGAAAGTTCTGGGAGCGTTGAAGAATGTGTGGAAGTCGAGAACATTATCTCAGAAAACAAAAATGAGTATGTTTGAAGGAATAGTGGTTCCAACAATGTTGTATGGTCGATAGGCATGGGTTATGGATAGAGTTGTATGGAGGAGGGTGGATGTGCTGGAAATTAGATGTTTGAGGACAATATGTGGTGTGAGATGGTTTGATCGAGTAAGTAATAATAGGGTAAGAGAGATGTGTGGCTATAAAAAGAGTGTGGTTGAGAGAGCAGAAGAGGGTGTTTTGAAATGGTTTGGTCACATGGAGAGAATGAGTGAGGAAAGATTGACCAAGAGGATATATGTGTCAGAGGTGGAGGGAACTCCTACAGCATAGATTCTTAATGTCTTCCACAGAGCATCTCTATCAACTCTTATCATATGCCTTCTCCAGGTCCATAAATGCTACATACAAATCCATTTGCTTTTCCAAGTATTTCTCACATACATTTTTCAAAGCAAACACCTGATCCACACATCCTCTACCACTTCTGAAACCACACTGCTCTTCCCCAATTTGATGCTCTTTACATGCCTTCACCCTCTCAATCAATACCCTCCCATATAATTTCCACAGAATACTCAACAAAATTATACCTCTGTAATTTGAGCACTCACTCTTGTCCCCTTTGCCTTTGTACAATGGCACTATGCAAGCATTCCGCCAGTCCTCAGGCACCTCACCATGAGCCATTTTATTTATTTATTTATTTATTTTGCTTTATCGCTGTCTCCCGCGTTAGTGAGGTAGCGCAAGGAAACAGACGAAAGAAATAGCCCAACTCACCCACATACACATGTATATACATACACGTCTACACGCGCAAATATACATACCTATACTTCTCAACGTATGCATATATATACACACACAGAATATACATATATACACATGCACATAATTTGTACTGTCTGCCTTTATTCATTCCCATCGCCACCCTGCCACACATGAAAATAACCACTACCTCCCCTCAATTGTGCATGAGGTAGCCCTAGGAAAAGACAACAAAGGCCACATTTGCTCACATTCAGTCTCTAGCTGTCATGTAATAATGCACCAAAACCACAGCTCCCTTTCCACATCCAGGCCCCACAGAACTTTCCATGGTTTACCCCAGACGCTTCACATGCCCTGGTTCAAGCCATTGACACCACGTCGACCCCGGTATACCACATCGTTCCAATTCACTCTATTCCTTGCCCGCCTTTCACCCTCCTGCATGTTCAGGCCCCGATTGCTCAAAAATCTTTTTCACTCCTTTCTTTCCACCTCCAATTTGGTCTCCCACTTCTCGTTCCCTCCACCTTTGACACATATCCTCTTGGTCAATCTTTCCTCATTCATTCTCTCCATGTGACCAAACCATTTCAAAACACCCTCTTCTGCACTCTCAACCACACTCTTTATTACCACACATCTCTCTTACCCTATTATTACTTACTCGATCAAACCATCTCACACCACATATTGTCCTCAAACTTCTCATTTCCAGCACATCCACCCTCCTCCACACAACTCTATCCATAGCCCATGCCTCGCAACCATATAACATTGTTGGAACCACTATTCCTTCAAACATACCTGTTTTTGCTTTCCGAGATAATGTTCTCGACTTCCATACATTCTTCAACTCTCGCAGAACTTTCACCCCCTCCCCCACCCTATGATTCACTTCCGCTTCCATGGTTCCATCCACTGCCAGATCCACTCCCAGATATCTAAAACACTTCACTTCCTCCAGTTTTTTTCCACTCAAACTTACCTCCCAGTTGACTTGTCCCTCAACCCTAGTGTACCTAATAACCTTGCTCTTATTCACTTTTTCTCTCCGCTTTCTTCTTTCGCACACTTTACCAAACTCAGTCACCAGCTTCTGCAGTTTCTCATACGAATCAGCCACCAGCGCTGTATCATCAGCAAACAACAATTGACTCACTTCCCAAGTTCTTTCATCCACAACAGACTGCATACTTGCCCCTCTTTCTAAAGCTCTTGCATTCAGCTCCCTAACAACCCCATCCATAAACAAATTTAATAACCATGGAGACATCACACACCCCTGCCGCAAGCCTACATTCACTGAGAACCAATCACTTTCCTCTCTTCCTACACATACACATGCCTTACATCCTTGATAAAAACTTTTAACTGCTTCTAACAACTTACCTCCCACACCATATATTCTTAATACCTTCCACAGAGCATCTCTATCAACTCTATCATATGCCTTCTCCAGATCCATAAATGCTACATACAAATCCATTTGCTTTTCTAAGTATTTCTCACATACATTCTTCAAAGCAAACTCCTGATCCACACATCCTCCACCACTTCTGAAACCACACTGCTCTTCCCCAATCTGATGCTCTGTACATGCCTTCACCCTCTCAATCAATACCCTCCCATACAATTTCCCAGGAATACTCAAGAAACTTATAACTCTGTAATTTGAGCACTCACTCTTATCCTCTTTGCCTTTGCACAATGGCACTATGCAGTCATTCCGCCAATCCTCAGGCACCTCACCATGAGTCATACATACATTAAATAACCTTACCAACCAGTCAACAGCACAGTCACCCCCTTTTTTTTTAATAAATTCCACTACAGTACCCTCCAAACTCGCTGCCTTGCCGGCTTTCATCTTCCGCAAAACTTTCACTACCTCTTTTCTGTTTACCAAATCATTCTCCCTAACCCTCTCACTTTGCATACCACCTCGACCATAACACCCAATATCTGCCACTCTATCATCAAACACATTCAAGAAGCATTGAAAATACTCACTCCATCTCCTTCTCACATCACTACTACTTGTGATCACCTCCCCATTACCCCCCTTCACCAATGTTCCTGTTTGTTCCCTTGTCTTTTGCACTTTATTTACCTCCTCTAAAACATATTTTTATTCTCCTTAAAATTTAATGATAATCTCTCACCCCAACTCTCATTTGCCCTCTTTTTCACATCTTGCCCCTTTCTCTTGACCACCTGCCTTTTCCTTTTATACATCTCCCAGTCATTTGCATTATTTCCCTGCAAAAATCGTCCAAATGCCTCTCTCTTCTCTTTCACTAATAATCTTACTTCTTCATCCCACCACTCACTACCCTTTCTAATCTGCCCACCTCCCACGCTTCTCATGCCAAAGGCGTCTTTTGCACAAGCGATCACTGCTTCCCTAAATAATTTACATCCCATTTTCCCCCACTATTCTTACGTTCTTTGTTCTAACCTTTTTCCTTTCTGTACTCAGTCACTCCTGGTGCTTCCTCACACAAGTCTCCTTTCGAAGCTCACTTACTCTCACCACTCTTTTCACCCCAAGATTCTCTCTTCTTTTCTGAACACCTCTACAAAGCTTCCCCTTCGCCTCCACAAGATAATGATCAGACATCCCTCCACTTGCACCTCTCAGCACATTAATATCCAAAAGTCTTTCTTTCGCGCTTCTATCAGTTAACACGTAATCCAATAATGCTCTCTGGCCATCTCTCCTACTGACATTCATATACTTGTGTATATATCTCCTTTTGAAATAGGCATTCCCAATCACCAGTCCTTTTTCAGCGCACAAATCTAAAAGCTCTTCACCATTTCCATTTACAAAACTGAACACCCCATGTTCACCAATTATTCCCTCAACTGCCCCGTTAATCACCTTTGCATTCAAATCACCCATCACTATAACCCGGTCTCGTGTCAAAACTACTAATACTCTCACTCAGCTGCTTCCAAAACACTTGCCTCTCATGATCTTTCTTCTCATGCCCAGGTGCATATGCACCAATAATCACACATCTCTTTCCATCCACTTTCAATTTTACCTATATCAGTCTAGAGTTTACTTATTTACACTCTATCAGATACTCCTAACACTCCTGTTTCAGGAGTAGTGCTACTCCTTCCCTTGTTCTTGTCCTCTCACCAACCCTTGAGTTTACTCCCAAGACATTCCCAAACCACTCTTCCCGTTTACCCTTTAGCTTCGTTCACTCAGAGCCAAAACATCCAGGTTCCTTTCCACAAACATACTACCTATCTCTCCTTTTTTCTCATCTTGATTACATCCACTCACATTTAGACACCCCAATCTGAGCCTTTGACGAGGATGAGCATTCCCCACGTGACTCCTTCTTCTGTTTCCCCTTTTAGAAAGTTATTATAGTCTTGCTAACTCATAACACATATATATTGCTGTGTTTTCAAAGGTATAATAAAGCTTGAAACAGGAAATAATGCAACCAGTAAATCTTTCAAACAAGGTTTTTATTGTTACATCAGTTTACATCAGAAGTATCCCCAGACGGAGACTCCTCAATATCTTGGATAAGGATTTTTCATGGCACATGATGCCAATACAAGGCAGAATTGTTAGCATTATACACTTGTTCTAGGGCTAAGTTTTCTGCTGCCTCTTAACTGCAAATTCATCCACAAATTTTGTTGCAGCTTTGTGACAATAGTTAATGTAACAAACGATCTTAGGTTAGTAGTTAGCTTTGGTTGACTCTTGTTACTATTGTTGATTTATTGCTATCACCAAGGCAGCCAGCCTGCACTGTCAGTCCCAGCTAGCCAGCTGGCTTTTACGAACTCTTTAACCCTGGTTGGCCGTTTGATAGAGGATTTGAGTTTTTATTGATTGTTTTGATACGACCTTACACTACAAGCTTCCATGTCAGCACTACACTTTTCTCTATGCACACTATGTGCAGAAATTCTATGTCTCCACTTAAACATGTGTAACCATCCTTGCAAATATTCAAATTCATAGTCTAGCTTTAGCTCTATATGAAAAACTTTGGCCTGCTCGATAAGCATCTCCCCAGAAATATTTACATGTTCATTATATCGGAGCTTAAACCACTTTACAAGTGCAGTCCTGTTCTGTACTCCTGGCACCTTTGAAAGTTTTTCGAAACTTTTAACTTTTCTGGCTTTCATTTCCTGCAAAAAGCTGAATTTAAGAAATTCACAGGACTGTTAATTAGCTTGATTACAGTGTAAACAGATTTTGGTGCCTTAGCAATGCTAACAGTGCTGCCTTGTGGCAGATCCACAAACTAATGGCTGCAGATTCAAAATGTACTGGACCACAGAGCACTGGATCAGAGAGGTACAGCCTGTGCTACAAAAAATATATTGAAACTAATATGAGAAAGAAGAATGGATACTTTATATCGTTTGAGAGAAAATAGTAAAACAAAACATTTATAGTAAATTAGGGAGATGAATCAGGTATTTTGTAACAAGTGGAAAAATTGAAAATGTCGAGAGCTCTTGCTTAATGAAAGGCTTCAGTAGCACCATTTTGCACTTGCATAGCATTAGCTTTTCTAAGGTCATGCAGGACCTCATAATTACAACAGATTGGAACTTTTAATGTATAAGATGTTCTCTTAAGGATGTTTTGAAACATCTTTCTCTCACTTGCATCTTATGATTGCAAAATATCTCACCTGCTTAGAGTCTGTGTAACCAAAACCAAGTTTCATCCATTTTTTGCATTAGCCACAACTTGTGTGCTCTTTTGCCCATTGTCTCCTGTTTTGTAAGTAAATGCATCCATGTCTCCTGAAAGTGATAATAGCACTTGAGAATAAGAGACAGAAAGGTGCCATCTTAAATGTAAAATAAGAAATGCTTAGAACAGTTAATGCTGCTGACAAAAGCATGGCTGTAGCAAAGCCCACCTGTACCTCAAGTGCCCATCACATTTTCTCATAAGTTTTCATTAGAAATCATCTACATTAGAGATGTAGATGTAAGATTATGGTTAGTTCTGTGTCCGCGAAAAGCCTTGTCCGCCACAAAACCTTGCCCACCCCATCACAGTACCACAAAAGTAAGATGTCACACTTAAATTTCAGTACTTGGTCTTGTCTCCTTTGGCCTTGAATACTATTTGCAGATATGTGGGCATGGAATTGGTAAGATTTCTGAAGTATTTTAGGTACATGTTTTGGGTCCATAGGGTCTCCTGTAGGAGTCAAGCTTGACTTTCATCTGGTTAGAGCAGTTCTCAGTATGGTTAAGGTCTGGGAAGTTTCTAGGCCACTCCCAGCAGTTGAATATTTTTCTTGTATAACCAGTTCATCACCTTTCTTGCCTTAGGGTAGGGGGCATTGTCATACATGAAGTGATTACACCTGTGAACCTCATATAAAAGAAGCGGATGGCCCTCTAGCTTAATGTACTCCTTTCCATAAATGGTTGTGTTTTAGGTAAGGACAACCTTACCTTACCCTACCCTACCCTACCCTTTGCACCACCAAAGCAACCCTAGATCATCACACTATATGGGTGTTTCATTGTCTTGGCTTTGGGGTAAACCATGGAAAGGTCCGTGGGGCCTCCATGTGGATAGGGAACTGTGGCTTCAGTGCATTACACATGACAGCTAGAGACTGAGTGTGAATGAATGGGCCTGCTTTGTCTGTTTTCCTGGCTCTACCTCGCTAAAGCAGGGAATAGCGATGCTGTTTTTCTGTGGGGTGGGGTAGCGCCTGGGATAGATGAAGGCAAGCAAGTATGAATATGTACATGTGTATGTTTGTAATGTGTGGATGTATATGTATGTATATGTTAATATGTATATGTATGTATATGTGCATATGTAGGTGTTTATTTTTTTTATTTATTATACTTTGTCGCTTTCTCCAGCTTTAGCAAGGTAGCGCAAGGAAACAGATGAAAGAATGACCCAACAACCCACATACACATGTATATACATACACGTCCACACACGCACATATACATACCTATACACCTCAACGTATACATATATATACACACACAGACATATACATATATACACATGTACATAATTCATACTGTCTGCCCTTATTCATTCCCGTCACCACCCTGCCACACATGAAATGACAACCCCCTCCCCCCGCATGTGCGTGAGGTAGTGCTAGGAAAAGACAACAAAGGCCACATTCATTCACACTGTCTCTAGCTGTCATGTATAATGCACCGAAACCACAGCTCCCTTTCCACATCCAGCCCCACAAAACTTTCCATGATTTAACCCAGACGCTTCACATGCCCTGGTTCAATCTATTGACAGCACGTCGACCTCGGTATACCACATCATTCCAATTCACTCTATTCCTTGCACGCCTTTCATCCTCCTGCATGTTCAGGCCCCAATCACTCAAAATCTTTTTCACTCCATCTTTCCATCTCCATTTTGGTCTCCCATGTCTCCTCGTTCCCTCCACCTCTGACACATATATCCTCTTTGTCAATCTTTCCTCACTCATTCTCTCCATGTGACCAAACCATATCAAAACACCCTCTTCTGCTGTCTCAACCACACTTTTTATGACCACACACTCTCTTACCCTGTTATTACTTACTCAATCAAACCACCTCACACCACACATTGTCCTCAAACATCTCATTTCCAGCACATCCACCCTCCTCCGCACAACTCTATCTATAACCCATGCCACGCAACCATATAACATTGTTAATCCACTATTCCTTCAAATATACCCATTTTTGCTTTCTAAGATAACATTCTCAACTTCCATACATTCTTCAACGCTCGCAGAACTTTCGCCTCTCCCCCACCCTATGATTCACTTCCGCTTCCATGGTTCCATCCTTTGCCAAATCCACTCCACTCCCAGATATCAAAACTCTTCACTTCCTCCAGTTTTTTTTCCATTGGAAATAAAAAGAGCATGGTTGAGAGAGCAGAAGAGGGTGTTTTGAAATGGTTTGGGCACATGGAGAGAATGAGTGAGGAAAGATTGACCAAGAGGATATATGTGTCGGAGGTGGAGGGAACGAGGAGAAGAGGGAGACCAAATTGGAGGTGGAAAGATGGAGTGAAAAGGATTTTGTGTGATCGGGGCCTGAACATGCAGGAGGGTGAAAGGAGGGCAAGGAATAGAGTGAATTGGAGCGATGTGGTATACAGGGGTTGACGTGCTGTCAGTGGATTGAATCAAGGCATGTGAAGCGTCCGGGGTGGGCCATGGAAAGCTGTGTAGGTATGTATATTTGCGTGTGTGGACGTGTGTATGTACATGTGTATGGGGTGGGTTGGGCCATTTCTTTCGTCTGTTTCCTTGCGCTACCTCGCAACCGCGGGAGACAGCGACGAGGTATAAAAAAAAAAAAAAAAAAAACTTACCTCGCAATTGACTTGTTCCTCAACCTTACTGTACCTAATAACCTTGCTCTTATTCACATTTACTTTCAGCTTTCTTTTTTCACACACTTTACAAAATTCAGTCACCAGCCTCTGTAGTTTCTCACCCGAATCAGCCACCAGCACTGTATCATCAGCGAACAACAACTGACTCACTTCCCAAGCTCTCTCATCCACAACAGACTGCATACTTGCCACTCTTTCCAAAACTCTTGCATTCACCTCCCTAACAGCTCCATCCACAAACACATTAAACAACCAAGGAGACATGACGCACCCCTCCTGCAAACCAACATTTACTGAGAGCCAGTCACTTTCCTCTCTTCCTACTCCTTACATCCTCGATAAAAACTTTTCACTGCTTCTAACAACATGCCTCCCACACCATATACTCTTAATTCCTTCGACAGAGCATCTCTATCAACTCTATCATATGCCTTCTCCAGATCCATAGATGCTTCAGACAAATCCATTTGCTTTTCTAAGTATTTCTCACATACATTTTTCAAAGCAAACACCTGATCCATGTATATGTCTGTGTGTGTATATATATGTGTACAATGGATTTGTATGTAGCATTTATGGATCTGGAGAAGGCATATGATAGAGTTGATAGAGATGCTCTGTGGAAGGTATTAAGAATATATGGTGTGGGAGGCAAGTTGTTAGAAGCAGTGAAAAGTTTTTATCGAGGATGTAAGGCATGTGTACGTGTAGGAAGAGAGGAAAGTGATTGGTTCTCAGTGAATGTAGGTTTGCGGCAGGGGTGTGTGATGTCTCCATGGTTGTTTAATTTGTTTATGGATGGGGTTGTAAGGGAGGTAAATGCAAGAGTCCTGGAAAGAGGGGCAAGTATGAAGTCTGTTGGGGATGAGAGAGCTTGGGAAGTGAGTCAGTTGTTGTTCGCTGATGATACAGCGCTGGTGGCTGATTCATGTGAGAAACTGCAGAAGCTGGTGACTGAGTTTGGTAAAGTGTGTGGAAGAAGAAAGTTGAGAGTAAATGTGAATAAGAGCAAGGTTATTAGGTACAGTAGGGGTGAGGGTCAAGTCAATTGGGAGGTGAGTTTGAATGGAGAAAAACTGGAGGAAGTGAAGTGTTTTAGATATCTGGGAGTGGATCTGTCAGCGGATGGAACCATGGAAGCGGAAGTGGATCATAGGGTGGGGGAGGGGGCGAAAATTTTGGGAGCCTTGAAAAATGTGTGGAAGTCGAGAACATTATCTCGGAAAGCAAAAATGGGTATGTTTGAGGGAATAGTGGTTCCAACAATGTTGTATGGTTGCGAGGCGTGGGCTATGGATAGAGATGTGCGCAGGAGGATGGATGTGCTGGAAATGAGATGTTTGAGGACAATGTGTGGTGTGAGGTGGTTTGATCGAGTAAGTAACGTAAGGGTAAGAGAGATGTGTGGAAATAAAAAGAGCGTGGTTGAGAGAGCAGAAGAGGGTGTTTTGAAATGGTTTGGGCACATGGAGAGAATGAGTGAGGAGAGATTGACCAAGAGGATATATGTGTCGGAGGTGGAGGGAACGAGGAGAAGAGGGAGACCAAATTGGAGGTGGAAAGATGGAGTGAAAAAGATTTTGTGTGATCGGGGCCTGAACATGCAGGAGGGTGAAAGGAGGGCAAGAAATAGAGTGAATTGGAGTCATGTGGTATACAGGGGTTGACGTGCTGTCAGTGGATTGAAGCAAGGCATGTGAAGCGTCTGGGGTAAACCATGGAAAGCTGTGTAGGTATGTATATTTGCGTGTGTGGACGTGTGTATGTACATGTGTATGGGGGGGGGGGTTGGGCCATTTCTTTCGTCTGTTTCCTTGCGCTACCTCGCAAACGCGGGAGACAGCGACAAAGTATAAAAAAAAAAAAAAAAAAAAAAAACATTAAGATGTATAGGTATGTATATTTGCATGTGTGGACGTGTATGTATATACATGTGTATGGGGGTGGGATGGGCCATTTCTTTCGTCTGTTTCCTTGCGCTACCTCGCAAACACGGGAGACAGCGACAAAGCAAAATGAATAAATATATATTTTTGTATATGGGTGGATGGGCCATTCTTCGTCTCTTTCCTGACGTGGAAAATGGCAATTATGTATAATAGATGTATATACATAAGGTAAGGTAGGGGAGAAAGAATTCCTCCTTATTATTCCCTGCATTTCATAGAAGGTGACCAAAGGGGGCAGGAGCTGGATGCTGGAAATCCTCCCTTTCTTGTATTTCAATTTCTAAAAGAGAACAGAAGGACCCAGGCAAGGGGTGCTCATCCTCATCAAAGGCTCAGACTTGGGTGTCTAAATGTGTGGAGATAACCAAGATGAGAAGAAAGGAGAGATAGGTAGAATGTGAGGAAAGAAACCTGGATGCTCAACGGTAAAGGGAAATAATGCTTTGTAAATGTCGTAGGAGTACAGGGGTTTAGTGAGGATACAAGACCTAAGGAAGGAGTAGCACTACACCTTAGGAGGAGTTGTAGGAGTGTGATGGAGTGTAGGGAAGTAAATTCTTGGATGATGTGGATATAACTGAAAGCGGATGGCAAGAGATAAATAATTATTAGTGCTTACGCACCTTGCCATGAGAGGAAAGATCTTCAGAGGCAAGTGTTTTGGGAGCAGCTAAGTGAGCGGGTCAGCACTTGTTATGTAAGAGACCATGTATTAGTGATAAGTGATTTGAATGCAAAGGTAAGTAATGTGGCAGTTGAGGATAGAATAGGGGTGCATGGGATATTCATTGTTATGAATGGAAATGGTGAAGAGCTTTTGGAGTTGTGTGCTGATAAGGGACTGGTGATTACGAATATTTGGATTAAAAAGGGGAATACACTGTATACACAAGTATACGATTGTTAGTAGGACAGATGGTCAGTGGGCATTATTGGAGTACTATTAATTGATAGACATGTAAAAGAGAGGCTTTTGGATGTAAATATGCTGAGAGGGGCAGCTAGTGGGATATTTGATCAGTGTCTTGTGGAGGTGAGGTTGAAGATTCATAGGGTTTTTGAAAAAGAGGAAATAGTGTCAGGGAAAAGAGAGTGTTGAGAGTAAGTGAGCTTAGGAAAGAGATTTGTGTCAAGAAATACCTGGAGAGATTGAGTGTAGAATGGCAAAAGGTGAGAGTGAATGAAATGAGAGGAGTGACTGAGGAATGGGAGGTATTTTGGGAAGCAGTGATAGCATGTGCAAGGGTTGCATGTGGCATGTGAAAGGTGGGAGGTGAGCAGGTTAAAAAGGGTAGTGAGTGGTGGGATGAGAAGGGAAAGTTATTAGTGAAAGAAAAAAGAGAGGCATTTGAGTGGTACATACAGGGAAGGAGTGTGAATTATTGAGGTCTATTTTTCAAAAAACTCTTTCTATGTACCTTTTGTGAGTGCCTTGGGTTGGTGCCCTTGATCTGTGAATTTTAAGCTCTGAATGTACATCTTTCTTTGTTTAGTTTGTGTTTTAATTTATTATCCTTTTGTAATCACTGAGTTTATCTCTAAGTTATAAGTAATACTTTTATCTATTTTTGCAGGCCCAAAATTAATGAGAGTCAGCTTACAGCTGGGTGGGAGACTGTAAAAGGAGAAATAAAGGAGACTAATTTGACCCATGATATTCAGATTGATTCATCTCAGCTACCTCTTACCACTACTGAAGAAGGAGATCAGGTACATATTCTTTGAGAAGATTGTTTCTTTTTTTGTGACAAGATATTTTTTCTTTTTTTGAGTTATGAAACCACAAACATGTACTGCACTTTCTTCTTTTCATTTCTTGACTCCTGACTGAACTAGTCTGTTTCTCTAAAGGAAATTATGCTAACATTCCTAGAGGATGTAAACAAATTAAATTTACCATAAGACTTTATATAATAAAAATTGTAGTTGAGAGAGCACAAGAGGGTGCGCTAAAATGGTTTGGACATGTGGAGAGAATGACTAAGGGAAGGTTGACAAAGAGGATATATGTGTCAGGTAGAGGAATCAAGAAGCGGGAGACCAAATTTGAGGTGGAAGGATGGAGTGAAAAAGATTTTGAGTGATCGGGGCCTGAACATATAGGAGGATGCGATGTGTGCAAGGAATAGAGTGAATTGGAAAAATATGGTATACTTGAGTTGATGTGCTGGCAATGGACTGAACCAGGGCATGGTTCCATTCACTGCTAAGACCACTCTCAGATATCTAAATCACTTTACCTCCCCCAATTTTTCTTCATTCAAACTTACATCCCAGTTAACTCGTCCCTCAAACCTACTGAACCTAATGACCGTGCTCCTATTCACATTTTGTCTCAACCTTCTCCTTTCACACACTTTTCCAAACTCATTCACCAACTTCAAAGGTTTCTTACTCGAATCAGCCACTAGAGCTGTATCATCAGCAAACAACAATTGATTCGCTTCCCAGGCATTCTCATCCCCAACAGACTGCATAGTCACCCCTCTCTCCGAAACTCTTGCATTTACCTCCCTAACCACCCCATCCATAAACAAATTAAATGATCATTGGGATATCACACACCCCTGCCACAGACCAATTTTCCCTGGGAAACAGTCTTTTTCCTCTCTTCCTACTTGTACACATGCCTTAGATCTTTGGTGAAAATCTTTTCACTGTTTCTGGCAAATTACCTTCCACACTATATACTCGTAAGACTTTCCTCAAAGCATCTCTCATCAACCCTGTCATATGCCTTCTCCAGATCCATAAATGCTACATACAAATTCATTGTTTCCCTAATTATTTCTCTCACACATACTTCAAAGCAAACACCTGATCCACACATCCTCTACCACTTTTGAAATCACACTGCTCTTCCCTAGTCTGATGTTCTTTACATGCCTTCACCCTCTCCATCAATACCCTCCCATATTGTTTTCCAGGAATACTCAACAAATATATTCCTCAGTAGTTTGAACACTTGCCTTTATCCCTTTTGCCTTTGTACAGTGGCACTATGCATGCTTTCTGCCAATTCTTAGGCACTTCACCATGATCCATACATACATTAGATATCCTTACCAACCAATCAAGAACACAGTTGTCCTCTTTTCTAATAAATTCTGTTGCAATATCATCCATACCGGCAGCCTTGACGGATTTTATCTTCCCACAAAACTTTCACTACCTGTTCACTCTTAACCAAACCATTGTCTCCCTGACCCTCTCACTTTGCACACCCCCCAAACCAAAACACCCTATATCTGCCAATCTATCATCAACCACATTCAACAAGCCTTCGAAATCCTCACTCTGTCTACTTCTCATTTCATCACTACCTGTTATTACTTCTTCACTTGCCCCTTTCACCGATGTTCCCATTTGTTCTCATCTTACGCGCATTATTTACCTCCTTCCAAAACATCTTTTTATTCTCCCTAAAGTTTGATAATACTCTCACCCCAACTCTCATTTGCCCTCTTTTTTAACCCTTGCACCTTTCTGCTGACTTCCTGCTACTTTCTTTTATACATCTCCCAGTCATTTGCACTCCTTCCTTGCAAGTATCATCCAAATATCTCTTTTCTCTTTCACTAACAACTTTACTTCATCCCACCACTCACTTTATGTATTTTTCATCATCTTGTACAGAGTAACTTATTTTATATAGATGTACTATTTTCACCATTAATGCTTCTTAATTTTCCTGTGCAAATTAGGTTATTTTATATAGTTTTTATTTTATTTTTTCTTACTATTCGCCATTTCCCGCATTAGCGAGGGAGCGTTAAGAACAGAGGACTGAGCCTTTGAGGGAATATCCTCACTTGGCCCCCTTCTTTGTTCCTTCTTTTGGAAAACTAAAAACGAGAGGGGAGGATTTCCAGCCCCCCACTCCCTTCCCTTTTAGTGGCCTTCTGTAATACGCAGGAAATATGTGGGAAGTATTCCCTTTCCCCTATCCTCAGAGATAAGTTTTTTATTCTTAACTATTTATATGAAAAAAATTCAATTGTGAAATATGTTATTACCATCATGTGCCATTTAAAGTAGATGCTCAATTTAATGAATACCTGTGTGCTATTTATATTGTGTTCAGTGCCATTTTCATGATGTATTCTACCTAGCACTGTACCATAAGCTAGTAGTTTTCCACAGAAATAAATATATGCTCTTGCAAACAGGTTTTGAGGTTCTATTGGTTGGATGCATATGAAGATTACTACAAGCAACCAGGAACAGTTTTCCTGTTTGGTAAGGTGTGGATAGAGTCGGCTCAGACCCATGTCAGTTGCTGTGTCACTGTACGGAATATTGAAAGAAGAATTTACCTCTTGCCTCGTAGAAAGGTAACAATTTCTATCAGTATGTATGATTTTTTATGTGTAATGTATTCTATTTCATGCAATTGAGAGATGTCAAGTTTGAGATCTTATACGTACCCTTTCATCTTTAAACTGTGTTTCATATCTGTCTATATGTCTTATCCAAGGGGGTAGCCAAGTCAAAAGAATTTCCATAACTAGTGAACTCGTGCCGTTTCTTGGAATTTAGTGCCTCACCCTTAACAGGCCACTGGCAGAGGGTAACTCTAGCACAGAGTTTGCAGAGGCTCCTACCCAATGTTCCATCTGACTACTTGTATCTAATGCTCCTTCCTACAACTCTTACCTATTGTTTCTACCTCAATATAGGCAATATATACAGTAATTAGGACATTTCATTATTAAGACATGTACACTAACAACCCAATCCCTTATATACACTGTCTCTGAAAAAAAAAACCATTTTTTTTCATTCATATTCGTCATTTCCCACTTTAGCAAGGTAGTGTTCCAGAACAGGTGACTGAGTCATGGAGGGAAAACTCCCCACTTGGCCCCCTTCTCTGTTCCTTCTTTTGGAAAAGTAAAAACTGTAAGGGAGGATTTCCAGCCCCTTGCTCCTGCCACTTTTAGTTGCTTAGTACAACATGCAGGGAATATGTGGGAAGTATTCTTTCTTCCCTATCCCCAATTATGACATGAAATTCTGCCTCAACTGTAAAGTGGAAAACCTGAGAGATTGCTCTCTAAAAGCCAATACTAGAGTTGAAAATGTATATTTGGAAAAAAATTATTTCTTGTTTCACTTCTGTGATTAGATTGTGACTTCATCTGACCTGAGTCATGTTAAAGACTGTACTAAAAAAACAATCTGTTTTCATACTTGGTTGCCATTTCCTGAGTTTGTGAGGTACTGCCAGGAGACAGACGAAGAAAGAGACATCCACTCACATACGCGTATAAATATATATACTCATACACGTACATATACATATATTTGAATATACACATGTACATATACATACATATATATGCATGTACATATTCATCCATTCCCAACACCACCCTGCCCCACAGGAAACAGCACCACCACACCCTGTGTCAGCGAGGTAGTGCTAGGAAACAGACTATGAAAGGCCACGTCTGCTCACTCCCATACAGAGCTGTTATATGTAACTTATTATATCACTAACATAAGCAACTCCTCAAACATTTGGTAAAGAGTATGTAAGATGTATGTTATATCATACATAGTGATATTGAATAATGATGTATAGGGTTATGGAGAAAAAAAATTTATTTGTAACAAGTAAAGGCTGTGAAGTAAATTTATTTGGTTGGAAATACAGTATGAAGAGTGATTGAAATTATATGCAGTTAGAACCCTAATTCCCACACTTATACACCTATTCCCCAATGCATAACATTTTTACAGAAAGTATATGGCATATAAGATTTACCGAATATTATGGACTCTTGACACATACACTTCATACTTCTGATAGATATGAAAAAATAAAAATTTTATACCTTTCTGTTTTAATATATAGAATAATCTCTTCCTATAATAAGAAGTATGTCTGGGTATTTTTTTGTATGTATTCTAATGAAGTTGTGGTACATTATTCATTGATTTATATCCCACCAATTGGCAAAATACTTTGTATGCTACCCTGATGGTGCACTTCTAATTAAGAGATAACCTGATGCATGTTTGGATATACTTTTGTGCCTACTACCCCATTATTTATTGTCTTAAAGTTACTGTATACATTCATTGAAAAATTTAAGTTTTCAACACCAAAGTTTCTGGCAAAAAGTAGAAGGATAACTTGTTCAAAAGTAATTTTTTGAAGGGTTGAAATTCATTGATAATGAAAGGATAACTGTAATCTTAAACCTAGAAAAATTGTAACAAATCAGGCCAAGTATGCTACACCATGCTTTCAGTATACTAAGCTCCTCAGCCTATGATAACCAGCCTTATACTAGATTACATATTACCTGTAAGATACACCATGCTCTCATTAGGCTAAGCAGCAGTAGCCAAAATTCCTTAGACTTGTCTAAATTCATTCCTGGATATGTTAAGGTCAGAACCTTGCTCTGCTGTCTCCTTCAATTCATTCACAGTTACCAGTACTCAGTCAAATCATTCAGGAACTCCAGTTTCCTATGATATGTGTCTATTATGATTTATTACCTGCTTCTTTCCTTCAAAATTACTTTCATGACAGTGTTGATGAAAATCTGTACTTATCACTTTCATATATTTTCTTAGCTGTAATGCTGTATTTTGTCTTGTTTATATCACCTGACATGTAACCATTCCATTCCTTGTTTAGTATTAATTTTTCTTGGTTATCATCACATTTATTATACTCATAGCTTGTGATGGTTTGCACATTCAAACACTGTTGTTAGGAAGTCCATTTACGTATGGTGTAAAACATTTTTCATGCTTACCACTTGCTAGCGATCTTCAGAATCACATGTCCCACTAAATCAGTGAAAAGGAAGTACTGATGCTTTCAAAATATCAGTAAATTTTCTTGCTTTTTAAACTGACTTTACACTAGTATTACACCATGAAAATAGATATGGTGTAATTATAAAATGAAATGTAGTGAAGTATAATTGAAGAAAAAGATATAAAATGTTCATGGTTATTTATGAGGATAGGGGATAGGGGAGAAAGAATACTTCCCATGCATTCCTCACGCGTCGTAGAAGGCGACTAAAGGGGATGGGAGCGGGGGGGGGGTCAGAAACCCTCCCCTCCTTGTATTTTAACTTTCTAAAAGGGAAACAGAAGAAGGAGTCACGTGGGGAGTGCTCATCCTCCTCAAAGGCTCAGATTGGGGTGTCTAAATGTGTGTGGATGTAACCAAGATGAGAAAAAAGGAGAGATAGGTAGTATGTTTGAGGAAAGGAACCTGGATGTTTTTGCTCTGAGTGAAACGAAGCTCAAGGGTAAAGGGGAAGAGTGGTTTGGGAATGTCTTGGGAGTAAAGTCAGGGGTTAGTGAGAGGACAAGAGCAAGGGAAGGAGTAGCACTACTCCTGAAACAGGAGTTGTGGGAGTATGTGATAGAATGTAAGAAAGTAAATTCTAGATTGATATGGGTAAAACTGAAAGTTGATGGAGAGAGATGGGTGATTATTGGTGCATATGCACCTGGGCATGAGAAGAAAGATCATGGGAGGCAAGTGTTTTGGGAGCAGATGAATGAGTGTGTTAGTGGTTTTGATGCACAAGACCGGGTTATAGTGATAGGTGATTTGAATGCAAAGGTGAGTAATGTGGCAGTTGAGGGAATAATTGGTATACATGGGGATGTTCAGTGTTGTCAATGGAAATGGTGAAGAGCTTGTGGATTTATGTACTGAAAAAGGACTGGTGATTGGGAATACCTGGTTTAAAAAGCGAGATATACATAAGTATACGTATGTAAGTAGGAGAGATGGCCAGAGAGCATGATTGGATTACATGTTAATTGATAGGCACGTGAAAGAGAGACTTTTGGATGTTAATGTGCTGAGAGGTGCAACTGGAGGGATGTCAGATCATTATCTTGTGGAGGTGAAGGTGAAGATTTGTAGGGGTTTTCAGAAAAGAAGAGAGAATGTTGGGGTGAAGAGAGTGGTGAGAGTAAGTGAGCTTGGGAAGGAGACTTCTGTGAGGAAGTACCAGGAGAGACTGAGTACAGAATGGATAAAGGTGAGAACAAAGGAGGTAAGGGGAGTGGGGGAGGAATGGGATGTATTTAGGAAGCAGTGATGGCTTGCGCAAAAGATGCTTGTGGCATGAGAAGCGTGGGAGGTGGGTTGATTAGAAAGGGTAGTGAGTGGTGGGATGAAGAAGTAAGATTATTAGTGAAAGAGAAGAGAGAGACATTTGGACGATTTTTGTAGGGAAAAAATGCAAATGAGTGGGAGATGTATAAAAGAAAGAGGCAGGAGGTCAAGAGAAAGGTGCAAGAGGTGAAAAAGAGGGCAAATGAGAGTTGGGGTGAGAGAGTATCATTAAATTTTAGGGAGAATAAAAAGACCTCATGCTTCTGCACAACACTGAACCATTTCCCAAAAATCAAAATATAAAACCAGCTAGAATTGCCTTCCAAAATGTCAGCTGGTTTGGTCCAAGGCAGGCGGCACGGACATGCAAGACGGTCAGTAACGCTAACCGCTACACCATGGAGTGATGCTACTACTTTTGTGAATTAAGAACCATTGCAACACAAACCTCGCCAGGTGGTAGAGTGACCTGCAGTGTATCGAGACAGACTTCCCCAGAACTTTTTTAAAGGGAAAGTAAATGTTTATAGTTGTGTTACTGGAGTGATAGTTTTCATACATGGTGCTCTGACAAGAAAATAGTGAAATTGGAAAAGAATGTAGCTTAGACATTGAAGCTTATTCTTTCATTGAAATGTGAACAAAGGGAGCATTTTTTCAAAGTGATAGAGATAGAAAGCAAAAAGGTGTTTTTCATGAATGTACTGGAAAAGTTGAGGTCTAGATAAACTTTTGGTCTGTCAAGGCTTTATTATGGCGGATGACCAACTACCTACCCTCATGTATCCAAGATATGGTTGTACTTTGTGTACTGAAGACAATTGAGAAACATCATAAGCCAATATTCCAGTTTCATGATAAGAGAAGTGGTCCAGGCAGTATGATACAGTGGTTAAATTGATGAAAACTACTATTGACGTTTGTGTAAATAAATTATACATTTCCCTTTTCCATACCCAGAGGTTGAACCATAATGTGACATTGATTTTTTTAATTTCATTTCAAGATAGAAGTTTCAGTTTTCTAAATTATTTCTTACATTTTTCATATGTATATATATATATTTTTCTTTTTCTTTCAAACTATTCGCCATTTCCCGCATTAGCGAGGTAGCGTTAAGAACAGAGGACTGGGCCTTTGAGGGAATACCCTCACCTGGCCGAATTCTCTGTTCCTTCTTTTGGAAAATTAAAAAAAAAAAAACGAGAGGGGAGGATTTCCAGCCCCCCGCTCCCTCCCCTTTTAGTCGCCTTCTACGACACGCAGGGAATACGTGGGAAGTATTCTTTCTCCCCTATCCCCAGGGATAATATATATATATATATATATATATATATATATATATATATATATATATATATATATATTTTCAAACTATTCGCCATTTCCCGCATTAGCGAGGTAGCGTCAAGAACAGAGGACCGGGCCCTTTTTCGGAATATCCTCACCTGGCCCCCTCTGTTCCTTCTCTTGGAAAATTAAAAAAAAAAAACGAGAGGGGAGGATTTCCAGCCCCCCGCTCCCTCCCCTTTTAGTCGCCTTCTACGACACGCAGGGAATACGTGGGAAGTATTCTTAATTCCCTATCCCCAGGGATAATATATATATATATATATATATATATATATATATATTTTTTTTTTTTTTTTTTTTTTATACTTTGTCGCTGTCTCCCGCGTTTGCGAGGTAGCGCAAGGAAACAGACGAAAGAAATGGCCCAACTCCCCCCCCCCCCCCCATACACATGTACATACACACGTCCACACACGCAAATATACATACCTACACAGCTTTCCATGGTTTACCCCAGACGCTTCACATGCCTTGCTTCAATCCACTGACAGCACGTCAACCCCTGTATACCACATGACTCCAATTCACTCTATTTCTTGCCCTCCTTTCACCCTCCTGCATGTTCAGGCCCCGATCACACAAAATCTTTTTCACTCCATCTTTCCACCTCCAATTTGGTCTCCCTCTTCTCCTCGTTCCCTCCACCTCCGACACATATATCCTCTTGGTCAATCTCTCCTCACTCATTCTCTCCATGTGCCCAAACCATTTCAAAACACCCTCTTCTGCTCTCTCAACCACGCTCTTTTTATTTCCACACATCTCTCTTACCCTTACGTTACTTACTCGATCAAACCACCTCACACCACACATTGTCCTCAAACATCTCATTTCCAGCACATCCATCCTCCTGCGCACATCTCTATCCATAGCCCACGCCTCGCAACCATACAGCATTGTTGGAACCACTATTCCCTCAAACATACCCATTTTTGCTTTCTGAGATAATGTTCTCGACTTCCACACATTTTTCAAGGCTCCCAAAATTTTCGCCCCCTCCCCCACCCTATGATCCACTTCCGCTTCCATGGTTCCATCCGCTGACAGATCCACTCCCAGATATCTAAAACACTTCACTTCCTCCAGTTTTTCTCCATTCAAACTCACCTCCCAATTGACTTGACCCTCACCCCTACTGTACCTAATAACCTTGCTCTTATTCACATTTACTCTCAACTTTCTTCTTCCACACACTTTACCAAACTCAGTCACCAGCTTCTGCAGTTTCTCACATGAATCAGCCACCAGCGCTGTATCATCAGCGAACAACAATTGACTCACTTCCCAAGCTCTCTCATCCCCAACAGACTTCATACTTGCCCCTCTTTCCAGGACTCTTGCATTTACCTCCTTTACAACCCCATCCATAAACAAATTAAACAACCATGGAGACATCACACACCCCTGCCGCAAACCTACATTCACTGAGAACCAATCACTTTCCTCTCTTCCTACACGTACACATGCCTTACATCCTCGATAAAAACTTTTCACTGCTTCTAACAACTTGCCTCCCACACCATATATTCTTAATATATATATATATATATATATATATATATATATATATTTTTTTTTTTTTTTTTTTTTTTTTTCCCCAAAAGAAGGAACAGAGGGGGCCAGGTGAGGATATTCCAAAAAAGGCCCAGTCCTCTGTTCTTAACGCTACCTCGCCAATGCGGGAAATGGCAAATAGTTTAAAAGAAGAAAGAAAATATATATATATATATATATATATATATATATATATATATATATATATATATATATATTATCCCTGGGGATAGGGGATTAAGAGTACTTCCCACGTATTCCCTGCGTGTCGTAGAAGGCGACTAAAAGGGGAGGGAGCGGGGGGCTGGAAATCCTCCCCTCTCGTTTTTTTTTTAATTTTCCAAAAGAAGGAACAGAGAATTGGGCCAGGTGAGGGTATTCCCTCAAAGGCCCAGTCCTCTGTTCTTAACGCTACCTCGCTGATGCGGGAAATGGCGAATAGTTTGAAAGAAAGAAGAAATATATATATATATATATATATATATATATGTGTGTGTGTATTTGTGTGTATGTGTGTATATATGTGTATATGTGTGTGTGTATATATATATATATATATATATATATATATATATATATATATATATATATATATATATATATATATATTTTTTTTTGCTTTGTCGCTGTCTCCCGCGTTTGCGAGGTAGCGCAAGGAAACAGACGAAAGAAATGGCCCAACCCACCCCCATACACATGTATATACATACGTCCACACACGCAAATATACATACCTACACAGCTTTCCATGGTTTACCCCAGACGCTTCACATGCCTTGATTCAATCCACTGACAGCACGTCAACCCCGGTATACCACATCGCTCCAATTCACACTATTCCTTGCCCTCCTTTCACCCTCCTGCATGTTCAGGCCCCAATCACACAAAATCTTTTTCACTCCATCTTTCCACCTCCAATTTGGTCTCCCTCTTCTCCTCGTTCCCTCCACCTCCGACACATATATCCTCTTGGTCAATCTTTCCTCACTCATTCTCTCCATGTGCCCAAACCATTTCAAAACACCCTCTTCTGCTCTCTCAACCACGCTCTTTTTATTTCCACACATCTCCCTTACCCTTACGTTACTTACTCGATCAAACCACCTCACACCACACATTGTCCTCAAACATCTCATTTCCAGCACATCCATCCTCCTGCGCACAACTCTATCCATAGCCCACGCCTCGCAACCATACAACATTGTTGGAACCACTATTCCTTCAAACATACCCATTTTTGCTTTCCGAGATAATGTTCTCGACTTCCACACATTCTTCAAGGCTCCCAGAATTTTCGCCCCCTCCCCCACCCTATGATCCACTTCCACTTCCATGGTTCCATCCGCTGCCAGATCCACTCCCAGATATCTAAAACACTTCACTTCCTCCAGTTTTTCTCCATTCAAACTCACCTCCCAATTAACTTGACCCTCAACCCTACTGTACCTAATAACCTTGCTCTTATTCACATTTACTCTTAACTTTCTTCTTTCACACCCTTTACCAAACTCAGTCACCAGCTTCTGCAGTTTCTCACATGAATCAGCCACCAGCGCTGTATCATCAGCGAACAACAACTGACTCACTTCCCAAGCTCTCTCATCCCCAACAGACTTCATACTTGCCCCTCTTTCCAAAACTCTTGCATTCACCTCCCTAACAACCCCATCCATAAACAAATTAAACAACTATGGAGACATCACACACCCCTGCCGCAAACCTACATTCACTGAGAACCAATCACTTTCCTCTCTTCCTACACGTACACATGCCTTACATCCTCGATAACAACTTTTCACTGCTTCTAACAACTTGCCTCCCACACCATATATTCTTAATACCTTCCACAGAGCATCTCTATCAACTCTATCATATGCCTTCTCCAGATCCATAAATGCTACATACAAATCCATTTGCTTTTCTAAGTATTTCTCACATACATTCTTCAAAGCAAACACCTGATCCACACATCCTCTACCACTTCTGAAACCACACTGCTCTTCCCCGATCTGATGCTCTGTACATGCCTTCACCCTCTCAATCAATACCCTCCCATATAATTTACCAGGAATACTCAACAAACTTATACCTCTGTAATTTGAGCACTCACTCTTATCCCCTTTGCCTTTGTACAATGGCACTATGCACGCATTCCGCCAATCCTCAGGCACCTCACCATGAGTCATACATACATTAAATAACCTTACCAACCAGTCAACAATACAGTCACCCCCTTTTTTAATAAATTCCACTGCAATACCATCCAAACCTGCTGCCTTGCCGGCTTTCATCTTCCGCAAAGCTTTTACTACCTCTTCTCTGTTTACCAAATCATTTTCCCTAACCCTCTCACTTTGCACACCACCTCGACCAAAACATCCTATATCTGCCACTCTATCATCAAACACATTCAACAAACCTTCAAAATACTCACTCCATCTCCTTCTCACATCACCACTACTTGTTATCACCTCCCCATTTCCGCCCTTCACTGAAGTTCCCATTTGCTCCCTTGTCTTACGCACTTTATTTACCTCCTTCTAGAACATCTTTTTATGCTCCCTAAAATTTAATGATACTCTCTCACCCCAACTCTCATTTGCCCTTTTTTTCGCCTCTTGCACCTTTCTCTTGACCTCCTGTCTCTTTCTTTTATACGTCTCCCACTCAATTGCATTTTATCCCTGCAAAAATTGTCCAAATGCCTCTCTCTTCTCTTTCACTAATACTCTTACTTCTTCATCCCACCACTCACTACCCTTTCTAATCAACCCACCTCCCACGCTTCTCATGCCACAAGCATCTTTTGCGCAATCCATCACTGATTCCCTAAATACATCCCATTCCTCCCCCACTCCCCTTACTTCCATTGTTCTCACCTTTTTCCATTCTGTACTCAGTCTCTCCTGGTACTTCTTCACACAAGTCTCCTTCCCAAGCTCACTTACTCTCACCACCCTCTTCACCCCAACATTCACTCTTCTTTTCTGAAAACCCATACAAATCTTCACCTTAGCCTCCACAAGATAATGATCAGACATCCCTCCAGTTGCACCTCTCAGCACATTAACATCCAAAAGTCTCTCTTTCGCACGCCTGTCAATTAACATGTAATCCAATAACGCTCTCTGGCCATCTCTCCTACTTACATAAGTATACTTATGTATATCTCGCTTTTTAAACCAGGTATTCCCAATCATCAGTCCTTTTTCAGCACATAAATCTACAAGCTCTTCACCATTTCCATTTACAACACTGAACACCCCATGTATACCAATTATTCCCTCAACTGCCACACTACTCACCTTTGAATTAAAATCACCCATCACTATAACCCGGTCTCGTGCATCAAAACCACTAACACACTCATTCAGCTGCTCCCAAAACACTTGCCTCATGATCTTTCTTCTCATGCCCAGATGCATATGCACCAATAATCACCCATCTCTCTCCATCAACTTTCAGTTTTACCCATATTAATCGAGAATTTACTTTCTTACATTCTATCACATACTCCCACAACTCCTGTTTCAGGAGTACTGCTACTCCTTCCCTTGCTCTTGTCCTCTCACTAACCCCTGACTTTACTCCCAAGACATTCCCAAACCACTCCTCCACTTTACCCTTGAGCTTCCTTTCACTCAGAGCCAAAACATCCAGGTTCCTTTCCTCAAACATACTACCTATCTCTCCTTTTTTCACATCTTGGATACATCCACACACATTTAGGAGACGTATAAAAGAGAGAGACAGGAGGTCAAGAGAAAGGTGCAAGAGGTGAAAAAGAGGGCAAATGAGAGTTGGGGTGAGAGCGTATCATTAAATTTTAGGGAGAATAAAAAGATGTTTTGGAAGGAGGTAAATAAAGTGCCTAAGACAAGGGAGCAAATGGGAACTTCAGTGAAGGGGGCTAATGGGGAGGTGATAACAAGTAGTGGTGATGTGAGAAGGAGATGGAGTGAGTATTTTGAAGGTTTGATGTTAGAGTGGCAGATATAGGGTGTCTTGGTCGAGGTGGTGTGCAAAGTGAGAGGGTTGAGGAAAATGATTTGGTAAGCAGAGAAGAGGTAGTAAAAGCTTTGCGGAAGATGAAAGCCGGCAAGGCAGCAGGTTTGGATTGTATTGCAGTGGAATTTATTAAAAAAGGGGGTGACTGTTTTGTTGACTGGTTGGTAAGGTTATTTAATGTATGTATGACTCATGGTGAGGTGCCTGAGGATTGGCGGAATGCGTGCATACTGCCATTGAACAAAAGCAAAGGGGATAAGAGCGAGTGCTCAAATTACAGAGGTATAAGTTTGTTGAGTATTCCTGGTAAATTATATGGGAGGGTATTGATTGAGAGGGTGAAGGTATGTATAGAGCATCAGATTGGGGAAGAGCAGTGTGGTTTCAGAAGTGGTAGAGGATGTGTGGATCAGGTGTTTGCTTTGAAGAATGTATGTGAGAAATACTTAGAAAAGCAAATGGATTTGTATGTAGCATTTATGGATCTGGAGAAGGCATATGATAGAGTTGATAGAGATGCTCTGTGGAAGGTATTAAGAATATATGGTGTGGGTGGCAAGTTGTTAGAAGCAGTGCAAAGTTGTTATCGAGGATGTAAGGCATGTGTACGTGTAGGAAGTGAGGAAAGTGATTGGTTCTCAGTGAATGTAGGTTTGCGGCAGGGGTGTGTGATGTCTCTATGGTTGTTTAATTTGTTTATGGATGGGGTTGTTAGGGAGGTGAATGCAAGAGTTTTGGAAAGAGGGGCAAGAATGAAGTCTGTTGTGTATGAGAGAGCTTGGGAAGTGAGTCAGTTGTTGTTCGCTGATGATACAGCGCTGGTGGCTGATTCATGTGAGAAACTGCAGAAGCTGGTGACTGAGTTTGGTAAAGTGTGTGAAAGAAGAAAGTTAAGAGTAAATGTGAATAAGAGCAAGGTAATTAGGTACAGTAGGGTTGAGGGTCAAGTCAATTGGGAGGTAAGTTTGAATTGAGAAAAACTGGAGGAAGTAAAGTGTTTTAGATATCTGGGAGTGGATCTGGCAGCAGATGGAACCATGGAAGCGGAAGTGAATCATAGGGTGGGGGAGTGGGCGAAAATTCTGGGAGCCCTGAAGAATGTGTGGAAGTCGAGAACGTTATCTCGGAAAGCAAAAATGGGTATGTTTGAAGGAATAGTGGTTCCAACAATGTTGTATGGTTGCGAGGCATTGGCTATGGATAGAGTTGTGCGCAGGAGGATGGATGTGCTGGAAATGAGATGTTTGAGGACAATGTGTGGTATGAGGTGGTTTGATCGAGTAAGTAATGTAAGGGTAAGAGAGATGTGTGGAAATAAAAAGAGCTTGGTTGAGAGAGCAGAAGAGGGTGTTTTGAAATGGTTTGGGCACATGGAGAGAATGAGAGAGGAAAGATTGACCAAGAGGATATGTGTGTCGGAGGTGGAGGGAACGAGGAGAAGTGGGAGACCAAATTGGAGGTGGAAAGATGGAGTGAAAAAGATTTTGAGTGATCGGGGCCTGAACATGCAGGAGGATGAAAGGCGTGCAAGGAATAGAGGGAATTGGAACGGTGTGGTATACCAGGGTCGACGTGCTGTCAATGGATTGAACCAGGGCATGTGAAGCGTCTGGGGTAAACCATGGAAAGTTCTGTGGGGCCTGGATGTGGAAAGGGAGCTGTGGTTTCAGTGCATTATTACATGACAGCTAGAAACTGAGTGTGAACGAATGAGGCCTTTGTCTTTTCCTAGCACTTCCCCGCACACATGAGGGGGAGGGTGTTGTTATTCCATGTGGAGCGGGGTGGCGATGGGAATGAATAAAGGCAGACAGTATGAATTATGTACATGGGTATATATGTATATGTCTGTGTGGGTATATATATGTATACATTGAGATGTATAGGTATGTATATTTGTGGGTGTGGATGTGTATGTATATACATTTGTATGTGGGTGGGTTGGGCTGTTCTTTTGTCTGTTTCCTTGCGCTACCTTGCTAATGCGGGAGACAGCAACAAAGCGAAATAATAATAACAAAAAAGGTTTGCTGTTAAAGGAAGTTTAGTTAGTTTATAAGAGAAATTGTATATTTTCTTTTTTTTATTTCAGAGAATGAATCTGAAGACCAAAGAGGAAACAGAAAACGTAACAATGATTGATGTTTACCAAGAGTTTAACTCCAAAGTTTCAGCCAGATTCAAAATCCTACAGTTCAAATCGAGGATGATTAAGAGGAAATATGCCTTTGAAAATTATGAAGTCCCAGAAGAGTCTGAATACTTAGAAGTTCGTTATTCTGTAAGTTGAGTTTTTTTTGTTGTGTTGCATTTAATTTCTTCCCTTCATGCAGAAACCTCTGCCCACCCAATAGTACCCACTGACCATCTTTCTTACTCACCTTTATACAATTATGTATTTTTTTTTTTTTTTTTTTTTTTTTTTATACTTTGTCGCTGTCTCCCGCGTTTGCGAGGTAGCGCAAGGAAACAGACGAAAGAAATGGCCCCCCCCCATACACACGTACATACACACGTCCACACACGCAAATATACATACCTACACAGCTTTCCATGGTTTACCCCAGACGCTTCACATGCCTTGATTCAATCCACTGACAGCACGTCAACCCCTGTATACCACATCGCTCCAATTCACTCTATTCCTTGCCCTCCTTTCACCCTCCTGCATGTTCAGGCCCCGATCACACAAAATCTTTTTCACTCCATCTTTCCACCTCCAATTTGGTCTCCCTCTTCTCCTCGTTCCCTCCACCTCCGACACATATATCCTCTTGGTCAATCTTTCCTCACTCATTCTCTCCATGTGCCCAAACCATTTCAAAACACCCTCTTCTGCTCTCTCAACCACGCTCTTTTTATTTCCACACATCTCTCTTACCCTTACGTTACTTACTCGATCAAACCACCTCACACCACACATTGTCCTCAAACATCTCATTTCCAGCACATCCATCCTCCTGCGCACAACTCTATCCATAGCCCACGCCTCGCAACCATACAACATTGTTGGAACCACTATTCCTTCAAACATACCCATTTTTGCTTTCCGAGATAATGTTCTCGACTTCCACACATTCTTCAAGGCTCCCAAAATTTTCGCCCCCTCCCCCACCCTATGATCCACTTCCGCTTCCATGGTTCCATCCGCTGACAGATCCACTCCCAGATATCTAAAACACTTCACTTCCTCCAGTTTTTCTCCATTCAAACTCACCTCCCAATTGACTTGACCCTCAACCCTACTGTACCTAATAACCTTGCTCTTATTCACATTTACTCTTAACTTTCTTCTTCCACACACTTTACCAAACTCAGTCACCAGCTTCTGCAGTTTCTCACATGAATCAGCCACCAGCGCTGTATCATCAGCGAACAACAACTGACTCACTTCCCAAGCTCTCTCATCCCCAACAGACTTCATACTTGCCCCTCTTTCCAGGACTCTTGCATTTACCTCCCTAACAACCCCATCCATAAACAAATTAAACAACCATGGAAACATCACACACCCCTGCCGCAAACCTACATTCACTGAGAACCAATCACTTTCCTCTCTTCCTACACGTACACATGCCTTACATCCTCGATAAAAACTTTTCACTGCTTCTAACAACTTGCCTCCCACACCATATATTCTTAATACCTTCCACAGAGCATCTCTATCAACTCTATCATATGCCTTCTCCAGATCCATAAATGCTACATACAAATCCATTTGCTTTTCTAAGTATTTCTCACATACATTCTTCAAAGCAAACACCTGATCCACACATCCTCTACCACTGGTATTCCCAATCACCAGTCCCTTTTACAGCCCACAACTCCACAAGCTGTTCACCATTCTTATTCACCTTAATGAATATTTCATTCCCCCAGTTATACCCCCTACTGCCACATTACTTACTTTTGCATTCAGACCATCCCTCTCTTGCTTCAGAATGATGACAAATCCACTCAACTGCTCCCCTCTCTTCTTCATTCTTCACATGGTCAGTCTTCTCGCATATTCTGCTTTCATTTTTATTCCCACATCATCCTCTGCAGCAGTATTCTTCAGACTTTTTCATCGCAACCCAGTTTGATTTCATGTATTACTTTCATGATCACATTGCACATCTGTTGTACCTTTCTCCCTCCAGTATGAAAACTTTTTACCAATACATGATACATCTTTTTCTTTTTCTTTCATACTATTCGCCATTTCCCGTGTTAGCGAGGTAGCGTTAAGAACAGAGGACTGGGCCTTTCAGGGAATATCCTCACCTGGCCCCCTTCTCTGTTCCTTCTCTTAGAAAATTAAAAAAAAACATAAGGGGAAGATTTCCAGCCCCCCGCTCCCTTCCCTTTTAGTCGCCTTCTATGACATGCAGGGAATACATGGGTAGTATTCTTTTTCCCCTATCCCCAGATATATGATACATTTATATTTATTTTCCACTGCAATACCATCCAAACCTGCTGCCTTGCCGGCTTTCATCTTCCGCAAAGCTTTTACTACCTCTTCTGTTTACCAAATCATTTTCCCCAACCCTTTCACTTTGCACACCACCTCGACCAAGACACCCTATATCTGCCACTCGATCATCAAACACATTCAACAAACCTTCAAAATACTCATTCCATCTCCTTCTCACATCACCACTACTTGTTATCACCTCCCCATTTGCGCCCTTCACTGAAGTTCCCATTTGCTCCCTTGTCTTACGCACTTTATTTACCTCCTTCCAGAACATCTTTTTATTCTCCCTAAAATTTAATGATACTCTCTCACCCCAACTCTCATTTGCCCTTTTTTTCACCTCTTGCACCTTTCTCTTGACCTCCTGTCTCTTTCTTTTATACATCTCCCACTCAATTGCATTTTTCCCTGCAAAAATCGTCCAAATGCCTCTCTCTTCTCTTTCACTAATAATCTTACCTCTTCATCCCACCACTCACTACCCTTTCTAATCAACCCACCTCCCACGCTTCTCATTCCACAAGCACCTTTTGCGCAATCCATCACTGATTCCCTAAATACATCCCATTCCTCCCCCACTCCCCTTACTTCCATTGTTCTCACCTTTTTCCATTCTGTACTCAGTCTCTCCTGGTACTTCCTCACACAAGTCTCCTTCCCAAGCTCACTCACTCTCACCACCCTCTTCACCCCAACATTCACTCTTCTTTTCTGAAAACCCATACAAATCTTCACCTTAGCCTCCACAAGATAATGATCAGACATCCCTCCAGTTGCACCTCTCAGCGCATTTACATCCAAAAGTCAGGCACATATATATACACACACAGACACATACATATATACACATGCACACAGTTCACACTGTCTGCCTTTATTCATTCCCATCGCCACCTCGCCACACATGGAATAACATCCCACTGCCCCCACATGTGTGTGAGGTAGCACTAGGAAAAGACAACAAAGGCCCCATTCGTTCACACTCAGTCTCTAGCTGTCATGTAATAATGCCCGAAACCACAGCTCTCTTTCCACATCCAGGCCCCACAGAACTTTCCATGGTTTACCCCAGACGCTTCACATGCCCTGATTCACTCCATTAATAGCACGTTGACCCTGGTATACCACAATTCACTCTATTCCTTGCCCGCCTTTCACCCTCCTGAATGTTCAGGCCCTGATCACTCAAAATCTTTTTCACTCCATCTTTCCACCTCCAATTTGGTCTCCCACTTCTCCTCGTTCCCTCCACCTCTGACACATATATCCTCTTGGTCAATCTTTCCTCACTCATTCTCTCCATGTGCCCAAACCATTTCAAAACACCCTCTTCTCCTCTCTCAACCACGCTCTTTTTATTTCCACACATCTCTCTTACCCTTACATTACTTACTCGATCAAACCACTTCACACCACATATTGTCCTCAAACATCTCATTTCCAGCACATCCACCCTCCTCCGCACAACCTCGCAACCATACAACATTGTTGGAACCCCTATTCCTTCAAACATAGCCATTTTTGCTTTCGGAGATAATGTTCTCAACTTCCACACATTCTTCAGGGCTCCCAGGATTTTCGCCCACTCCCCCACCCTATGATTCACTTCCACTTCCATGGTTCCATCCGCTGCCAGATCCACTCCCAGATATCTAAAACACTTTACTTCCTCCAGTTTTTCTCCATTCAAACTTACCTCCCAATTGACTTGACCCTCAACCCTACTGTACCTAATAACCTTGCTCTTATTCACATTTACTCTTAACTTTCTTCTTTCACACACTTTACCAAACTCAGTCACTAGCTTCTGCAGTTTCTCACATGAATCAGCCACCAGCGCTGTATCATCAGCGAACAACAACTGACTCACTTCCCAAGCTCTCTCATCCACAACAGACTTCATACTTGCACCTCTTTCCAAAACTCTTGCATTCACCTCCCTAACAACCCCATCCATAAACAAATTAAACAACCATGGAGACATCACACACCCCTGCCGCAAACCTACATTCACTGAGAACCAATCACTTTCCTCTCTTCCTACACGTACACATGCCTTACATCCTCGATAAAAACTTTTCACTGCTTCTAACAACTTGCCTCCCACACCATATATTCTTAGTACCTTAGTACCAGGAATACTCAACAAACATATACCTGTAATTTGAGCACTCTTATCCCCTTTGCCTTTGTACAATGGCACTATGCATGCATTCCGCCAATCCTCAGGCACCTCACCATGAGTCATACATCCATTAAATAATCTTACCAACCAGTCAACAATACAGTCACCCCCTTTTTTAATAAATTCCACTGTAATACCATCCAAACCTGCTGCCTTGCCGGCTTTCATCTTCCTCAAAGCTTTTACTGCCTCTTCTCTGTTTACCAAATCATTTTCCCTAACCCTCTCACTTTGCACACCACCTCAACCAAAATACCCTATATCTGCCACTCTATCATCAAACACATTCAACAAACCTTCAAAATACTCACTCCATCTCCTTCTTACATCACCACTACTTGTTATCACCTGCCCATTAGCCCCCTTCACTGAAGTTCCCATTTGCTCCCTTGTCTTACGCACTTTATTTACCTCCTTCCAGAACATATGCATGTTTTGTTATTATCATAATTATACATAATTGCTGTTTCCCGCTTCAGTGAGGGAGCAACATATGCATATACATTTATTTATTTATTTATTTATTTTGCTTTGTTGCTGTTTTCCGTGTTAGCGAGGTAGTGCAAGGAAACAGACGAAAGAATAGCCCAACCCACCCACATACACATGTATATACATACATGTCCACACACGCCAATATACATACCTATACATCTCAACGTATACATATATATACACACACATACATATACATATATACACATGTACATAATTCATACTGTCTCCCTTTATTCATTCCCATCGCCACCCCGCCGCACATGAAATAACAACCCCCTCCCCCCTCATGTGTGCGAAGTAGCACTAGGAAAAGACAACAAAGGCCACAGTCGTTCACACTCAGCCTCCAGCTGTCATGTAATAATGCACCGAAACCACATCTCCCTTTCCATATCCAGGCCCCACACAACTTTCCGTGGCTTACCCCAGACGCTTCACATGCCCTGGTTCAATCCATTGACAGCACGTCGACCCCGGCATACCACTTCGTTCCAATTCACTCTATTCCTTGCGCACCTTTCATCCTCCTGCATGTTCAGGCCCCAATCACTCAAAATCATTTTCACTCCATCTTTCCACCTCCAATTTGGTCTCACCCTTCTCCTCGTTCCCTCCACCTCTGACACATGTATCCTCTTGGCTAATCTTTCCTCTCTCATTCTCTCCATGTGACCAAACCATTTCAAAACTCCCTCTTCTGCTCTCTCAACCACACTTTTTTTATTACTACATATCTCTCTTACCCTATTATTATTTACTCGATCAAACCACCTCACACCACATATTGTCCTCAAACATCTCATTTCCAGCACATCCACCCTCCTCTGCACAACTCTATCTATAGCCCATTCCTCGCAACCATATAACATTGTTGGAAGCACTATTCCTTCAAACATACCCATTTTTGCTTTCGGAGATAATGTTCTCAACTTCCAAACATTCTTCAACGCTCCCAGAACTTTCGTCCCCCCTCCCCCACCCTATGAATCACTTCCACTTCCATGGTTCCATCTGCTGCCAAATCCACTCCCAGATATCTAAAACACTTCACTCCCTCCAGTTTTTCTCCATTCAAACTTACCTCCCATTTGACTTGTCCCTCAACCCTACTGTACCTAATAACCTTGCTCTTATTCACATTTACTCCCAGCTCTCTTCTTTCACACACTTTACCAAACTCAGTCACCAGCTTCTGCAGTTTCTCACACCAATCAGCCACCAGCGCTGTATCATCAGCGAACAACAACTGACTCACTTCTCAAGCTCTCTCATCCACAACAGACTGCATACTTACCCTTCTCTCCAAAACTCTTGCATTCACCTCCCTAACAACCCCATCCATAAAAAAATTAAACAACCATGGGGACATCACACCCCTGCCACAAACCAACATTCACTGAGAACCAATCACTTTCCTCTCTTCCTACATGTACACAAGCCTTACATCCTCGATATAAACTTTTCACTGCTTCTAACAACTTGCCCCTCACACCATATATTCTTAATACCTTCCACAGAGCATCTCTATCAACTCTATCATATACCTTCTCTAGATCCATAAATGCTACATATGAATCCATTTGCTCTTTTAAGTATTTCTCACATACATTCTTCAAATGTATTCTTCAAAGGGAAAAAATGCAATTGAGTGGGAGATGTATAAAAGAAAGAGACAGGAGGTCAAGAGAAAGGTGCAAGAGGTGAAAAAAAGAGCAAATGAGAGTTGGGGTGAGAGAGTATCATTAAATTTTAGAGAGAATAAAAAGATGTTCTGGAAGGAGGTAAATAAAGTGCGTAAGACAAGGGAGCAAATGGGAACTTCAGTGAAGGGCGCAAATGGGGAGGTGATAACAAGTAGTGGTGATGTGAGAAGGAGATGGAGTGAGTATTGTGAAGGTTTATTGAATGTGTTTGATGATAGAGTGGCAGATATAGGGTGTTTTGGTCGAGGTGGTGTGCAAAGTGAGAGGGTTAGGGAAAATGATTTGGTAAACAGAGAAGAGGTAGTGAAAGCTTTGCGGAAGATGAAAGCCGGCAAGGCAGCAGGTTTGGATGGTATTGCAGTGGAATTTATTAAAAAAGGGGGTGACTGTATTGTGGACTGGTTGGTAAGGTTATTTAATGTATGTATGACTCATGGTGAGGTGCCTGAGGATTGGCGGAATGCGTGCATAGTGCCATTGTACAAAGGCAAAGGGGATAAGAGTGAGTGCTCAAATTACAGAGGTATAAGTTTGTTGAGTATTCCTGGTAAATTATATGGGAGGGTATTGATTGAGAGGGTGAAGGCATGTACAGAGCATCAGATCGGGGAAGAGCAGTGTGGTTTCAGAAGTGGTAGAGGATGTGTGGATCCGGTGTTTGCTTTGAAGAATGTATGTGAGAAATACTTAGAAAAGCAAATGGATTTGTATGTAGCATTTATGGATCTGGAGAAGGCATATGATAGAGTTGATAGAGATGCTCTGTGGAAGGTATTAAGAATATATGGTGTGGGAGGAAAGTTGTTAGAAGCAGTGAAAAGTTTTTATCGAGGATGTAAGGCATGTGTACGTGTAGGAAGAGAGGAAAGTGATTGGTTCTCAGTGAATGTAGGTTTGCGGCAGGGGTGTGTGATGTCTCCATGGTTGTTTAATTTGTTTATGGATGGGGTTGTTAGGGAGGTGAATGCAAGAGTTTTGGAAATAGGGGCAAGTATGAAGTCTGTTGGGGATGAGAGAGCTTGGGAAGTGAGTCAGTTGTTGTTTGCTGATGATACAGCGCTGGTGGCTGATTCATGTGAGAAACTGCAGAAACTGGTGACTGAGTTTGGTAAAGTGTGTGGAAGAAGAAAGTTAAGAGTAAATGTGAATAAGAGCAAGGTTATTAGGTACAGTAGGGTTGAGGGTCAAGTCAATTGGGAGGTGAGTTTGAATGGAGAAAAACTGGAGGAAGTGAAGTGTTTTAGATATCTGGGAGTGGATCTGGCAGCGGATGGAACCATGGAAGCGGAAGTGGATCATAGGGTGGGGGAGGGGGCGAAAATCCTGGGGGCCTTGAAGAATGTGTGGAAGTCGAGAACATTATCTCGGAAAGCAAAAATGGGTATGTTTGAAGGAATAGTGGTTCCAACAATGTTGTATGGTTGCGAGGCGTGGGCTATGGATAGAGTTGTGCGCAGGAGGATAGATGTGCTGGAAATGAGATGTTTGAGGACAATGTGTGGTGTGAGGTGGTTTGATCGAGTGAGTAACGTAAGGGTAAGAGAGATGTGTGGAAATAAAAAGAGCGTGGTTGAGAGAGCAGAAGAGGGTGTTTTGAAGTGGTTTGGGCACATGGAGAGAATGAGTGAGGAAAGATTGACCAAAAGGATATATGTGTCGGAGGTGGAGGGAACGAGGAGAAGAGGGAGACCAAATTGGAGGTGGAAAGATGGAGTGAAAAAGATTTTGTGTGATGGGGGCCTGAACATGCAGGAGGGTGAAAGGAGGGCAAGGAATAGTGTGAATTGGAGCGATGTGGTATACCGGGGTTGACTTGCTGTCAGTGGATTGAATCAAGGCATGTGAAGCGTCTGGGGTAAACCATGGAAAGCTGTGTAGGTATGTATATTTGCGTGTGTGGACGTATGTATATACATGTGTATGGGGGGGGGGGTTGGGCCATTTCTTTCGTCTGTTTCCTTGCGCTACCTCGCAAACGCGGGAGACAGCGACAAAGTATAATAAATAAAATAAAACATTCTTCAAAGCAAACACCTGATCCACACATCCTCTACCACTTCTGAAACCACACTGCTCTTCCCCAGTCTGATGGTCTGTACATGCCTTCACCCTTTCTATCAATACCCTCCCATATAATTTACCAGGAATACTGAACAAACTTATACGTCTGTAATTTGAACACTCACCTTTATCCCCTTTGCCTTTGTACAATGGCACTATTCAAGCATTTCGCCATTCCTCAGACACCTCACCATGAGTCATACATACATTAAATAACCTTACCAACCAATCAACAATACAGTCACCCCTTTTTTAATAAATTCCACTGCAATACCATCCAAACCCGCTGCCTTGCCGGCTTTCATCTTCCACAAAGCTTTTACTACCTCTTCTCTGTTTACCAAATCATTGTCCCTAACCCTCTCACTTTGCACACCATCTTGACCAAAACACCCTATATCTGCCACTCTATCATCAAACACATTCAACAAACCTTCAAAATACACATCACCACTACTTATTATCACCTCCCCATTAGCCCCCTTCACTGACGTTACCGTTTGTTCCCTTGTCTTATTCACTTTATTTACCTCCTTCCAAAACATCTTTTTATTCTCCCTAAAATTTAGTGATACTCTCTCACCCCAACTCTCATTTGCCCTCTTTTTCACCTCTTGCACCTTTCTCTTGACCTCCTGCTACTTTCTTTTATACATCTCCTAGTCATTTGCATTATTTCCTTGCAAAAATCATTCAAATCCTCTCTCTTTTCTTTCAATGATAATCTTACTTCTTCATCCCACCACTCACTACTCTTTCTAATTTGCCCACCTCCCACGCTTCTCATGCCACAAGCATCTTTTGCACAAGTCATCACTGCTTCCCGAAATACATCCCATTCCAACTCCACTCCCCTTACGTCCTTTGTTCTCACCTTTTTCCATTTTGTACTCAGTCCCTCCTGTAATTTCCTCACACAAGTCTCCTTCCCAAGATCACTTACTCTCACCACTCTCCTTACCCCAACATTCTCTCTCCTTTTCTGAAAACCTCTACAAATCTTCACGTTCTCCTCCACAAGTTAATGTTCAGACATCCCTCCAGTTGCACCTCTCAGCACATTAACATCCATAAGTCTCTCTTTCGCGCACCTATCAATTAACACGTGGTTCAATAATGCTCTCTGGCCATCTCTCCTACTTACATACGTATACTTATGTATTTTTAATCCAGGTATTCCCAATCACCAGTCGTTTTTCAGCACATAAATCTACAAACTCTTCACCATTTCCATTTACAACACTGAAAACCCAATGTACATATATATATTTTATTATTTATTATTTTTTTTATTTTGCTTTGTAGCTGTCTCGCGCGTTTGCGAGGTAGCACAAGGAAACAGACGAAAGAAATGGCCCAACCCACCCCCATGCACAATGTATACACACACACGTCCACACACGCAAATATACATACCTATACATCTTAATGTACACATATATATACATACACAGACACATACATATATACCCATGCACACAATTGACACTGTCTGCCCCCATTCGCTCCCATCGCCACCTCCCCACACATGGAATACCTTCCCCCTCCCCCCTCATGTGTGCGAGGTAGCACTAGGAAAAGACAACAAAGGCCCCATTCGTTCACACTCAGTCTCTAGCTGCCACAAAATAATGCCCGAAACCACAGCTCCCTTTCCACATCCAGGCCCCACACAACTTTCCATGGTTTACCCCAGACGCTTCACATGTCCTGATTCAATCCACTGACAGCACGTCAACCCTGATATACCACATCGATCCAATTCACTCTATTCCTTGCCCTCCTTTCACCCTCCTGCATGTTCAGGCCCCGATCACTCAAAATCTTTTTCACTCCATCTTTCCACCTCCAATTTGGTCTCCCACTTCTCCTCGTTCCCTCCACCTCCGACACATATATCCTCTTGGTCAATCTTTCCTCACTCATTCTCTCCATGTGCCCAAACCATTTCAAAACACCCTCTTCTGCTCTCTCAACCAAGCTCTTTTTATTTCCACACATCTCTCTTACCCTTACATTACTTACTCGATCAAAAAACGTCACACCACACATTGTCCTCAAACATCTCATTTCCAGCACATCCATCCTCCTGCGCACAACTCTATCCATAGCCCACGCCTCGCAACCATACAACATTGTTGGAACCACTATTCCTTCAAACATACCCATTTTTGCTTTCCGAGATAATGTTCTCGACTTCCACACATTCTTCAAGGCTCCCAGGATTTTCGCCCCCTCCCCCACCCTATGATTCACTTCCGCTTCCATGGTTTCATCCGCTGCCAGATCCACTCCCAGATATCTAAAACACTTTACTTCCTCCAGTTTTTCTCCATTCAAACTTACCTCCCAATTGACTTGACCCTCAACCCTACTGTACCTAATAACCTTGCTCTTTTTCACATTTACTCTTAACTTTCTTCTTTCACACACTTTACCAAACTCAGTCACCAGCTTCTGCAGTTTCTCACATGAATCAGCCACCAGCGCTGTATCATCAGCGAACAACAACTGAATCACTTCCCAAGCTCTCTCATCCACAACAGACTTCATACTTGCCCCTCTTTCCAAAACTCTTGCATTCACCTCCCTAACAACCTCATCCATAAACAAATTAAACAACCATGGAGACATCACACACCCCTGCCACAAACCTACATTCACTGAGAACCAATCACTTTCCTCTCTTCCTACACGTACACATGCCTTGCATCCTCGATAAAAACTTTTCACTGCTGCTAGCAACTTGCCTCCCACACCATATATTCTTAATACCTTCCACAGAGCATCTCTATCAACTCTATCATATGCCTTCTCCAGATCCATAAATGCTACATACAAATCCATTTGCATTTCTAAGTATTTCTCACATACATTCTTCAAAGCAAACACCTGATCCACACATCCTCTACCACTTCTGAAACCACACTGCTCTTCCCCAATCTGATGCTCTGTACATGCCTTCACCCTCTCAATCAATACCCTCCCATATAATTTACCAGGAATACTCAACAAACTTGTACCTCTGTAATTTGAGCACTTATATATATATTTTTTATTATACTTTGTCACTGTCTCCCGCGTTAGCGAGGTAGCACAAGGAAATGGATGAAAGATTGGCCCAACTCACCCACATACACATGTATATACATACACACCTTCTCATACACATGTACATACCTATACATTTCAAAGTTTACATACATATACATACACAGACTTATACATATGTACACATGTACATATTCATACTTGCAGCCTTCATCCATTCCTGTTGCCAAACCGCTACACATGAAATAGCATCCCCCCTCCTCTCCGCAAGGTAGCGCTAAGAAGACAACAAAGGCCACATTTGGTCACACTCAGTCTCTAGCTGTCATGTGTAATGAACCGAAGCGACAGCTCCCTTTCCACATCGAGGCCCCACAAAACTTTCCATGGTTTACCCCAAACGCTTCACATGCCCTTGTTCAATCCATTGACTACATGTCGACCTAGGTATACCACATCGTTCCAGTTCACTCTATTCTTTGCAAGCCTTTCAACCTCCTGCATGTTCAGGCCCTGATCGCTCAAAATCTTTTCACTTCATCCTTCCACCTCCAATTTGGTCTCCCACTTCTCGTTCCCTCCACCTCTGACACATGTATCACCTTTGTCAATCTTTCCGCATTCTTTTGCTCCATGTGACCAAACCATTTCAAAACACCCTCTTCTGCTCTCTCAACCACACTTTTTATTACCACACACGTATCATAAAAGGTGACTAAAGGGGATGAAAGCGGGGGGCTGGAAACCCTCCCCTCCTTGTATTGTAACTTTCTAAAAGGGGAAACAGAAGAAGGAGTCACGCGGGGGAGTGCTCATCCTCCTCGAAGGCTGAGACTGGGGTGTCTAAATGTGTGTGGATGTAACCAAGATGAGAAAAAAGGAGAGATAGGTAGTATGTTTGAGGAAAGGAACCTGGATGCTCTGGCTCTGAGTGAAACGAAGCTCTAGGGTAAAGGGGAAGAGTGGTTTGGGAATGTCTTGGGAGTAAAGTCAGGGGTTAGTGAGAGGACAAGAGCAATGTAAGGAGTAGCACTACTCCTGAAACAGGAGTGGTGGGAGTATGTGATAGAGTGTAAGAAAGTAAACTCTAGATTGATATTGGTAAAACTGAAAGTGGATGGAGAGAGGTGGGTGATTATTGGTGCATATGCACCTGGGCATGAGAAAAAAGATCATGAGAGTCGAGAGTCAAGTGCTTTGGGAGCAGAGTGAATGTGTTAGTAGTTTTGATGCATGAGACCAGGTTATAGTGATGGGTGATTTGAATGCAAAGGTGAGTAATGTGGCAGTTGAGGGAATAATTGGTGTACATGGGGTGTTCAGTGTTACAAATGGAAATGGTGAAGAGCTTGTAGATCTATGTGCTGAAAAAGGACTGGTGATTTGGAATACCTGGTTTAAAAGAGATATACATAAGTATACGTATGTATGCAGGAGAGATGGCCAGAGAGCATTATTGGATTACGTGTTAATTGATAGGTGCGCAAAAGAGAGACTTTTGGATGTTAATGTGCTGAGAGGTGCAACTGGAGGGATGTCTGATCATAATCTTGTGGAGGTGAAGGTGAAGATATGTAGAGGTTTTCAGAAAAGAAGAGAGAATGTTGGGGTGAAGAGAGTGGTGAGAATAAGTGAGCTTGGGAAGGAGACTTGTGTGGGGAAGTACCAGGAGAGACTGAGTACAGAATGGAAAAAGGTGAGAACAAAGGAGGTAAGGGGAGTGGGGGAGGAATGGGATGTATTTAGGGAAGCAGTGATGGCTTACGCAAAAGATGCTAGTGGCTTGAGAAGCTTGGGAGGAGGGCAGATTAGAAAGGGTAGTGAGTGGTGGGATGAAGAAGTAAGATTAATACTGAAAGTGAAGAGAGAGGCATTTGGATGATTTTTACAGGGAAGTAATGCAAATGAGTGGGAGGTGTATAAAAGAATGAGGCAGTAGGTCAAGAAAAAAGTGCAAGATGTGAAAAAGAGGGCAAATGAGAGTTGGGGTGAGAGAGTATCATTAAATTTTAGGGAGAATAAAGAGATGTTTTGGAAGGAGTTAAATAAAGTGCGTAAGACAAGGGAACAAATGGAAACTTCAGAGAAGGGGGCTAATGGGGAGGGGATAACAAGTAGTGGTGATGGGAGAAGGAGTTGGTGTGAGTATTTTGAAGGTTTGTTGAATTTGTTTGATGATAGAGTGGCAGGTGTAGGGTGTTTTGGTCAAGGTGATGTGCAGAGTGAGAGGGTTAGAGAGAATGATTTGGTAAACATAGAAGAGGTAGTGAAACCTTTGCAGGAGGATGAAAGCCAGCAAGGCAGCAGGTTTGGATGGTATTGGCGTGGAATCTATTAAAAAAAGGGGGTGACTTTAGTTGACTCGTTGGTAAGGGTATTTGATGTATGTATGACTCATGGTGAGGTGCCTGAGGATTGGCGGAATGCTTGCATGTGCCATTGCAAAGGCAAAGGGGATAAAGGTGAGTGCTCAAATTACAGAGGTATAAGTTTGTTGAGTATTCCTGGTAAATTATATGGGAGGGTATTGATTGAGAGGGTGAAGGCATGTACAGAGCATCAGATTGGGGAAGAGCTGTGTGGTTTCAGAAGTGGTAGAGGATGTGTGGATCAGGTGTTTGCTTTGAAGAATGTATGTGAGAAATACTTAAAAAAGCGAATGGATTTGTATGTAGGATTTATGGATCTGGAGAAGGCATGTGAGAGTTGATAGAGATGCTCTGTGTAAGGTATTAAGAATATTTGGTGTGGGAGGCAAGTTGTTAGAAGCAGTGAAAAGTGCTTATCAAGGATGTAAGGCTTGTGTAAGAGTAGGAAGAGAGGAAAGTAATTGGTTCTCAGTGAATGTAGGTTTGTGGCAGGGGTGTGATGTCTCCATGGTTGTTTAATTTTTTTATGGATGGGGTTGTTAGGGAAGTGAATGCAAGAGTTTTGGAAAGAGGGGCAAGTATGCAGTCTGTTGTGGATGAGAGAGCTTGAGAAGTGAGTCAGTTGTTGTTCGCTGATGATACAGCGCTGGTGGCTGATTGGTGTGAGAAACTGCAGAAGCTGGTGACTGAGTTTGGTAAAGTGTGTGAAAGAAGAAAGCTGAGAGTAAATGTGAATAAGTGCAAGATTATTAAGGACAGTAGGGTTGAGGGACAAGTCAACTGGAAGGTAAGTTTGAATGGAGAAAAACTGGAGGAAGTAAAGTGTTTTAGATACCTGGGAGTGGATCTGGCAGCGGATGGAACCGTGGAAGCGGAAGTGAATCATAGGGTGGGGGAGGGGGCAAATGTTCTGAGAGCGTTGAAGAATGTGTGGAAGTCGAGAACATTATCTCGGAAAGCAAAAATGGGTATGTTTGAAGGAAAAGTGGTTCCATCAATGTTATATGGTTGCGAGGCATGGGCTGTAGATAGAATTGTGTAGAGGAGGGTGGATGTGCTGGAAATGAGATGTTTGAGGACAATATGTGGTGTGAGGTGGTTTGATCGAGTAAGTGATGTTATGGTAAGAGAGATGTGTGGTAATAAAAAGAGCGTGGTTGAGAGAGCAGAAGAGGGTGTTTTGAAATGGTTTGGGCACATGGAGAGAATGAGTGAGGAAAGATTGACCAAGAGGATATATGTGTCAGAGGTGGAGGGAACGAGAAGTGGGAGACCATGTTGGAGGTGGAAAAATGGAGTGAATAAGATTTTGAGTGATTGGGGCCTGAACATGCAGGAGGGTGAAAGGCTTGCAAGGATTAGAGTGAATTGGAACAATGTGATATACCGGGGTCAACGTGCTGTCAATGGATTGACCTCCAACATGGTCTCCCACTTCTCGTTCCCTCCACCTCTGACACATATATCCTCTTGGTTTGAAGCGTCTGGGGTAAACCATTGAAAGTTTTGTGGAGCCTGGATGTGGAAAGGGAGCTGTGGTTTCGGTGCATTGTTACATGACAGCTAGAGACTGAGTGTGAACGAATGTGGCCTTTGTTGTCTTTTCCTAGTGCTACCTCGCACACATGCGGGGGGGAGGGGGTTGTTATTTCATGTGTGGCGGGGTGGTGATGGGAATGAATAAAGATAGACAGTATGAATTATATACATGTGTATATATGTATATGTCTGTGTGTGTATATATATGTATGTGTTGAGATGTATTGGTATGTATATTTGCATGTTTGGATGTGTGTGTATATAGATGTGTATGTGGGTGGGTTGGGCCATTCTTTCGTCTGTTTCCTTGCGCTACCTCGCTAACGTTGGAGACAGCAACAAAGCAAAATAGATAAATACATATCTCTCTTACCCTTTCATTACATACTCAATCAAACCACCTCACACCACATTTTGTCTTAGAACATCTCATCTTCAACACTTCCACACAACCCTATCTATAGCCCACAACTCGTAACCACATAACATTGTTGGAACCACTATTCCTTCAAACATACCCATTTTTGCTCCGAGATAACGTTCTCGCCTTCCACACATTCTTCAACACTCCTAGAACCTTCGCCCCCTTCCCCACTCTGTAACTTACCTCCGCTTCCATGGTTCCATCCGCTGCCAAATTCACTCCCAGATATCTAAAACACTTCACTTCCTCCAGTTTTTCTCTATTCAAACTTACCTCCCAATTGACTTGTCCCTCAGCTCTACTGAACCTGATAGCCTTGCTCTTATTCACATTTGCTCTCAACTTTCATCTTTCACAAACTTTTCCAAACTCAGTCACCTACCTCTGCAGTTTCTCACCCAAATCAGCCACCAGCACTGTATCATCGGCAAACAACAACTGACTCACTTCTCAAGCCCTCTCATCGACAGCAGAGTGCATACTTGCCTCTTTCTCCAAAACTCTTGCATTCACCTTCCTACAAATTAAACAACCATGGAGACATCATGCACCCCTGCCACAAACCGATATTCCTGGGAGGCAATCACTCTCCTCTCCTACTCATACACATGCCTTACATCTTCGATAAAAACTTTTCACTGCTTCTAGCAACTTACTTCCCACACCATGTACTCTTAAGATCTTCCACAGAGCATCTCTATCAACTCTATCATATACCTTCTCCAGATGCATAAATGCCACATACAAATCCATTTGTTTTTCTAAATATTTCTCACATGCATTCTTCAAAGGAAACACCTGATCCACACATCTTCTACCACTTCTGAAACCGCACTGCTGTTCCCCAATCTGATGCTGTGTAGATGCCTTTACCCTCTCAATCAATACCCTCCCATATAATTTCCCAGGAATACTAAAACTTTTTTTTTTTTTTTCCGCTGTCCCGCGTTTGCGAGGTAGCACAAGGAAACAGACGAAAGAAATGGCCCAACCCACCCCCATACACATGTATATACATACGTCCACACACGCAAATATTCATGCCTACACAGCTTTCCATGGTTTACCCCAGACGCTTCACATGCCTTGATTCAATCCACTGACAGCACGTCAACCCCGGTATACCACATCACTCCAATTCACTCTATTCCTTGCCCTCCTTTCACCATCCTGCATGTTCAGGCCCCGATCACACAAAATCTTTTTCACTCCATCTTTCCACCTCCAATTTGGTCTCCCTCTTCTCCTCGTTCCCTCCACCTCCGACACATATATCCTCTTGGTCAATCTTTCCTCACTCATTCTCTCCATGTGACCAAACCATTTCAAAACACCCTCTTCTGCTCTCTCAACCACGCTCTTTTTATTTCCACACATCTCTCTTACCCTTACGTTACTTACTCGATCAAACCACCTCACACCACACATTGTCCTCAAACATCTCATTTCCAGCACATCCATCCTCCTGCGCACAACTCTATCCATAGTCCACGCCTCGCAACCATACAACATTGTTGGAACCACTATTCCTTCAAACATACCCATTTTTGCTTTCCGAGATAATGTTCTCGACTTCCACACATTCTTCAAGGCTCCCAGAATTTTCGCCCCCTCCCCCACCCTATGATCCACTTCTGCTACCATGTTTCCATCCGCTGCCAGATCCACTCCCAGATATCTAAAACACTTCACTTCCTCCAGTTTTTCTCCATTCAAACTCACCTCCCAATTGACTTGACCCTCAACCCTACTGTACCTAATAACCTTGCTCTTATTCACATTTACTCTTAACTTTCTTCTTTCACACACTTTACCAAACTCAGTCACCAGCTTCTGCAGTTTCTCACATGAATCAGCCACCAGCGCTGTATCATCAGCGAACAACAACTGACTCACTTCCCAAGCTCTCTCATCCCCAACAGACTTCATACTTGCCCCTCTTTCCAAAACTCTTGCATTCACCTCCCTAACAACCCCATCCATAAACAAATTAAACAACCATGGAGACATCACACACCCCTGCCGCAAACCTACATTCACTGAGAACCAATCACTTTCCTCTCTTCCTACACGTACACATGCCTTACATCCTCGATAAAAACTTTTCACTGCTTCTAACAACTTGCCTCCCACACCATATATTCTTAATACCTTCCACAGAGCATCTCTATCAACTCTATCATATGCCTTCTCCAGATCCATAAATGCTACATACAAATCCATTTGCTTTTCTAAGTATTTCTCACATACATTCTTCAAAGCAAACACCTGATCCACACATCCTCTCCCACTTCTGAAACCACACTGCTCTTCCCCAATCTGATGCTCTGTACATGCCTTCACCCTCTCAATCAATACCCTCCCACATACTTTCATACACTATCACATACTCTCACAACTCCTGTTTCAGGAGTAGTGCTACTCCTTCCTTTGCTCTTGTCCTCTCACCAACCGCTGACGTTACTCCCATGACATTCCTAAACCTCTCTTCCCCTTTATCCTTGTACTTCGTTTCACTCAGAGCCAAAACATCCAGGTTCCTTTCCTCAAACATACTATCTATCTCTCGTTTTTTCTCATCTTGGTTACATCGACACACATTTAGACACTCTGAGTCTTTGACGAGGATGAGCACTCCCCGCATGGCTCCTTCTTCCGTTTCCCTTCTTAGAAAGTTAAAATACATGGAAAAAGTTTTTATCGAGGATGTAAGGCATGTGTACGTGTAGGAAGAGAGGAAAGTGATTGGTTCTCAGTGAATGTAGGTTTGCGGCAGGGGTGTATGATGTCTCCATGGTTGTTTAATTTGTTTATGGATGGGGTTGTTAGGGAGGTAAATGCAAGAGTTTTGGAAAGAGGGGCAAGTATGAAGTCTGTTGGGGATGAGAGAGCTTGGGAAGTGAGTCAGTTGTTGTTCGCTGATGATACAGCGCTGGTGGCTGATTCATGTGAGAAACTGCAGAAGCTGGTGACTGAGTTTGGTAAAGTGTGTAGAAGAAGAAAGTTAAGAGTAAATGTGAATAAGAGCAAGGTTATTAGGTACAGTAGGGTTGAGGGTCAAGTCAATTGGGAGGTGAGTTTGAATGGAGAAAAACTGGAGGAAGTGAAGTGTTTTAGATATCTGGGAGTGGATCTGGCAGCGGATGGAACCATGGAAGCGGAAGTGGATCATAGCATGGGGGAGGGGGCGAAAATTCTAGGGGCCTTGAAGAATGTGTGGAAGTCGAGAACATTATCTCGGAAAGCAAAAATGGGTATGTTTGAAGGAATAGTGGTTCCAACAATGTTGTATGGTTGCGAGGCGTGGGCTATGGATAGAGTTGTGCGGAGGAGGATGGATGTGCTGGAAATGAGATGTTTGAGGACAATGTGTGGTGTGAGGTGGTTTGATCGAGTGAGTAACGTAAGGGTAAGAGAGATGTGTGGAAATAAAAAGAGCGTGGTTGAGAGAGCAGAAGAGGGTGTTTTGAAGTGGTTTGGGCACATGGAGAGGATGAGTGAGGAAAGATTGACCAAGAGGATATATGTGTCGGAGGTGGAGGGAGCAAGGAGAAGAGGGAGACCAAATTGGAGGTGGAAAGATGGAGTGAAAAAGATTTTGTGTGATCGGGGCCTGAACATGCAGGAGGGTGAAAGGAGGGCAAGGAATAGAGTGAATTGGAGCGATGTGGTATACCGGGGTTGACGTGCTGTCAGTGGATTGAATCAAGGCATGTGAAGCGTCTGGGGTAAACCATGGAAAGCTGTGTAGGTATGTATATTTGTGTGTGTGGACGTATGTATATACATGTGTATGGGGGGGGGTTGGGCCATTTCTTTCGTCTGTTTCCTTGCGCTACCTCGCAAACGCGGGAGACAGCGACAAAGTATAAAAAAAAAAAAAAAGATTCAAAAATCATTGCATATGTTGTAAGTGTGCAAATGTAAATTTTATCTTTGAAAAAGATATTACAAAATATATAGAACAGGATAAAGGAGAAAGAATACTTCCCACATATCCCATGCATTTTGTAGAAGGTGACTAAAAGAGGCGGGAGGAGGAGGCTGGAAATCCTCCCCTCCCGTTTTTAATTTTCCAAAAGAAGGAACTGAGAAGGGGACCAAGTGAGGACATTCTCCCTAAGCCTCAGTCCTTTGTTGTTAATGCCACTTTGTTAACATGGGAAATGGCGAATCAGAATGAAAAAAAAATATGTAGAACTACCATGTAAATTGCAACAAGGCAGATAAAGATAGTATGCAGTTACTTGTTCAGTGTTCCTGGTGTGCTTGCTTGTTACTAGTTATCTTGGCCCAGTCTGGCATACAGGAGGATGATGCCACACACGTCGACTGTAGGACTGAGTCGGTTCTCACAAGTATGTGGTTGTAAAAAGGATCAAAAGCAAGATACTTTTCTTACTTAAATGTGGATACTCCTTGAAAACACTTATCCAAAATGATGACAGAGATAATGACTTGTGCCTGATTGTTAATGATGGATCATTTGTGAGATGAAGAAGCTCATTTTCTTCATCAGGTGTTAGGTTTAGCCCTACTACAGCCTCTGGTCTTTCAAAATCATAAGGGTCTTTTACCCAGTGCTTTTCTCTCATATCTTGTAACTTTTCTTTAGGAAAGAACTGTTCAAAACTCACCGACAAAGAATGAAGGTGTAGCTGTTCATCACATTTAGTATTCTTCAGATTATTTTCACCGATGCTGTTTTCTTCAATGTGCTGCAAAGGTGTTAGGAACATCTAGTAAACAGGATGATCAACTCCAAGCTTAGCTTGCCACACCATTATTGATTTCCTGAATGTTTCTACTTCCTCGCTGTGTTGGAATGCATTGTTTTCTTTCCCTTGCAGTTTCAGATTAAGTTCATTTAGCTTTGAGGAAATGTCTGCTAAATATGAAAGCTTGAGTTTCCCCTCATCATTGCAAAACAGTAGAATGAGAAAGATGAAATATCAGGAAAAGTGTTTTAATGGTAACCAAATGATGGATGAGTAGTGCATGCTGTATGAAGAAATAGTTAATGCTTTTGTTTTCTTTCCTTTCATACTTGTTAGCTGATTCCTAAGTTAGTGAGGTAGCACCAGGAACAGATGAAGAAAAGTCTTCATTTGCTAGCATCCATTCCTTAGTTGTCATGCGTATTGCACCCAAACCACAACCCTCCCCTATCCATAACCAGACCCTGCAGACCTTTCCATGGTTTTCCTTGGCTACTTCATATGCCTTAGTTCAATCTAGTGACAGCATGCCATAGTATATTTACCACAGCTCTCTAGTTCACTCAGCCCCATGCAAATCATTCACATCCAACTAATGCAGTGAATGTTAAAAAGATCAGTAAGGTGTAAAATAGAAAGGGAGGCTAAGAGTTGGGGCCCCACAAGTGTAAAACTTCCAACTCCTCTCCACTCATAAGTTCACTGAGAAGGTTGACTCAGTGTGTTGAATTACATATTTTTACAAACTGTAAGATATCTTAGTAATGCCTATGGAAATGGTAATATTTTTTGTATGTAATGGTAAACTTTTACTGTATTACAGGCAGATCTTTGTCCTCTTCCTGATGATTTGTGTGGTGAAACCTTCAGCTATGTTTTTGGTACTAACACTTCAGCCTTAGAATTATTCCTACTGGATCGACGAATCAAAGGGCCAGGATGGTTAGATGTGAAGTTACCTCAGTTATCATCCCCAGCTGTATCCTGGTGCAAGATAGAGGTGAGATTATATACTTTTAATGCTGGCAATGGGTATTAGAGGTTACTTCAATCATGTGAAGATATTACTTGTAGCTCAACAGGTTTTGTGGTACTTGACATGTGGCATGTGAAGATGAAGTAGTAATGTTTCACATCTATCTGATCATATTTTATTGTTTGAAAAGAATTTTTAGTTACCTTTCATTCAACATTGTTTTTAAAGCCATGTTTTTATATAGATGAGAAATTCCACTTTGTATAAGGAAAATATCCTGTCATGTGTGAAGGAAATTTCAGAAGCAGCAGAAAAAAATTAAATAGAATTTAATTGAAGAGTGTTCTGACGAAAGAATACCCCATAATGGCTAATCTTCTTTTGAACCATTATGTATTGAGTTTATTATGATTTCTTTTCACATTTTGATGTCATTGATCAGATGCACAACCACTATGTATTAGAATTTTCATAATCCCTTTTCACATTTAAATGGCATTAATCAGATGTACAATGGTGGTTAAAGATTAAGTCATTGCCTATTCTTAAGTGGGTTTCCCTAACTAATTACGCATACATACATACATTTTTTTTTTCTTTTTAATTTTCCAAAAGAAGGAACAGAGAGGGGGGCCAGGTGAGGATATTCCCTCAGTGGCCCAGTTCTCTGTTCTTAACGCTACCTCGCTAACGCGGGAAATGGCGAAAAGATGGAGTGAAAAAGATTTTGTGTGATCGGGGCCTGAACATGCAGGAGGGTGAAAGGAGGGCAAGGAATAGAGTGAATTGGAGCGATGTGGTATACAGGGGTTGACGTGCTGTCAGTGGATTGAATCAAGGCATGTGAAGCGTCTGGGGTAAACCATGGAAAGCTGTGTAGGTATGTATATTTGCGTGTGTGGACGTATGTACATGTGTATGGGGGGGGGTTGGGCCATTTCTTTCGTCTGTTTCCTTGCGCTACCTCGCAAACGCGGGAGACAGCGACAAAGTATAAAAAAAAAAAAAAAAAAAAAAAAAAACATTTGTACATACATGCATACATACATATTCTACATTATGTATGATTACCCCAGGATCAGTTTCTGCACTACTTTCAGTAGCTGGGAAATTTAGACTCCTTTGGAGTGATAAGTTCTTTGACAAGACTACTCCCTGTGGTACAGCCTCACCAAAGGTGAGTTTTCACTGGTAACATCCATGCATGTATCTATACATAAATATGTATTTAGAGATCCAAGTTCCTTGAATGGGTTTAGAAGTTCCTGCATTAACATTTCATGGAGCATTTGAGATCTAGGGGAAAGATGCATCATCTTTACTTGACCTTGTCTTTATGCAAAATATCAAAAAATTAGGTTACATCAAGTATGAAGGGCTATAGATAGGGTGGATGTATTGCAATGAAATGTTTGAGGACAATATATGGTATGAGGTGGTTTGATCAAGTAAGTTACGCCTTCTCCAGATTCATAATTGCTACATACAAATCCATCTTTTTTTCTTAGTATTTCTCACATACATTGTTCAAAGCAAACACCTGATCCACACACCCTTTTACCACTTCTGCAACCACACTACTCTTCCCCAATCAAATGCTCTGTACATGCCTTCACCCTCTCAATCAGTACCCTTCCTTACAATTTCCCAGAAATACTCAACAAACTTATTCCTCAGTAGTTTGAACCTTCACCTTTATCCTCTTTGCCTTTGTACAATGGCACTATGCATGCATTCTGCCAATCCTCAAGCACTTCACCATGGTCCATACATACATTGAATATTCTTACCAACCAATCGACAACATAGTCACTCCCTTTTTTAATGAATTTTACTACAATACCATCCAAACCCACTGCCTTGCCGGATTTCATTTTCCGCAAAGCTTTTCCTACCTCATACCTTTTAACCAAACCATTCTCTGTGACCATCTGGGAGTGATCTTATCTGTGAATGGAACCATGGAAGTAAAAGTGACTCATAGGGTGGGGGAGGGTGCAAAGGTTCTGGGAGCAATGAAGAATGTACGGAAAGAGAAATCATTATCTTGGAGAGCAAAAGTGGGTATGTTTGTGACGCATGGGTTATAGGTAGGGCTGTTAGGAGGTGAGTGGATGTGTTGGAAATGAAATTTTTGAGGATGACATGTGGTGTGAGGTGCTTTCATTGAGTAAGTAGTGAATGGGTAAGAGAGATGTGTAGTAATAAAAAGAGGGTGGCCGAGATAGCAGAAGAGGGTGTGTTGAAATGGTTTAGACATATGGAGAGAATGAGCAAGGAAAGGTTGACAAAAATGATATATGTGCTAGAGGTGAAGGGAACAAGGAGAAGCAGGAGACCAAATTGGAGGTGGAAGGATGGAGTGAAAAAGATTTTGAGTGTTAGGGGCCTGAACATGCAGGAGGGTGAGAGGCATGCAAGGAATAGGGTGAGTTGGAACGATATGATATACCAGGGTTGATATGCTGTCAGTGGACTGAATTAGGGCATGTGAAATGTCTTTAGTAAAACATGGAAAGGTCTGTAGGGCCTGGATGTGGATAGGGAGCTCTGGTTTTGGTTCATTACACATGACAGCTAGATAACGAGTGTGAATGAATGTGGCCTTTTTTCTGTTTTCCTGGCACTACCTTGCTGAAGCGGTGGGTGACGAGGCTGTTTTCTGTGGGGTGGGATAGTGCCAGGAATGGATGAACTCAAGCAAGTATGAATATTTACATGTTTATGTATGTATATGTATGTGTATGTATATGGATGTATATAGGCATTTATGTATATGTACATACACATATATGTACAGACACGTCCACACACGCACATTTACATATCTTAACATATCTTAAATATATATATATATATATATATATATATATATATATATATATATATATATATATATATATGTCATTTGGCTCTATGTGCTTACATGGAAGTAATTTCATATACCAAGTGTTGCTATTCTGTCATACATGCTGTGTCAGTATGTAGTTATTCAAAACCTTAAAATTTTTTTATAACGACTTGGCTTAAATAGTTTATAACTCCCTTTCTTATACACTGTCTCATGTACAAAGGTTTTCCTGGTTTTCATTGTATGCTATTTTTATGAACTATTTCCCAGCTTTTTATGGAAAATATAATGGGGTAAACCATGGAAAGTTCTGTGGGGCCTAGATGTGGAAAGGGAGCTGTGATTTCAGGCATTATTACATGACAGCTAGAGACTGGGGATAGGGGATTAAGAATACTTCCCACGTATTCCCTGCGTGTCGTAGAAGGCGACTAAAAGGGGAGGGAGCGGGGGGCTGGAAATCCTCCCCTCTCATCTTTTTTTTAATTTTCCAAAAGAAGGAACAGAGGGGGCCACGTGAGGATATTCCAAAAAAGGCCCAGTCCTCTGTTCTTAACGCTACCTCGCTAACGCGGGAAATGGCGAATAGTTTAAAAGAAAGATATATATATATATATATATATATCTTTTCTTTTTTTTTTTTTAAACTATTCGCCATTTCCCGCGTTAGCGAGGTAGCATTAAGAACAGAGGACTGGGCCTTTGAGGGAATACCCTCACCTGGCCCCCTTCTCTGTTCCGTCTTTTGGAAAATTAAAAAAAAAACGAGAGGGGAGGATTTCCAGCCCCCCGCTCCCACCCCTTTTAGTCGCCTTCTACGACACGCAGGGAATACGTGGGAAGTATTCTTAATCCCCTATCCCCAGGGATTATTTATATATATATATATATATATATATATATATATATATATATATATATATATATATATATATATATATATATATATATATATATATTTTTTTTTTTTTTTTTTTTTTTTTTATACTTTGTCGCTGTCTCCCGCGTTTGCGAGGTAGCGCAAGGAAACAGACGAAAGAAATGGCCCAACCCCCCCCCCATACACATGTACATACACACGTCCACACACGCAAATATACATACCTACACAGCTTTCCATGGTTTACCCCAGACGCTTCACATGCCTTGATTCAATCCACTGACAGCACGTCAACCCCTGTATACCACATCGCTCCAATTCACTCTATTCCTTGCCCTCCTTTCACCCTCCTGCATGTTCAGGCCCCGATCACACAAAATCTTTTTCACTCCATCTTTCCACCTCCAATTTGGTCTCCCTCTTCTCCTCGTTCCCTCCACCTCCGACACATATATCCTCTTGGTCAATCTTTCCTCACTCATTCTCTCCATGTGCCCAAACCATTTCAAAACACCCTCTTCTGCTCTCTCAACCACGCTCTTTTTATTTCCACACATCTCTCTTACCCTTACGTTACTTACTCGATCAAACCACCTCACACCACACATTGTCCTCAAACATCTCATTTCCAGCACATCCATCCTCCTGCGCACAACTCTATCCATAGCCCACGCCTCGCAACCATACAACATTGTTGGAACCACTATTCCTTCAAACATACCCATTTTTGCTTTCCGAGATAATGTTCTCGACTTCCACACATTCTTCAAGGCTCCCAAAATTTTCACCCCCTCCCCCACCCTATGATCCACTTCCGCTTCCATGGTTCCATCCGCTGACAGATCCACTCCCAGATATCTAAAACACTTCACTTCCTCCAGTTTTTCTCCATTCAAACTCACCTCCCAATTGACTTGACCCTCAACCCTACTGTACCTAATATATATATAAAGCCTGGAATACTGGAATTAGCAAAGATATTTGCTGGTAACGAAGAAAATTTTGTGCATTGAGTTCTAGCGTAAGAAGCTTCATGTATTGTGGAAACAAGACACTGGCACTCAGGGCTGATATAGCCTCGTTCAGGGATGTAACAGCAGAAAATCATGTCATTGACCTCTTAGAGTTAGCTTTGTGCTGACATTGCCTCACTCCAACGTTGATGCACAGCGTATCTTTAGTCATGTGAACATCATGAAGTCAAAGCTTCAAAATAGACTGAATATCAAAAGCTTGTGTGTGTGTATATGTGCGTATGTATGTGTATGTGTGTGTATGTGTATATGTATATATATATGTATATTATCCCTGGGGATAGGGGTGAAAGAATACTTCCCACATATTCCTCGCGTTTCGTAGAAAGCGACTAGAGGGGACGGGAGCGGGGGGCCAGAAATCCTCCCCTCCTTGTATTAACTTTCTAAAATGGGAAACAGAAGAAGGAGTCACGCAGGGAGTGCTCATCCTCCTCGAAGGCTCAGAGTGGGGTGCCTAAATGTGTGTGGATGTAACCAAGATGCGAAAAAAGGAGAGATAGGTAGTATGTTTGAGGAAAGGAACCTGGATGTTTTGGCTCTGAGTGAAACGAAGCTCAAGGGTAAAGGGGAAGAGTGGTTTGGGAATGTCTGGGGAGTAAAGTCAGGGGTTAGTGAGAGGACAAGAGCAAGGGAAGGAGTAGCAATACTCCTGAAACAGGAGTTGTGGGAGTATGTGATAGAATGTAAGAAAGTAAATTCTCGATTAATATGGGTAAAACTGAAAGTTGATGGAGAGAGGTAGGTGATTATTGGTGCATATGCACCTGGGCATGAGAAGAAAGATCATGAGAGGCAAGTGTTTTGGGAGCAGCTGAATGAGTGTGTTAGTGGTTTTGATGCACGAGACCGGGTTATAGTGATGGGTGATTTGAATGCAAAGGTGAGTAATGTGGCAGTTGAGGGAATAATTGGTATACATGGGGTGTTCAGTGTTGTAAATGGAAATGAAGAGCTTGTAGATTTATGTGCTAAAAAGGACTGATGATTGGGAATACCTGGTTTAAAAAGCGAGATATACATAAGTATACTTATGTAAGTAGGAGAGATGGCCAGAGAGCGTTATTGGATTACGTGTTAATTGACAGGCGTGCGAAAGAGAGACTTTTGGATGTTAATGTGCTGAGAGGTGCAACTGGAGGGATGTCTGATCATTACCTTCTGGAGGCTAAGGTGAAGATTTGTATGGGTTTTCAGAAAAGAAGAGTGAATGTTGGGGTGAAGAGGGTGGTGAGAGTAAGTGAGCTTGGGAAGGAGACCTGTGTGAGGAAGTACCAGGAGAGACTGAGTACAGAATGGAAAAAGGTGAGAACAATGGAAGTAAGGGGAGTGGGGGAGGAATGGGATGTAATTAGGGAATCAGTGATGGATTGCGCAAAAGATGCATGTGGCATGAGAAGAGTGGGAGGTGGGTTGATTAGAAAGGGTAGTGAGTGGTGGGATGAAGAAGTAAGAGTATTAGTGAAAAAGAAGAGAGAGGCATTTGGACGATTTTTGCAGGGAAAAAATGCAATTGAGTGGGAGATGTATAAAAGAAAGAGACAGGAGGTCAAGAGAAAGGTGCAAGAGGTGAAAAAAAGGGCAAATGAGAGTTGGGGTGAGAGAGTATCATTAAATTTTAGGGAGAATAAAAAGATGTTCTGGAAGGAGGTAAATAAAGTGCGTAAGACAAGGGAGCAAATGGGAACTTCAGTGAAGGGCGCAAATGGGGAGGTGATAACAAGTAGTGGTGATGTGAGAAGGAGATGGAGTGAGTATTTTGAAGGTTTGTTGAATGTGTTTGATGATAGAGTGGCAGATATAGGGTGTTTTGGTCGAGGTGGTGTGCAAAGTGAGAGGGTTAGGGAAAATGATTTGGTAAACAGAGAAAAGGTAGTGAAAGCTTTGCGGAAGATGAAAGCCGGCAAGGCAGCAGGTTTGGATGGTATTGCAGTGGAATTTATTAAAAAAGGGGGTGCTTGTATTGTTGACTGGTTGGTAAGGTTATTTAATGTATGTATGACTCATGGTGAGGTGCCTGAGGATTGGCGGAATGCGTGCATAGTGCTATTGTACAAAGGCAAAGGGGATAAGAGTGAGTGCTCAAATTACAGAGGTATAAGTTTGTTGAGTATTCCTGGTAAATTATATGGGAGGGTATTGATTGAGAGGGTGAAGGCATGTACAGAGCATCAGATTGGGGAAGAGAAGTGCGGTTTCAGAAGTGGTAGAGGATGTGTGGATCAGGTGTTTGCTTTGAAGAATGTATGTGAGAAATACTTAGTAAAGCAAATGGATTTGTATGTAGCATTTATGGATCTGGAGAAGGCATATGATAGAGTTGATAGAGATGCTCTGTGGAAGGTATTAAGAATATTTGGTGTGGGTGGCAAGTTGTTAGAAGCAGTGAAAAGTTTTTATCGAGGATGTAAGGCATGTGTACGTGTAGGAAGAGAGGAAAGTGATTGGTTCTCAGTGAATGTAGGTTTGCGGCAGGGGTGTGTGATGTCTCCATGGTTGTTTAATTTGTTTATGGATGGGGATGTTAGGGAGGTGAATGCAAGTTTTGGAAAGAGGGGCAAGAATGAAGTCTGTTGTAGATGAGAGAGCTTGGGAAGTGAGCCAGTTGTTGTTTCCTGATTATACAGCGCTGGTGGCTGATTCATGTGAGAAACTGCAGAAGCTGGTGACTGAGTTTGGTAAAGTGTGTGAAAGAAGAAAGTTAAGAGTAAATGTTAATAAGAGCAAGGTCAGTACAGTAGGGTTGAGGGTCAAGTCAATTGGGAGGTAAGTTTGAATGGAGAAAAACTGGAGGAAGTAAAGTGTTTTAGATATCTGGGAGTGGATCTGGCAGCGGATGGAACCATGGAAGCGGAAGTGAATCATAGGGTGGGGGAGGGGGCGAAAATCCTGGGAGCCTTGAAGAATGTGTGGAAGTCGAGAACATTATCTCGGAAAGCAAAAATGGGTATGTTTGAAGGAATAGTGGTTCCAACAATGTTGTATGGTTGCGAGGGGTGGGCTATGGATAGAGTTGTGCGCAGGAGGGTGAATGTGCTGGAAATGAGATGTTTGAGGACAATGTGTGGTGTGAGGTGGTTTGATCGAGTAAGTAACGTAAGGGTAAGAGAGTTGTGTGGAAATAAAAAGAGCGTGGTTGAGAGAGCAGAAGAGGGTGTTTTGAAATGGTTTGGGCACATGGAGAGAATGAGTGAGGAAAGATTGACCAAGAGGATATATGTGTCGGAGGTGGAGGGAACGAGGAGAAGAGGGAGACCAAATTGGAGGTGGAAAGATGGAGTGAAAAGGATTTTGTGTGATCGGGGCCTGAACATGCAGGAGGGTGAAAGGAGGGCAAGGAATAGAGTGAATTGGAGCGATGTGGTATACAGGGGTTGACGTGCTGTCAGTGGATTGAATCAAGGCATGTGAAGCGTCCGGGGTAAACCATGGAAAGCTGTGTAGGTATGTATATTTGCGTGTGTGGACGTGTGTATGTACATGTGTATGGGGGGGGTTGGGCCATTTCTTTCGTCTGTTTCCTTGCGCTACCTCGCAAACGCGGGAGACAGCGACAAAGTATAAGAAAAAAAAATATATATATATATATATATATATATATATATATATATATATATATATATATATATATATATATCCATTTGCTTTTCTAAGTATTTCTCACATACATTCTTCAAAGCAAACACCTGATCCACACATCCTCTACCACTTCTGAAACCACACTGCTCTTCCCCAATCTGATGCTCTGTACATGCCTTCACCCTCTCAATCAATACCCTCCCATATGATTTACCAGGAATACTCAACAAACTTATACCTCTGTAATTTGAGCACTCACTCTTATCCCCTTTGCCTTTGTACAATGGCACTATGCACGCATTCCGCCAATCCTCAGGCACCTCACCATGAGTCATACATACATTAAATAACCTTACCAACCAGTCAACAATACAGTCACCCCCTTTTTTAATAAATTCCACTGCAATACCATCCAAACCTGCTGCCTTGCCGGCTTTCATCTTCCGCAAAGCTTTCACTACCTCTTCTCTGTTTACCAAATCATTTTCCCTAACCCTCTCACTTTGCACACCACCTCGACCAAAACACCCTATATCTGCCACTCTATCATCAAACACATTCAACAAACCTTCAAAATACTCACTCCATCTCCTTCTCACATCACCACTACTTGTTATCACCTCCCCATTTGCGCCCTTCACTGAAGTTTCCATTTGCTCCCTTGTCTTACGCACTTTATTTACCTCCTTCCAGAACATCTTTTTATTCTCCCTAAAATTTAATGATACTCTCTCACCCCAACTCTCATTTGCCCTTTTTTTCACCTCTTGCACCTTTCTCTTGACCTCCTGTCTCTTTCTTTTATACATCTCCCACTCAATTGCATTTTTTCCCTGCAAAAATCGTCCAAATGCCTCTCTCTTCTCTTTCACTAATACTCTTACTTCTTCATCCCACCACTCACTACCCTTTCTAATCAACCCACCTCCCACTCTTCTCATGCCACAAGCATCTTTTGCGCAATCCATCACTGATTCCCTAAATACATCCCATTCCTCCCCCACTCCCCTTGCTTCCATTGTTCTCACCTTTTTCCATTCTGTACTCAGTCTCTCCTGGTACTTCCTCACACAGGTCTCCTTCTCAAGCTCACTTACTCTCACCACCCTCTTCACCCCAACATTCACTCTTCTTTTCTGAAAACCCATACAAATCTTCACCTTAGCCTCCACAAGATAATGATCAGACATCCCTCCAGTTGCACCTCTCAGCACATTAACATCCAAAAGTCTCTCTTTCGCACGCCTGTCAATTAACACGTAATCCAATAACGCTCTCTGGCCATCTCTCCTACTTACATAAGTATACTTATGTATATCTCGCTTTTTAAACCAGGTATTCCCAATCAAATGGATTTGTATGTAGCATTTATGGATCTGGAGAAGGCATATGATAGAGTTGATAGAGATGCTCTGTGGAAGGTATTAAGAATATATGGTGTGGGAGGAAAGTTGTTAGAAGCAGTGAAAAGTTTTTATCGAGGATGTAAGGCATGTGTACGTGTAGGAAGAGAGGAAAGTGATTGGTTCTCAGTGAATGTAGGTTTGCGGCAGGGGTGTGTGATGTCTCCATGGTTGTTTAATTTGTTTATGGATGGGGTTGTTAGGGAGGTAAATGCAAGAGTTTTGGAAAGAGGGGCAAGTATGAAGTCTGTTGTGGATGAGAGAGCTTGGGAAGTGAGTCAGTTGTTGTTCGCTGATGATACAGCGCTGGTGGCTGATTCATGTGAGGAACTGCAGAAACTGGTGACTGAGTTTGGTAAAGTGTGTGGAAGAAGAAAGTTAAGAGTAAATGTGAATAAGAGCAAGGTTATTAGGTACAGTAGGGTTGAGGGTCAAGTCAATTGGGAGGTGAGTTTGAATGGAGAAAAACTGGAGGAAGTGAAGTGTTTTAGATATCTGGGAGTGGATCTGGCAGCGGATGGAACCATGGAAGCGGAAGTGGATCATAGGGTGGGGAAGGGGGCGAAAATTCTGGGCGCCTTGAAGAATGTGTGGAAGTCGAGAACATTATCTCGGAAAGCAAAAATGGGTATGTTTGAAGGAATAGTGGTTCCAACAATGTTGTATGGTTGCGAGGCGTGGGCTATGGATAGAGTTGTGCGCAGGAGGATGGATGTGCTGGAAATGAGATGTTTGAGGACAATGTGTGGTGTGAGGTGGTTTGATCGAGTGAGTAACGTAAGGGTAAGAGAGATGTGTGGAAATAAAAAGAGCGTGGTTGAGAGAACAGAAGAGGGTGTTTTGAAGTGGTTTGGGCACATGGAGAGGATGAGTGAGGAAAGATTGACCAAGAGGCTATATGTGTCGGAGGTGGAGGGAGCAAGGAGAAGAGGGAGACCAAATTGGAGGTGGAAAGATGGAGTGAAAAAGATTTTGTGTGATCGGGGCCTGAACATGCAGGAGGGTGAAAGGAGGGCAAGGAATAGAGTGAATTGGAGCGATGTGGTATACCGGGGTTGACGTGCTGTCAGTGGATTGAATCAAGGCATGTGAAGCGTCTGGGGTAAACCATGGAAAGCTGTGTAGGTATGTATATTTTGCGTATGTGGACGTATGTATATACATTTGTATGGGGGGGGCATTTCTTTCGTCTGTTTCCTTGCGCTACCTCGCAAACGCGGGAGACAGCGACAAAGTATAAAAAAAAAAAGAAAAAAAAATATATATATATATATATATATATATATATATATATATATATATATATATATATAATCCCTGGGGATAGGGGAGAAAGAATACTTCCCACGTATTCCCTGCGTGTCGTAGAAGGCGACTAAAAGGGGAGGGAGCGGGGGGCTGGAAATCCTCCCCTCTCACTTTTTTTTTTAATTTTCCAAAAGAGGGAACAGAGAAGGGGCCCAGGTGAGGATATTCCCTCAATGGCCCAGTCCTCTGTTCTCAACGCTACCTCGCTAATGCCGGAAATGGCGAATAGTATGAAAGAAAGAAATATATATATATATATATATATATATATATATATATATATATATATATATATATATATATATATATATATATATATATATTATCCCTGGGGATAGGGGATTAAGAATACTTCCCACGTATTCCCTGCGTGTCGTAGAAGGTGACTAAAAGGGGAGGGAGCGGGGGGCTGGAAATCCTCCCCTCTCGTTTTTTTTTTTTTTTTTTTTTTTTTTTTTTTTTTTTTTTCAGTTTTCTAAAAGAAGGAACAGAGAATTGGGCCAGGTGAGGGTATTCCCTCAAAGGCCCAGTCCTCTGTTCTTAACGCTACCTCGCTAATGCGGGAAATGGCGAATAGTTTGAAAGAAAAAGAAAGAAAGATATATATATATATATATATATATATATATATATATATATATATATATATATATATATAGGGGAGGGGATAGGGGAGAAAGAATACTTCCCACGTATTCCCTGCGTGTCGTAGAAGGCGACTAAAAGGGAAGGGAGCGGGGGGCTGGAAATCCTCCCCTCTCGTTTTTTTTTTTTTTTTTTTTTTTTTTTTTTTTCCAAAAGAAGGAACAGAGAAGGGGGCCAGGTGAGGATATTCCCTCAAAGGCCCAGTCCTCTGTTCTTAGCGCTACCTCGCTAATGCGGGAAATGACGAATAGTATGAAAAAAAAAAAAAAAATATATATATATATGTATGGAAGCGGAAGTGAACCATAGGGTGGGGGAGGGGGTGAAAATCCTGGGAGCCTTGAAGAATGTGTGGAAGTCGAGATCATTGTCTCGGAAAGCAAAAATGGGTATGTTTGAAGGAATAGTGGTTCCAACAATGTTGTATGGTTGCGAGGCATGGGCTATGGATAGAGTTGTGTGCAGGAGGGTGGATGTGCTGGAAATTAGATGTTTGAGGACAATGTGTGGTGTGAGGTAGTTTGATCGAGTAAGTAACGTAAGGGTAAGAGAGATGTGTGGAAATAAAAAGAGCGTGGTTGAGAGAGCAGAAGAGGGTGTTTTGAAATGGTTTGAGCACATGGAGAGAATGAGTGAGGAAAGATTGACCAAGAGGATATATGTGTAGGAGGTGGAGGGAACGAGGAGAAGTGGGAGACCAAATTGGAGGTGGAAAGATGGAGTGAAAAAGATTTTGAGTGATCGGGGCTGAACTTGCAGGAGGGTGAAAGGCGGGCAAGGAATAGAGTGAATTGGATCGATGTGGTATACCGGTTTTGACGTGCTGTCTGTGGATTGAGTCAGGGCATGTGAAGCGTCTGGGGTAAACCATGGATAGTTGTGTGGGGCCTGGATGTGGAAAGGGAGCTGTGGTTTCGGGCATTATTGCATGACAGCTAGAGACTGAGTGTGAACGAATGTGGCCTTTGTTGTCTTTTCCTAGCGCTACCTCGCACACATGAGGGGGGAGGGGGATGGTATTCCATGTGTGGCGATGGGAATGAATAAAGGCAGACAGTGTGAATTGTGTGCATGGATATATATGTATGTGTCTGTGTGTGTATATATATGTGTACATTGAGATGTATAGGTATGTATATTTGCGTGTGTGGTCGTGCATGTATATACATGTGTTTGGGGGTGGTTTGGGCCATTTCTTTCGTCTGTTTCCTTGCGCTACCTCGCAAACGCGGGAGATAGCGGCAAAGCAAAATAATAAATAAAAATATATATATCTATATGTGGGTGTAACCAAGATGAGAAAAAAGGAGAGATAAGTAGTTTGTTTCAGGAAAGGAACCTGGATGTTTTGGCTCTGAGTCAAACGAAGCTCAAGGGTAAAGGGGAAGAGTGTTTTGGGAATGTTCTGGGAGTAAAGTCAGGGGTTAGTGAGAGAACAAGAGCAAGGGAAGGAGTAGCACTGCTTCTGAAACAGGAGTGGTGGGAGTATGTGATAGAGTGTAAGAAAGTAAACTCTAGATTTATATGGGTAAAACTGAAAGTGGATGGAGAGAGAGTGGTGCTTACTGGTGCTTATGCACCTGGGCATGAGAAGAAAGATCATGAGAGGCAAATGTTTTGGGAGCAGCCGAGTGAATGTGTTAGTAGCCTTGATGCACCAGATTGGGTTATAGTGATGGTTGATTTGAATGCAAAGGTGAGTAATGTGGCAGTTGAAGGAATAATTGGTGTACATGGGGTGTTCATTGTTTTAACTGGAAATGGTGAAGAGCTTGTAGATTTATGTGCTGAAAAAGGACTGGTGATTGGGAACACCTGGTTTAAAAATCGAGATGTACATAAGTATACATATGTAAGTAGGAGAGATGGCCAGAGAGCGTTATCGGATTACGTGTTAATTGATAGGCGCGCGAAAGAGTGACTTTTGGATGTTAATGTGGTGAGAGGTGCAAATGGAGGGATGTCTGATCATTATCTTGTGGAGGCAAAGGTGAAGATTTGTAGAAGATTTCAGAAGAGAGAATGTTGGGGTGAAAAGAGTGGTGAGAGTAAGTGAGCTTGGGAAGGAGATTTGTGTGAGGAAGTACCAGGAGAGACTGAGTACAGAATGGAAAAAGGTGAGAACAAAGGTGGTAAGGGGAGTGGGGGAGGAATGGGATGTATTTAGGGAAGCAGTGATGGCTTGCGTTAAAGATGCTTGTGGCATGAGAAGCTTGGGAGGTGGCCAGATTAGAAAGGGTAGTGAGTAGTGGGATGAAGAAGTAAGAATATTTGTGAAAGAGAAGAGAGAGGCATTTGGATGATTTTTGCAGGGAAATAATGCAAATGAGTTGGAGATGTATAAAAGAAAGAAGCAACAGGTCAAGAGAAAGGTGCAAGAGGTGAAAAAGAGGGCAAATGAGAGTTGGGGTGAGAGTATCATTAAATATTGGGGAGAATAAAAAGATGTTTTGGAAGGAGGTAAATAAACTGCATAAGACAAGGGAACAAATGGGAACTTAAGTGAAGGGGGCTAATAGGGAGGTGATAACAAGTAGTGGTGATGTGAGAGGGATATGGAGTGAGTATTTTGAAGGTTTGTTGAATGTGTTTGATGATAGAATGTCAGATATAGGGTGTTTTGGTCGAGGTGGTGTGCAAAGTGAGAGGGTTAGGGAAAATGATTTGTGAAACAGAGAAGAGGTAGTAAAACCTTTGCAAAAGATGAAAGCCAGCAAGGCAGTAGGTTTGGATAGTATTGCAGTGGAATTTGTTAAAAAAGGAGGTGACTGTATTGTTCACTGGTTGGTAAGGTTGTATGTATGTCTGACTCATGGTGAGGTGCCTGAGGATTAGCGAAATGCTTGCATAGTGCTATTGTATAAAGGCAAAGGGGATAAAAGTGAGTGCTCATATTACAGAGGTATAAGTTTGTTGAGTATTCCTGGTAAATTATATGGGAGGGTATTGATTGAGAGGGTGAAGGCATGTACAGAGCATCAGATTGGGGAAGAGCAATATGGTTTCAGAAGTGGTAGAGGATGTGTGAATCAGGTGTTTGCTTTGAAGAATGTATGTGAGAAATAATTAGAAAATCAAATGGATTTGTATGTAGCATTTATGGATCTGAAGAAGGCATATGATAGAGTTGATAAGAGATGCTCTGTGGAAGGTATTAAGAATATATGGTGTGGGAGGCAAGTTGTTAGAAGCAGTGAAAAGTTTTTATCGAGGATGTAAGGCATGTGTACGTGTAGGAAGAGAGGAAAGTGATTGGTTCTCAGTGAATGTAGGTTTGCGGCAGGGGTGTGTGATGTCTCCATGGTTGTTTAATTTGTTTATGGATGGGGTTGTTAGGGAGGTGAATGCAAGAGTTTTGGAAAGAGGGGCAAGTATGCAGTCTGTTGTGGATGAGAGAGCTTGGGAAGTGAGTCAGTTGTTGTGCGCTGATGGTACAGCACTGGTGGCTGATTTGAGTGAGACTCTGCAGAAGCTGGTAACTGAGTTTGGTAAAGTTTGTGAAAGAAGAAAGGTGAGAGTAAATGTGAATTAGGTACGGTAGGGTTGAGGGACAAGTCAATTGGAGGTAAATTTGAATGGAGAAAACCTGGAGGAAGTGAAGTGTTATAGATATCTGGGAGTGGATTTGGCAGCGGATGGAACCATGGAAGCGGAAGTGAATCATAGTGTGGGGGAGGGGGCGAAAGTTCTGGGAGCCTTGAAGAATGTGTGCAAGTCGAGAACATTATCTCGGAAAGCAAAAATGGGTATGTTTGAAGGAATAGTGGTTCCAACAAAGTTATATGGTTGCAAGGCGTGGGCTATGGGTAGAGTTATGTGGAGGAGGGTGGATGTGCTGGAAATGAGATATTTTAGGACAATATGTGGTGTGAGGTGGTTTGATAGAGTAAGTAATTATAGGGTAAGAGAGATGTGTGGTAATAAAAAGAGTGTGGTTGAGAGAGCAGAAGAGGATTTTTTGAAGTGGTTTGGTCACATGGAGAGAATGAGTAAGGAAAGATTGACCAAGAGGATATATGTGTCAGAGGTGGAGGGAACGAGGAGAAGTGGGAGACCAAATTGGAGGTCGAAGGATGGAGTGAAAAAGATTTTGAGTGATTGGGGCCTGAACATGCAGGAGGGTGAAAGGTGTGCAAGGAATAGAGTGAATTGGAACGATGTGGTATACCGGGGTCGACGTGCTGTCAGTGAATTGAAGCAGGGCATGTGAAGCGTCTGGGGTAAACCATAGAAAGTTCTGTGGGGCCTGGATGTGGAAAGGGAGCTGTGGTGTCGGTACATTACTACATGACAGCTAGAGACTGAGTGTGAACGAATGGGGCCTTTGTTGCCTTTTCCTAGCACTACCTCGCGCACATGAGGGGGGAGGGAGTTGTTATTTCATGTTTGGCAGGGTGGCGATGGGAATGAATAAAGGTAGACAGTATGAACTATGTACATGTGTATATATGTATATGTCTATGTGTGTATATATATGTATATGTTGAGATTTATAGGTATGTATATTTGCATGTGTGGACGTGTATGTATATGGATATGTATGTGGGGTGGGTTGGACTATTCTTTTGTTTGTTTCCTTGCGTTACCTCGCAAATGCGGGAGACAGTGACTAAGCAAAATAAATAAATAAGTAGATATTTCAATCAAACTTTTGCCTTCACAGAGGCATCATCAGGAATCTACTAAGAAGAGAAAACAAATGCATCAGAAGACTTGGATATGAAATGTAAACTGCAAACAAAATGTATATAAGAAACACACTTGGAAAATCCAACAGTACATAGGATGTAAAAAGCAAGGGAAAACACTAAAAGCAGTACAGATTGATAATAACATGACAGTCAGTGTTAGTTATGTCTAAATACAAAATGTGAAAACAAATGTAGAAAAACTTACAGTTAAGGAAACATAACAATATTAAATGATTTAGGAATATAGACAGTCCATCACTAAATGCACAAAGTTGGGCCAAACAATACCGTTATTGTCCGGGTGTGGAGTTGAGGTCAAGTCAGGCTCACGTGATTCTCTCTGACCTTTGTAACTGAGGACTTGGTGGGTCATTGACATGTAAGTCTTGCACTGACCCACCCATTCCTGGATGATAATGGCTATATTTTATAGTACGAGAAATGCTGATGCTGTTCTTACATTCAGGTCTTATCAATGAAGCCAGACTACGTGACACCAGTATCAGGTCCAACTGTGCCTCCGCTAGTGGTGATGACCCTTGGAATGCGAACAACAGTAAATCCTAAGAGTCATCAGAGTGAAGTGGCAATGGTTTCATGCCTTGTTCATCATGAATTTCCACTTGACAAAGCTCCACCAAAGCCTCCATTTCAGACACACTTTTGTGGTGAGTTTTTGTATTGATTTTGCCTCTATGATTACTAACCCCTTCATTCATGATTACTTATTTATAATAATTTCGAATTGTATTTATAGTAATATTTTCACATGCCTGAATACCTGAACCTTTCATATTAGTATTTATTTATTTTTTTTCTATTTTGCTTTGTTGCTGTCTCCTACGTTAGCGAGTTAGCGCAAGGAAACAGACGAAAGAATGGCCCAACCCCCCACATACACATGTATATACATACATGTCCACACAAGCAAATATACATACCTATACATCTCAACGTATACATATATGTACACTCACAGACATATACATATATACACATGTACATAATTCGTACTGTCTGCCTTTATTCATTCCCATCGCCACCTCGCCACACATTAAATAACAACTCCCTCCCCCCTCATGTGTGCGAGGTAGCGCTAGGAAAAGACAACAAAGGCCCCATTCATTCACACTCAGTCTTTAGCTGTCATGCAATAATGCACTGAAACCACAGCTCCCTTTCCACATCCAGGCCCCACAGAACTTTCCATAGTTTGCCCCAGACGCTTCACATGCCCTGGTTTAATCCATTGACAGCACGTCGACCCCAGTATACCACATTGTTCCAATTCACTCTATTCCTTGCACGCCTTTCGCCCTCCTGCATGTTCAGCCCCCGATCACTCAAAATCTTTTTCACTCCATCTTTCCACCTCCAATTTGGTCTCCCACTTCTCGTTCCCTCCACCTCTGACACATATATCCTCTTGGTCAATCTTTCCTCACTCATTCTCTCCATGTGACCAAACCACTTCAAAACACCCTCTTCTGCTCTCTCAACCACACTCTTTTTATTACCACACATCTCTCTTACCCTATTATTAATTACTCTATCAAACTACCTCACACCACATATTGTCCTCAAACATCTCATTTCCAGCACATCCACCCTCCTGCGCACAACTCTATCCATAGCCCACGCCTCGCAGCCATACAACATTGTTGGAACCACTATTCCTTCAAACGTACCCATTTTTGCTTTCCAAGATAATGTTCTCGACTTCCACACATTCTTCAAGGCTCCCAGAACTTTCGCCCCCTCCCCCACCCTATGACTCACTTCCGCTTCCATGGTTCCATCCGCTGCCAGATCCACTCCCAGATATCTAAAACACTTTACTTCCTCCAGTTTTTCTCCATTCAAACTTACCTCCCAATTGCCTTGACCCTCAACCCTACTGTACCTAATAACCTTGCTCTTATTCACATTTACTCTCAACTTTCTTCTTCACACACTTTACCAAACTCAGTCACCAGCTTCTGCAGTTTCTCACATGAATCAGCCACCAGCGCTGTATCATCAGCGAACAGCAACTGACTCACTTCCCAAGCTCTCTTATCCACAACAGACTGCATACTTGCCCCTCTTTCCAAAACTCTTGCATTCAACTTCCTAACAACTCCATCCATAAACAAATTAAACAACCATGGAGACATTACACACCCCTGCCGCAAACCTACATTCACTGAGAACCAATCAGTTTCCTATTAGTAATAGAACAAATTAAACTGAGCTATTTGATTAGCAGTAAGAGTGTATCTTGAAAATGACATGATATAAATTTTTTATCCATTAGTTAGGGGAGAAAGAATTCTACATCTGTATTCCCTATGGGTCATACAAGGTGACTAAAAGGGGCAGGGATGGGGGCTGGGAACCCCCCACCCTTGTATTTCATTTTGTAAAAATGGAAGAGGAGAATGTGCCAAGCATGGAGTTCTCATCTTTGAAGGCTTAGGATGGGATGTCTAAATGTGGTTGACTGTAGCTGAAATGAGAAGAAAATAGAGATAAATGGTATGTTTGAGGAAAGGAACGTGGATACTCTATCTCTGAGCGAAACAAAGTTCAAGAGTAAAAGGGAAGAATGTAGGTTTGGGAATGTCTTTGTGATAAAGTTTTGGTTAGTGCTTGGACAAAAATTAAGGAAGAGGTAGCTCTACAGCTGAAGCCAGAGTTATAGGAATGTGTAAAGAATGTAAGGAAATGAGCTCCAGACAGTATAGGTAAAAATGAAAAGCGGATGGTGAGAGCTGGGTGATTATTTGTTTTTATGCACCTCGCCAAGAGAAGAATGATGATAAGAAGTGAATGTTTTCGAAGCAGCTGAGTGAATGTGTATGCAGCTTTGATGTAACAGGGTAGGGACTAGTTATGGGTGGTTTAAATGTGAAAGTGAGCAGATTGGCAGAGTAAGGGCATAATTTGGGGACCTGGTGTACTCAGTATTGTTAAAAAGAATGGTGAACAGCTTGTGAAGTAGTGTGCTGAAAAAGGACTTGTGACTGGGAATTATTGGCTTAAAAAGAGGCACATACATAAGTATACATGGATGAGTATGAAAGATGTTAAGATGGCATTATTGGATTGCATACTGATTAAGAGGTGAGAGTGAAAAGTTCTAGAGATTTTCAGAAAATAGGAAATGATACAAGTGAATAGAGGGTGGTTAAAGTAACTGAGCTTGGAAAAGAGACAGGTGTGAAGAAATACCAGGAGAGATTGTATGTAAAAAGGATGAATGTGGAAGTAAACAAAGGAAGGGGCATAGGTGAGGAATGGAAGATATTTTAGGGAAGCAGTGCAGGCATTTGTGAGAAAAATGAGTGGCATACAGAGTGGGAGGTGGGTAGGTGAGAAAGGGTAGAGAGTGATGGGAGAATGAAGTGAAGATGCTAGTGAAAGAAAAAAGAGATATATGGGAAGTTTTTCTATGGGGAAGATGTGCAAATGATTGAGAGATATACTAGAGAAAGTGACACAGGGTTAAGAGGAAGTTGCAGGGATTGAAAAAAGGGGCAAATAAGAACTGGGTTGAGTGAATATCAGTAAACTTCAGGGAAAATGAGGTGTTTTTGAAGGAAGTTAATAGTGTGAGAAAAACAAGGGAACAAATGGGAACAACAGTTAAGGTTGCAAATAGAGGAAGTGGTTGTAGTCAGTGATGAAGCGAGGAGATGGAGTGAAGATTTTGAAGAGCTGCTGAATGTATTTGATAATAATTAGTTAGGTTTAGGGTGTTTAGGTTGGGGAGGAATGTGAAGTGTAAGAGTTATGGAATATGGTTTGGTGAAAAGAGAATTTATGAACATCTGGTATAAGATGAAATGAAGCAAAGTGGTTGGAGTGGATGGTATTGCACTTAAATCTCTTAATAGAGGGGCTTGACTATAGTGTTGATTGATTAGTTTTGTTTTTAATGTATGTATGAATCATTTTAAGGTGTCTTACGATTGGCAGAATGCATGAATAGGAACCTCATTAACTTAGGAATCAGCTAACAAGTATGAAAGGAAATAAAACAAAAGCATTAACTATTTCTTCATACAGCATGCACTACTCATCCATCATTTGGTTACCATTAAAACACTTTTCCTGATATTTCATCTTTCTCATTCTACTGTTTTGCAATGATGAGGGGAAACTCAAGCTTTCATATTTAGCAGACATTTCCTCAAAGCTAAATGAACTTATAGTGTTAGTTATAAAGGCAAGGGGAACAAAGATGAGTGTTCAAACTACAGAGGTAAAAGTTCTTGAGTTTACCTGGTAAGGTATATGGGAGTGGTGAGTGAGAGGGTGAAGGTGAGAACAGAGTATCAGATTGGGGAGGAACAGTGTTTCAGGAGTGGTAGAGAATGTTTGGATCAGTTATTTTCTTCTAAGAATGTGTGTGAGAATATGTGGCATTTGTGGATCTAGAGAAAGCATATATGGTAGGGTTGTTAGAGATACGTTGGAAAATCTTACGAACATTTGTTTTGGGAGGAAAGCTACTAAAAGCAGTGAAACATTTTTATCAGGAACGTATTACATGTATGTAAGCTGGAAGAGAGGAGAGTGAGTGGTCCCAGGTGATGGTTAGTCTGCAGTAGGGGTGTGTGATGTCATCTTTTTCAGACCATGAGGAGAGGGGTTCTCCTGTTCCCACACATCTCGCTTGTAAAGTTTTCTATCCCTGTAACATTACTGCTGGTGGATGACCTTTGGTTCATTTTAGTGCACATCCAATTCCTCAACAGGATAACCTAGAGAGCAATGAAATATCTTGTATTATATATTTCATTTAGCAATGTCTGTCATATCTTTGAAAGGGTAGCAGTTTACAGCTCTTTAGACCTTGTTATTAACCCCTACTATATCTTTTTCTTTCTAAGGTTTTTGGTTTCATCACTGACTTTCCAATGTCTTCCACAGCTATGACACACCCTGCTGATGTTACATGGCCATGGGACCTGAAAGATGCTCTCATCCGACATCGCTCAAAAACAGAAAAGTGTGACACTGAAAGAGCTCTTTTAGGCTTCTTACTGGCTAAGATTCATAAGATAGACCCGGATATTGTTGTAGGTCATGATATTTTTGGATTTGACCTTAGTGTGATTCTTCACCGGGTTAACATCAATAAGATACCTCATTGGTCTCGCCTTGGTCGACTGAGACGTACCCAGATGCCCAAACTTACAGTTAGTACACATTGTGCTTTTATATGAAAATCATTTTGGAACTCCTCAATAAAGCAATATAAAAAGTATTTGGTAAATTTTCTGCAATTTTTTTTTGTTATACTTAGTTATTACACTTAATTGCTGTGTCCCACGTCAATGAGGTAGCGCCAATTGCTGTGTCCCACATCAGTGAGGTAGTGCCACGAAACAGACAAAGAATGGCCCATCCACTCATATACACATAAATATACACGTACACATACATATTTTTTTTTTATTTTGCTTTGTCGCTGTCTCCCGTGTTTGCGAGGTAGCGCAAGGAAACAGACGAAAGAAATGGCCCAACCCACCCCCATACACAATGTATACACACACACGTCCACACACGCAAATATACATACCTATACATCTCAATGTACACATATATATACATACACAGACACATACATATATACCCATGCACACAATTCACACTGTCTGCCCCCATTCACTCCCATCGCCACCTCGCCACACCTGAAATACCTTCCCCCTCCTCCCTCATGTGTGCGAGGTAGCACTAGGAAAAGACAACAAAGGCCCCCATATAAATATCCCTGGGGATATTTCTCCGCTATCCCTGGGGATAGGGAAGAAAGAATACTTCCCACGCATTCCTCATGTGTCATAGAAGGCGACTAAAGGGGACGGGAGCGGGGGGGCTGGAAACCCTCCCCTCCTTGTATTTTAACTTTCTAAAAGGGGAAACAGAAGAAGGAGTTATGCAAGGAATGCTCATCCTCCTTGAAGGCTCAGATTAGGGTGTCTAAATGTCTGTGGATGTAAAAAAAGATGAGAAAAAAGGAGAGATAGGTAGTATGTTTGAGGAAAGGAACCTGGATGCTTTGGCTCTGAGTGAAACGAGTCTCAAAGGTAAAGGGGAAGAGTGGTTTGGGAATGTCTTGGGAGTAAAGTTAGGGGTTAGTGAGAGGACAAGAGCAAGGGAAGGAGTAGCACTACTTCTGAAACAGGAGTTGTGGGAGTATGTGATAGAGTGTAAGAAAGTAAACCCTAGATTGATATGGGTAAAACTGAAAGTGGATGGAGAGAGATGTGTGATTATTGGTGCATGTGCACCTGGGCATGAGAAGAAAGATCTCTCATCCACAACAGACTGCATACTTGCCCCTCTTTCCAAAACTCTTGCATTCACCTCCCTAACAACCCCATCCATAAACAAATTAAACAACCATGGAGAAATCACACACCCCTGCCGCAAACCTACATTCACTGAGAACCAGTCACTTTCCTCTCTTCCTACATGTACACATGCCTTACATCCTCGATAAAAACTTTTCACTGCTTCTAACAACTTGCCTCCCACATCATATATTCTCAATACCTTTCACAGAGCATCTCTATCAACTCTATAATATGCCTTCTCCAGATCCATAAATGTTACATACAAATCCATTTGCTTTTCTAAGTATTTCTGATATACATTCTTCAAAGCAAACACCTGATCCATACATCCTCTACCACTTCTGAAACCACATTGCTCTTCCCCAATCTGATGCTCTGTACATGCCTTCACCCTCTCAATCAATACCCTCCCATATAATTTACCAGGAATACTCAACAAACTTATACCTCTGTAGTTTGAGCACTCACCTTTATCCCCTTTGCCTTTGTACAGTGGCACTGTGCAAGCATTCCGCTAATCCTCAGGCACCTCACCATGAATCATACATACATTAAGTAACCTTACCAACCAGTCAACAATACAGTCACCCCCTTTGTTAATAAATCCCACTGCATTACCATCCAAACCCGCTGCCTTGCCGGCTCTCATCTTCCGCAAAGCTTTTACTGCCTCTTCCCTGTTTACCAAATCATTTTCCCTAACCGTCTCACTTTGCCCACCAATTCGACCAAAACACCCTATATCTGCCACTCGATCATCAAACACATTCAACAAACCTTCAAAATACTCACTCCATCTCCTTCTCACATCACCACTACTTGTTATCACCTCCCCATTAGCCCCCTTCACTGAAGTTCCCATTTGCTCCCTTGTCTTACGCACTTTATTTACCTCCTTCCAAAACATCTTTTTATTCTCCCTACAATTTAAAGATACTCTCTCACCCCAACTCTCATTTGCCCTCTTTTTCACCTCTTGCACCTTTCTTTTGACCTCCTGCCTCTTTCTTTTATACATCTCCCACTCATTTGCATTATTTCCCTGCAAAAGTCGTCCAAATGCCTTTTTCTTATCTTTCACTAATAATCTTACTTCTTCATCCCACCACTCAGTACTCTTTCTAATCTGCCCACCTCTCATGCTTCTCATGCCACAAGCCTCTTTTGCGCAAGCTATCACTGCTTCCCTAAATACATCCCATTCCTCCCCCACTCCCCTTACCTCCTTTGTTCTCACCTTTTTCCATTCTGTACTCAGTCTCTCCTGGTACTTCCTCACACAAGTCTCCTTCCCAAGCTCACTTGCTCTCACCACTCTCTTCATCCCAACATTCTCTCTTCTTTTCTGAAAACCTCTACAAATCTTCACCTTCGCCTCCACAAGATAATGATCAGACATCCCTCCAGTTGCACCTCTCAGCACATTAACATCCAAAAGTCTCTCTTTCGCACGCCTATCAATTAACATGTAATCCAATAACACTCTCTGGCCATCTCTCCTACTTACATACGTATACTTATATATATCTCTCTTTTTAAACCATGTATTTCCAATCACCAGTCCTTTTTCAGCACATAAATCTACAAGCTCTTCACCATTTCCATTTACAATACGGAACACCCCATGTATACCAATTATTCCCTCAACTGCCACATTACTCACCTTTACATTCAAATCACCCATCACTATAAACTGGGCTCGTGCATCAAAACCACTAACACACTCATTCAACTGCTCCCAAAACACTTGCCTCTCACGATCTTTCTTCTCATGCCCAGGTGCATATGCACCAATAGTCACCCATCTCTCTCCATCCACTTTCAGTTTTACCCATATCAATCTAGAGTTTACTTTCTTACACACTATCACATACTCCCACCACTCCTGTTTCAGGAGTAGTACTGCTCCTTCCCTTGCTCTTGTCCTCTCACTAACCCCTGACTTTACTCCCAAGACATTCCCAAACCACTCTTCCCCTTTACCCTTGAGCTTCCTTTCACTCAGACCCAAAAAATCCAGGTCCCTTTCTTCAAACTTACTATTTATTTCTCCTTTTTTCTCATCTCGGTTACATCCACACACATTTAGACACCCCAATCTGAGCCTTCGAGGAGGATGAGCACTCCCCACGTGACTCCTTCTTCTGTTTCCCCTTTTAGAAAGTTAAAATACAAGGAGGGGAGGGTTTATAGCCTCCCGTTTCCGTCCCCTTTATTCGCCTTCTTCAACATGTGAGGAATGCGTGGTAAGTATTCTTTCTCCCCTATTCCCAGGGATAGGGGAGAAAGAATGTAGATATATGTATACATATTTACATATTCATACTTGCCTTCATCCATTTCTGGCACTACCCCGCCCCACAGGAAACAGCATCGCTACCCCTTGTTTCAGCGGGTAATGCCAGGAAAAACAGACAAAAAAGGCCACATTCATTCGCACAGTCTTAAGCTGTCATGTGTAATGCACCAAGACCGCAGCTCCCTATCCACATCCAGGCCCCACAGACCTTTCCATGGTTTACCCCACATGCTTCACATTCCCTGGTTCAGTCCAATGGCAGCACATCGACCCCGGTATACCATATCGTTCCAATTCACTCATTTCCTAGTACATCTCTCACCTTCCTGTATGTTCAGGCCCTGATCGCTGAAAATTTTTATCACTCCATCCTTCCACCTCCAATTTGGTCTCTCACTTCTCCTTGTTCCCTTCACATCTGACACATATATCCTCTTTGTCAATCTTGCCTCACTCATTCACTCCTTATGTCCAAACCATTTCAACACTCCCTCTTCTGCTCTCTCAACCATACTCTTTATTTCCACATATCTCTCTTACCCTTTCATTACTTACTCGATCAAACCACCTTACACCACATATTGTCCTCAGAAATTTCATTTCCAACACATGCACCCTGTTCCATACAACCTTATGTGTAACCCATGCCTCGCAGCCATATAACATTGTTGGAACTACTATTCCTTCAAACATACCCATTTTTGCTCTCCAAGATAACATTCTCTCCTTCCACACATTCTTCATATCTCCCAGAACCTTTGCCCCTTCCCCTTCCCTGTGACTCACTTCCGCTTCCATGGTTCCTTCCGCTGCTAAGTTCACTCACAGACATCTCAAACACTCCACTACCTCCAATTTTTCTTCATTCAAACTTACATCCCAATTGACTTTTCCCTGTACCCTACTGAACCTAAGTAACCTTGCTCTTATTCACATTTACTCTCGACTTTCTCCTTTCACACACTTTTCCAAACTCAGTCACCAACTTCTGCAGTTTCTTACACAAATCAACCACTGGAGTTGTATTATTAGCGAACAACAGCTGACTCACTTCCCAGGCCCTTTCATCCTCAACAGACTGCATACTCGCCCCTCTGTCCGACACTCTTGCACTTACCTCCCTAACCACCCCATCCATAAACATATTAGAGAACCATGGGGACATCACACACCCCTGCCACAAACCAACACTCACTAGGAACCAGTCACTCTCCTCTCTTCCTAGTCGTACTCATGTCTTAAATCCTTGGAAAAAACTTCACTGCTTCTAACAACTTACCTCCTACGACATATACTCTTAAAACCTTCCACAAAGCATCTCTACCAACCTTATCATATGCCTTCTCCAGATCCATAACTGCTACATACAAATCCATCTGTTTTTCTAAGTATTTCTCAAATACAGTCTTCAAAGCAAACACCTGATCCACACTTCCTTTACCACTTCTGAAACCACACTGCCATTCCCCAATCCAATGCTCTGTACATGCCTCCATCCTCTCATCAATACCGTCCCATGTGATTTCCCGGGATTATTCAACAAACTTATACCTCTGTAATTTGAGCACTCACCTTTATCCCCTTTGCCTTTGTACAATGGCACTATGCATGCATTCATCGATCCTCAGGCACTTCACCGTGGAACATACATACATTGAATATCCTTTCCAACCAGTCAACAACACAGTCACCCCCTTTTTTGATAAATTCCACTGCAATACCATCCAAACCCACCACCTTGCCGGATTTCATCTTCCACAGAGATTTCACTACTCTTCTCTGTTTACCAAACCATTCTCCCTGACCCTTTAGCTTTGCACACCACCCCGACCAAATCACCCTATATCTGCCACTCTTATCATCAGACTCATTCAACAAACCTTCAAAATACTCACTCCATCTCCTCAGTTCATCACTACCTGTTATTACCTCCCTACTTTCCCCTTTCACTGATGTTCCCATTTGTTCTCTTGTCTTACACACATTATTTACCTCCTTCCAAAACATCTTTTTATTCTCACTTAAGATTTAACAATACTCTCTCACCCCTACTCTCATTTGCCCTCTTTTACATCCCATGCACCTTTCTCTTGAACTCCTGCCACTTTCTTCTATACATCTAGTCATTTGCACTACTTTCCTGCAAGTGTCGTCCAAACGCTTCTCTTTTCTCTCACTAACAAACTTACTTCTTCATCCCATCACTCACTACCCTTTCTAATCTGCCTACCTCCCACCTTTCTCATGCCACATGCATCTCTTACACAAGCCATCACTGCTTCCCTAGATACTTCCCATTCCTCCCCCACTCCCCTTATGTCATTTGCTCTCACCTTCTTCCATTCTACACTCAATCTCTCCTGGTACTTCCTCTCATATGTCTTGTTTCCAAGCTCACTTATTCTCACCATTCTCTCCTCCCCAACATTCTCTCTTCTTTTTTAAAAACCTCTACAAATCTTCACCTTTGTCTCCCCAAGATAGTGATCAGACATCCCTAAAGTTGCCCCTTTCAACACAGTAACATCCAAAAGTCTTTCACATGCCTATCAATTAGCACAATCCAATAATGCCCTATGACCATCTCTCCTACTCACATATGTATACTTATGTATATCTCTTTTTAAACCTGGTATTCCCAATCATCAGTGTTTTTTCAGCTTACAAATCCAAAAGCTCTTCACCATTTCTATTTACATCTCTGAACACCCCATGCACACCAATGATACCCTCAACTGCCACATTACTCACCTTTACATTTAAATCACCCTTCACTGTGACCTGGTCTCGTGCATCAAAGCTGCTAACACACCAACTCAGCTGCTCCCAAAACAATTGCCTCTCATGTTCTTTCTTCTCGTGACTAGGTGCATAGGCACCAATACTCACCCCTCTCTCTCTCTCTCTCTTCATCCACTTTCAGTTTTACTTACATCAGTCTAGAATTTACTTTCTTACACTCAATCACATACTCCCACAACTCCTGTTTCAGGAGAAGTGGTACTTCTTCCTTAGCTCTTGTCATATCACCAACCCCTGACTTTACTCCCAAGACTTTCCCAAACCACTCTTCCCCATTACTCTTGAGCTTCATTTCACTCAGAACCAGAACATCCAGGTTCCTTTCCTCAAACATACTACCTGTCTCTCCTTTCTTCTCAACTTGGTTACATCCACACACATTCAGACATTCTAATCTGAGCCTTTGAGGAGGATTAGCACTCCCTGCTTGACTCCTTCTGTTTCCATTTTTAGAAATTTAAATATAAGGAAGGAAGGGTCTCCATCCCCCCTTTCAGTTGCCTTCTATGACATGCAGGGAATACATGGGAATTAATCTTTCTCTCCTATTTTTGGATGTAAATGTGCAGTGGGGTAACTGTTGGATGTGTGTTCACTATCCTTTATAGGGAAGGGTGAAGATTTGTAGAGGTTTTTGAAAAAGAGGAAACAGTGTCAAAGAAAAGAGAGTGGTAAGAAAATACGAGCTTGTAAGGAGACTTGTGTGAAGAAACACCAGCAGAGATTGAGTGTAGAATGGCAAAAGATGAGAGTAAATGAAGTGTGGGGAGTGGCTGAGGTGTGGGATGTATTTAGGGAAGCAGTGATGGCATGTGTCATGCAAAAGGTGGGAGGACAGATTAGAAAGGGTAAAATGGTGATATGAGAGAGGTGTTTGGGTGGTATTTACAGGGAACGAGTGTAAATGATTGGGAGGTGTATAAGTTGGAAGGTGCAGGGGTTGAAAAAGAGGGCAAATGAGAGTTTGGGTGAGAGCATATATGTAAACTTTAGGGAGAATAAAAAGATGTTTTGGAAGAAGGTAAATAATATTTGAAGGACAAGAGAACAAATGGGAACAAAGGTGAATGAAGCAAAAGGGGATGTGATAACAGGTAGTGATAAAGTGAGGAGATGGAGTGAGTATTTGGAAGGATTGTTAAATGTGTTTGATGACAGAGTGGCTTATGTAGGGTATTTTGGTCGGGGTGTATGTGAAGTGGTAGAGTCATGGAGAGTGGTTTGGTGAAGAGAGAAAAGGTGGTGAAAGCCTTGCAGAAGATGAAATGTAGCAGAAGTGGATGGTATTGCTGATATTGCAGTTGTATTCATTAAGAATGAGAATGATTGTGTTGTTAATTGGTTGGTATGGATATTCATTGTATGTATGGATCATGATGAGTTGCCTGAGGATTGGTGGAATGCATGTTTAATGCCAGTTTTTGTAAAGGCAAAGGAGATAAAGGTGAGTGTTGAAACTCCAAAGATGTAAGTTTGTTGAATATACTTGGGAAGTTGTATGAGAGGGTACTGATTGAGACGATGAAGGCATGTATACAGTATCAGACTGGGGAGGAGCAGTGTGGTTTCAGAAGTTGCAGAGGATGTGTGGATAAGGTATGTGCTTAAAAGAATGTGTGAGAGAAGTATTTAGAGAAACAGTTGGATTTGTATGTGATATTTATGGATCAAGATAAGGCATATGATAGAGTTCATAGAGATGCTTTGTGTAAAATCTTTAAAATATGTAGTATAGATGGTAAGCTGTTAGAAGCAGTGAGATGTTTTTCAAGGTTATAAGGCTTGTGTTCAAGTAGGAAGGAAGGAGAGTGAATGGCATTGAAAGTTGGTCTGTGGCAGGGATGTGTGTTGTCATCAAGGTTGTTTCATTTTTTATGGATGGGGTGGTAAGGGAGGCAAATGTTAAGAGTCTTGTAGAGAGGAGCGAGTATGCAGTCTGTGTGGGGGTGAGAGGGCCTGGGATATGAGTCACTTGTTATTTGCTGATGATACAACATTGGCAGCAGATTCGAGTGAGAAACTGCAGAAGTTGTTGACTGAATTTGGAAGAGTGTGTGCAATGAGAAAGTTAAGAGTAGATGTGAACAGAACAAGGTTATTAGGTTCAACAGGGTCGAGGAACAAGTTAGTTGGGATGTAAGTTTGAATGGAGAAAAATTGGAGGGAATGAAATACTTTAGATGTCTGGAGTAGACATGGCAGCGAATGGAACCATGAAAGCAGAAGTGAGTCATATGGTGAGGGAGGGGGTGAAGGTTCCAGGAGTGCTGAAGAATGAGTGGAAAGGGCAAAAATGGGTATGTATATATAGGTATGTATATGTGCACGTGGGCGTTTATGTATATACATATATTTATGGGTGGGTGGGCCATTCTTTCGTCTGTTTCCTTGTGCTACCTCGCCATCGTGGGAGACAGCAACAGAGTATAATAAAAAAAAATAAATGAAGGAATAGTAGTTCCAACAATATTATGTGGATGCAAGGCATGGACTATTGATAGGCTTGTGCAGAGGAGGGTGGATGTGTTGGAATTGAAATTTTTGAGGACAAAATGTGGTGTGAGATGGATTGATCGAGTAAGTAATGAATGGATAAGAGAGATGTGTGGTTATTAAAGAGTATGATTGAGATAACAGAAGATGTGTGTGTTGAAATGATTTGGACATATAGAGACAATGAGAGAGGAAAAGTTGACAAAGAGGAGACATATATGTCAGAAGTGGAGGGAACAAGAAGAACAGGAGACCAAATTGGAGATGGGAGTATGGAGTGAAAAGATTTTGTGCAATCAGGGCCTGAATATGCTGGAGGGTGAAAGGTGTGCACAGGATAGAGTGAATTAGAGCAGTGTGATATACTGGGGTCAAAGTGCTGTCAATGGACTGAACCAAGGCATGTGGAATGTCTGGAGTAAACCTTAAGTTCTGTGGGACCTGAATGTGGAGAGGGAACTGTGATTTAGGTGCATTACACTTAACATGCCTGGTTCAGTGTCCTTTGACAGCCCATTGATCCCTGTAAACCACTTTGTTCCAGTTTGCTATCCTGTGCTGACCTTCCACTCTGTCAGATTTTTTTCCACTCCATCCTGCCATCTCCAATTTTGTCTCCCCCTTTTCCTTTTCCTCTCCACTTCAGACACCTGACACGTACATCCTCAATGTCAACCTCTCCTCATTCAATCTGTCCCCTTGTCCAAATCATTTAAGGTCTCTCAGCCTTACTTTTTATTGCCACAGCTCTCTCTTGGCCTATTGTTACTTGATCTAACCATCTAACACTACATATTGTCTTCAGACTTTCTATTTCCATTGCATCCATCCTCATCAATAGCTCATGCCTTGCTTCCATACAACATCTTTGAGACTATCATACCTTCTGACATTGCCAGTTTTGCCCTCTCAGATAATGACCTCTCTTTGCACACATTGTTTAATGTTGGACTCTAACCTTTTACCCCCTTATATGACCTACTCTATGACTTACTTCCACTTCCATTGTTCTGTTGGCTGTCATGTCCATTCCCACATATCTAAAACTCTCCACTTTGTCCAAATGTGTCTTTTTATTCTTTTCTTTAATATCTTTTCACTGTTTCCAGCATTAGGGAGGTTGCGCATCCACTCTTTAGCCGTAATATATAATACACCAAAATCAGAGCCCCCTGTTGACAACTGGGCTTCACCTTTCTATGGTTTCCCCAAACAGCTTCATATGCCTTAGTTCAGCCCATTTACAGCACATCACCCGTATATAACACATTGCTCCAATTTGAAATATCTCTTGCATGCTTCACACCCTCTTGCATTTTCAGACCCCAGCCACTCAAAGCATTTCTCACTTCATCCTTCTATCTCCTCCTTGGTTTCTCCCAATTCCTTGTTCCTCCACTTCTTACATTTATACTCTTTCCATATGTCCAAACCATTTTAACACACCCCATCATCTCGTTCATACATACTCCATTTACTACCCCACCTCTTGTTTATCCAGTCATTCCATACCAGGACCTTAGTCCCCTCACTTAACTGATGACTCTTCAGCTTCCATAGTTTCATTCAATGCCATATGCACTTTAAGGTATAAAAAACATTCACCTCTTTCAGGTTCTCTCTATTCAAACTCACATGCCAACCAGTGTATTTTTCTCAACTGCTGAACCTGACAGTCTTGCTTTTACTAACATTTCAGCGATGGGAATGAATAAAGGCAGACAGTATGAATTATGTACATGTGTATATATGTATATGTCTGTGTGTGTATATATATGTGTACATTGAGATGTATAGGTATGTATAATTGCGTGTGTGGACGTGTATGTATATACATGTGTATGTGGGTGGGTTGGAGAACAAGTATGGAGGGAAAAAATATGTATATATAGGTGTTATTGGACACTGCCTGTTTAAGGATACACCATGAGGATAAGTCACCTTTGGTGATGCTGTATTACAGGTACACCACTGATTTTCCAGCAACTGATAGTTCGTTACCTCCTTTAGTCCGGACAAAATTACATGAGGGAGCTTGAAATTATTGCGGCCACTAGAGTAGTTTACTCGGTGGCCACAGATGGCGTTGTGTGTAGGGCATGCTTATTTACATTCTTTACACTGCAGTTGGTGGTGATGATACTGCAATTCTGAGAGATTCTTAGCTTATTTTGCTTAAATTCAACCCTAGCTATGGCTTCTAAGACATATGAGTGTCAGTCGTGGTGTCAAACATAAACACCAGTCCATATCAATCCAAGATAAAGTAGAACTGTTAAGAAAACCGGACTGTGGTGTTTCGGTGCGTAAGCTCTGTGACATCTACAGTATTGGTTCATCAACTGACTATGATATAAAGAAGCAAAGGGAGAAAATAATGAAATTTTATGCTGACAGCGATTCCAAGAAGCAAATGACGATAAGAAAAACTATGAAAGAGGGTAAGAGTACTGAGCATGATCGAGTGATGATTGAATGGTTTCGACAGCATCAGAGTGATGGAGTGGACATGTCAGGTAGCATGATAATGGACCAGGCTAAGTTGTTCCATAAAGAACTTAAATTACAACATGAGTGTGACTTTAGTGAAGGATGGATTCAAAGATTCAAGAAGCATCATTGAATTTTCATGAATAAAGTGTGCGGAGAAAAGCATTCTGCAAACCACAAAGGAGCTGCCGAGTATGTGAACGAATTTGTGAAACTCATAGCTGACGAGCACCTCAGTCCTGAGCAGGTGTATAATGTATTTCATTAATTCATTTATTATTATTATTTTTCTTTGTCACTGTCTCTCGTGTTTGCGAGGTAGCGCAAGGAAACAGACGAAAGAAATGGCCCAACCCACCCCCATACACATGTATATACATACACGTCCACACATGCAAATATACATACCCATACATCTCAATGTACACATATATATACACACACACAGACACATACATATATACACATGCACACAATTCACACTCTCTACCTTTATTCATTGCCATCGCCACCTCACCACACATGAAATAACAACCCCCCCCCCTCATGTGCGTGAGGTAGCGCTAGGAAAAGACAACAAAGGCCACATTCGTTCACACTCAGTCTCTAGCTGTCATGTAATAATGCACTGAAACATAGCTCCCTTTCCACATCCAGGCCCCACAGAACTTTCCATGGTTTACCCCAGACGCTTCACATGCCCTGGTTCAATCCATTGACAGCACATCGACCCCGTTATACCACATCGTTCCAATTCACTCTATTCCTTGCATGCCTTTCACCCTCCTGCATGTTCAGGCCCCGATCACTCAAAATCTTTTTCACTCCATCTTTCCACCTCCAATTTGGTCTCCCACTTCTCCTCATTCCCTCCATCTCTGACATATATCCTCATAGTCAATCTTTCCTCACTCATTCTCTCCATGTGCCCAAACCATTTCAAAACACCCTCTTCTGTTCTCTCAACCACACTCTTTTTATTACCACACATCTCTCTTACCCTATTACTACTTACTCGATCAAACCACCTCACACCACATATTGTCCTCAAACCTCTCATTTCCAACACATCCACCCTCCTGCGCACAACTCTATCCATAGCACACGCCTCGCAACCATATAACATTGTTGGAGCCACTATTCCTCCAAACACATCCATTTTTGCTCTCCCAGATAATGTTCTCTCCTTCCACAAATTCTTCAAGGCTCCCAGAACCTTCACCCCCTCCCCCACCCTGTGGCTCACTTCCGCTTCCATGGTGTCATCCGCTGCTAAATCCACTCTCAGATATCTAAAACACATCGCTTCATCCATTTATTCTCCATTCAAACTTACCTCCCAATTGACTTGACCCTCAACCCTACTGTACGTAATAACCTTGCTCTTATTCACATTTACTCTCAGCTTTCTTCATTCCCACACTTTACCAAACTCAGTCACCAACTTCTGCCGTTTCTCACCTGAATCAGCCACCTGCGCTGTATCATTAGCAAGCAACAACTGACTCACTTTCCAAGCCCTATCATTCACAACAGACTGCATACTTGCCCCTCTCACCAAAACTCTTGCATTCACCTCCCTAACAACCCCATCCATAAACAAATTAAACAACCATGGAGACATCACACATTCCTGCCGCAAACCGACATTCAATGGGAACCAATCACTTTCCTCTCTTCTTACACGTACACAAGCCATACATCCTTGATAAAAACTTCAGTGCTTCAGCAACTTGCCCCCCACAACATATACTTTTAATACGTTCCACAGAGCATCTTTATCAATTCTGTCATGTGCCTTCTCCGCATCCATAAATGCTACATACAAATCCATTTGTTTTTCTAAGTATTTCTCGCATACATTCTTCAAAGCAAACACCTGATCCACACATCCTCTACCACTTCAGAAACCACACTGCTCTTCCCCAATCTGATGCCCTGTACATGCCTTTACCCTCTCAATCAATACCCTCCCATATAATTTCCCAGGAATACTCAAAAAACTTATACCTTTGTAATTTGAACACTCACCTTTATCACCTTTGCCTTTGTACAGTGGCACTATGCATGCATTCTGCCGATCTTCAGGCATTTCCTCATTAACCATATGTTCATTGAATATCCTCACCAACCAGTCAACAACACAGTCACCCCCATTTTTTTAATAAATTCCACTGCAATACCATCCAAACCCGCTGCCTTGCCGGCTCTCATCTTCCGCAGAGCTTTCACTACCTCGTCTCTGTTTACAAAACAATTCTCCGACTCTCTCACTTTGCACACCACCTCAACCAAAACACCCTATATCTGCCACTGTATCATCAAACACATTCAACAAACCTTCAAAGTACTCACTCCATCTCCTTCTCACTTCACCACTACTTGTTGTTACCTCTCTATTAGCCCCCTTCATTGATGTTCCCATTTGTTGTCTTGTCTTACGCACTCTGTTTACCTCCTTCCAAAACATCTTTTTATTCTCCCTAAAATTTAATGATTCTCACTACAAGTGTCATTTGTCCTCTTTTTCACTTCTTGCACCTTTCCCTTGCCCTCCTGCCTCGTTCTTTTATACATCTCCCAGTCATTTGCACTATTTCTCAGCAAAAATCATGCAAATGCCTCTCTCTTCTTTTTCACTAACAGTCTTACTTCTTCATCCCACTGCTCACTACCTTTTCTAGTCTGCCTACCTTGCACCTTTCTCATGCCACAAGCATCTTTTTTGCAAGCCATCACTACCCTTACTTCATTTGCTCTCAACTTTTTCCATTCTGCAATCAATCTTCATGGTACTTAAGTCTCTTTTTCAAGCTCACTTACTCTCACCACTCTTTTCACCCCAACATTTTCTCTTCTTTTCTGAAAACCTCAACAAATCTTCACCTTTGCCTCCACAAGATAATGATCAGACATACCTCCGGTTGCCCCTCACAGCACATTTTCATCCAAAAGTCTCTCTTTCATGTGCCTATCAATTAACACATAATCCAGTTATGCTCTCTGCCATCTCCCCTACTTACATAGGTATACTTGTATATATCTCACTTTTTAAAAGAGGTATTCCCAATCACTGGTCCTTTTCTAGCACACAAGTCTACAAGCTCTTCACCATTTCCTTTTACAACACTGAACACCCCATGTACACCAGTTATATACTCAACTGCCACATTACTCACCTTTGCATTCAAATCACCCATCACTATGACCCAGTCTCGTACGTTAAAGCTGCTACCACACATTCACTCAGCTGCTCCCAAAACACTTGCCTCTCATGATCTTTCTTCTCATGCCCAGGTGCATAGGAACCAATAATCACCCATCTTTCTCCATCCACTTTCAGTTTTACCGATATCAGTTTAGAGTTTACTTTCGTACACTCTATCACATACTCCCACAACTCCAGCTACAGGAGTAGTGTTACTCCTTCCTTTGCTCTTGTCCTCTCACCAACCCTTGACTTTACCCCTAAAACATTCTCAAACCACTCACCCCCCTTACCCTTGCACTTTGTTTCACTCAGAGCCAAAACATCCAGGTTCATTTCCTCAAACATACTACCTCTCTCTCCCTTTTTCTCATCTTGGTTACATCCACACACATTTAGACACCCCAATCTGAGCCTTCGAGGAGGATCAGCACTCCACACGACTCCTTTTGTTTCCCCTTTTAGAAAGTTGGAGTACAAGTTAAGATACATACGTATGCATTTCAATGTATACATACATATACATACGCAGACATACACATATATATATATATATATATATATATATATATTTTTTTTTTTTTTATTATACTTTGTCGCTGTCTCCCGCGTTTGCGAGGTAGCGCAAGGAAACAGACGAAAGAAATGGCCCAACCCCCCCCATACACATGTATATACATACGTCCACACACGCAAATATACATACCTACACAGCTTTCCATGGTTTACCCCAGACGCTTCACATGCCTTGCTTCAATCCACTGACAGCACGTCAACCCCGGTATACCACATCGCTCCAATTCACTCTATTCCTTGCCCTCCTTTCACCCTCCTGCATGTTCAGGCCCCGATCACACAAAATCTTTTTCACTCCATCTTTCCACCTCCAATTTGGTCTCCTTCTTCTCCTTGTTCCCTCCACCTCCTACACATATATCCTCTTGGTCAATCTTTCCTCACTCATCCTCTCCATGTGCCCTAACCACTTCAAAACACCCTCTTCTGCTCTCTCAACCACGCTCTTTTTATTTCCACACATCTCTCTTACGCTTACGTTACTCACTCGATCAAACCACCTCACACCACACATTGTCCTCAAACATCTCATTTCCAGCACATCCATCCTCCTGCGCACGACTCTATCCATAGCCCACACCTCGCAACCATACAACATTGTTGGAACCACTATTCCTTCAAACATACCCATTTTTGCTTTCGGAGATAATGTTCTGGACTTCCACACATTCTTCAAGGCCCCCAGGATTTTCGCCCCCTCCCCCACCCTATGATCCACTTCCGCTTCCATGGTTCCATCCGCTGCCAGATCCACTCCCAGATATCTAAAACACTTCACTTCCACCAGTTTTTCTCCATTCAAACTCACCTCCCATTTGACTTGACCCTCAACCCTACTGTACCTAATAACCTTGCTCTTATTCACATTTACTCTTAACTTTCTTCTTCCACACACTTTTCCAAACTCAGTCACCAGCTTCTGCAGTTTCTCACATGAATCAGCCACCAGCGCTGTATCATCAGCGAACAACAGCTGACTCACTTCCCAAGCTCTCTCATCCCCAACAGACTTCATACTTGCCCCTCTTTCCAGGACTCTTGCATTTACCTCCCTAACAACCCCATCCATAAACAAATTAAACAACCATGGAGACATCACACACCCCTGCCGCAAACCTACATTCACTGAGAACCAATCACTTTCCTCTCTTCCTACACGTACACATGCCTTACATCCTCGATAAAACTTTTCACTGCTTCTAACAACTTGCCTCCCACACCATATATTCTTAATACCTTCCACAGAGCATCTCTATCAACTCTATCATATGCCTTCTCCAGATCCATAAATGCTACATACAAATCCATTTGCTTTTCTAAGTATTTCTCACATACATTCTTCAAAGCAAACACCTGATCCACACATCCTCTACCACTTCTGAAACCACACTGCTCTTCCCCAATCTGATGCTCTGTACATGCCTTCACCCTCTCAATCAATACCCTCCCATATAATTTACCAGGAATACTCAACAAACTTATACCTCTGTAATTTGAGCACTCACTCATATCCCCTTTGCCTTTGTACAATGGCACTATGCACGCATTCCGCCAATCCTCAGGCACCTCACCATGATTCATACATACATTAAATAACCTTACCAACCAGTCAACAATACAGTCACCCCCTTTTTTAATAAATTCCACTGCAATACCATCCAAACCTGCTGCCTTGCCGGCTTTCATCTTCCGCAAAGCTTTCACTACCTCTTCTCTGTTTACCAAATCATTTTCCCTAACCCTCTCACTTTGCACACCACCTCGACCAAAACACCCTATATCTGCCACTCTATCATCAAACACATTCAACAAACCTTCAAAATACTCACTCCATCTCCTTCTCACATCACCACTACTTGTTATCACCTCCCCATTTGCGCCCTTCACTGAAGTTTCCATTTGCTCCCTTGTCTTACGCACTTTATTTACCTCCTTCCAGAACATGTTTTTATTCTCCCTAAAATTTAATGATACTCTCTCACCCCAACTCTCCTTTGCCCTTTTTTTCACCTCTTGCACCTTTCTCTTGACCTCCTGTCTCTTTCTTTTATACATCTCCCACTCAATTGCATTTTTTCCCTGCAAAAATCGTCCAAATGCCTCTCTCTTCTCTTTCACTAATACTCTTACTTCTTCATCCCACCACTCACTACCCTTTCTAATCAACCCACCTCCCACTCTTCTCATGCCACAAGCATCTTTTGCGCAATCCATCACTGATTCCCTAAATACATCCCATTCCTCCCCCACTCCCCTTACTTCCATTGTTCTCACCTTTTTCCATTCTGTACTCAGTCTCTCCTGGTACTTCCTCACACAGGTCTCCTTCTCAAGCTCACTTACTCTCACCACCCTCTTCACCCCAACATTCACTCTTCTTTTCTGAAAACCCATACAAATCTTCACCTTAGCCTCCACAAGATAATGATCAGACATCCCTCCAGTTGCACCTCTCAGCACATTAACATCCAAAAGTCTCTCTTTCGCACGCCTGTCAATTAACACGTAATCCAATAACGCTCTCTGGCCATCTCTCCTACTTACATAAGTATACTTATGTATATCTCGCTTTTTAAACCAGGTATTCCCAATCATCAGTCCTTTTTCAGCACATAAATCTACAAGCTCTTCACCATTTCCATTTACAACACTGAACACCCCATGTATACCAATTATTCCCTCAACTGCCACATTACTCACCTTTGCATTCAAATCACCCATCACTATGACCCGGTCTCTTGCATCAAAACCACTAACACACTCATTCAGCTGCTCCCAAAACACTTGCCTCTCTTGATCTTTCTTCTCATGCCCAGGTGCATATGCACCAATAATCACCCACCTCTCTCCATCAACTTTCAGTTTTACCCATATTAATCGAGAATTTACTTTCTTACACTCTATCACATATATATATATTTTTTTTTTTTTTTTTTTTTTTTTTTTTTTTTATACTTTGTCGCTGTCTCCCGCGTTTGCGAGGTAGCGCAAGGAAACAGACGAAAGAAATGGCCCAACCCCCCCCCCCCCATACACATGTACATACACACGTCCACACACGCAAATATACATACCTACACAGCTTTCCATGGTTTACCCCAGACGCTTCACATGCCTTGCTTCAATCCACTGACAGCACGTCAACCCCTGTATACCACATGACTCCAATTCACTCTATTTCTTGCCCTCCTTTCACCCTCCTGCATGTTCAGGCCCCGATCACACAAAATCTTTTTCACTCCATCTTTCCACCTCCAATTTGGTCTCCCTCTTCTCCTCGTTCCCTCCACCTCCGACACATATATCCTCTTGGTCAATCTCTCCTCACTCATTCTCTCCATGTGCCCAAACCATTTCAAAACACCCTCTTCTGCTCTCTCAACCACGCTCTTTTTATTTCCACACCTCTCTCTTACCCTTACGTTACTTACTCGATCAAACCACCTCACACCACACATTGTCCTCAAACATCTCATTTCCAGCACATCCATCCTCCTGCGCACATCTCTATCCATAGCCCACGCCTCGCAACCATACAACATTGTTGGAACCACTATTCCCTCAAACATACCCATTTTTGCTTTCCGAGATAATGTTCTCGACTTCCACACATTTTTCAAGGCTCCCAAAATTTTCGCCCCCTCCCCCACCCTATGATCCACTTCCGCTTCCATGGTTCCATCCGCTGACAGATCCACTCCCAGATATCTAAAACACTTCACTTCCTCCAGTTTTTCTCCATTCAAACTCACCTCCCAATTGACTTGACCCTCACCCCTACTGTACCTAATAACCTTGCTCTTATTCACATTTACTCTCAACTTTCTTCTTCCACACACTTTACCAAACTCAGTCACCAGCTTCTGCAGTTTCTCACATGAATCAGCCACCAGCGCTGTATCATCAGCGAACAACAACTGACTCACTTCCCAAGCTCTCTCATCCCCAACAGACTTCATACTTGCCCCTCTTTCCAGGACTCTTGCATTTACCTCCCTTACAACCCCATCCATAAACAAATTAAACAACCATGGAGACATCACACACCCCTGCCGCAAACCTACATTCACTGAGAACCAATCACTTTCCTCTCTTCCTACACGTACACATGCCTTACATCCTCGATAAAAACTTTTCACTGCTTCTAACAACTTGCCTCCCACACCATATATTCTTAATACCTTTTTTTTTTTATACTTTGTCGCTGTCTCCCGCGTTTGCGAGGTAGCGCAAGGAAACAGACGAAAGAAATGGCCCAACCCCCCCCCATACACATGTACATACACACGTCCACACACGCAAATATACATACCTACACAGCTTTCCATGGTTTACCCCAGACGCTTCACATGCCTTGATTCAATCCACTGACAGCACGTCAACCCCTGTATACCACATCGCTCCAATTCACTCTATTCCTTGCCCTCCTTTCACCCTCCTGCATGTTCAGGCCCCGATCACACAAAATCTTTTTCACTCCATCTTTCCACCTCCAATTTGGTCTCCCTCTTCTCCTCGTTCCCTCCACCTCCGACACATATATCCTCTTGGTCAATCTTTCCTCACTCATTCTCTCCATGTGCCCAAACCATTTCAAAACACCCTCTTCTGCTCTCTCAACCACGCTCTTTTTATTTCCACACATCTCTCTTACCCTTACGTTACTTACTCGATCAAACCACCTCACACCACACATTTTCCTCAAACATCTCATTTCCAGCACATCCATCCTCCTGCGCACATCTCTATCCATAGCCCACGCCTCGCAACCATACAACATTGTTGGAACCACTATTCCTTCAAACATACCCATTTTTGCTTTCCGAGATAATGTTCTCGACTTCCACACATTTTTCAAGGCTCCCAAAATTTTCGCCCCCTCCCCCACCCTATGATCCACTTCCGCTTCCATGGTTCCATCCGCTGACAGATCCACTCCCAGATATCTAAAACACTTCACTTCCTCCAGTTTTTCTCCATTCAAACTCACCTCCCAGTTGACTTGACCCTCACCCCTACTGTACCTAATAACCTTGCTCTTATTCACATTTACTCTTAACTTTCTTCTTCCACACACTTTACCAAACTCAGTCACCAGCTTCTGCAGTTTCTCACATGAATCAGCCACCAGCGCTGTATCATCAGCAAACAACAACTGACTCACTTCCCAAGCTCTCTCATCCCCAACAGACTTCATACTTGCCCCTCTTTCCAGGACTCTTGCATTTACCTCCCTAACAACCCCATCCATAAACAAATTCATATTTGCTGCCTTCATCCATTCCCCCTGCCACACACAAAATAGCACACACACGAAATAGCACACACACACACACATACACACACACACGCACACACACACACACCTTCAGTGAGATAGCACCAGGAAAAGACATAAAAGGCCACGTTTGTTCACACAGTCTTTAGCTGTCATGTGTAATGCACCAATACCACAGTTCCTTTTCCACATCCAGGCCCCTAAAACCTTTCCATGGTTTACCCCAGATGCTTCACATGACAGCACATCGACCACCTTATACCACATCGTTCCAATTCACTCCATTCCTTACATGCCTTTCACCCTCCTGTATGTTCAGGCCCCGATTGCTCAAAATTTTTATCACTCCATCCTTCCACCTCCAATTTGGTCTCCCACTTCTTCTTCCCTTCACCTCTGAGACATGTATCCTCTATGTCAATCCTCTCTCATTCATTCTTTCCATATGTCCAGGCCATATCAACACACCCTCTTCTCTCTCAACCACATTCTTTTTATTACCATGCATCTCTCTTACCCTTTCATTACTTACTTAGTCAAACCACCTCACACCACTTATTGTCCTCAAACATTTGATATCCAATACATCCACCCTCCTCTGCACAACCCTATCTATAGCCCATGCCTCACAACCATACCCATTTTTGCTATGCGAGATAACGTTCTTGCCTTCCACACATTCTTCAATGCTCAGAACCTTCACCCCTCCCCCACCCTGTGATTCACTTCCACTTCCATGGTTCCATCTGCTGCCAAGTCCTGTCCCAGATATCTAAAACACTTCACTTCCTCCATTTTTTCTCCATTTAGAATTACCTCCCAATTAACTTGTCCCTCAGTCCTTCTGAACCTAATAACCTTGCTCTTGTTCACATTTACTCTCGACTTTCTTCTTTCACACACTTTGCCAACCTCAGTTTCCAGCTTCTGCAGTTTCTCACCCAAATCAGCCACCAGTGCTGTATCATCAGCAAACAACGACTGACTCACTTCCCAAGTCCTCTCATCTACAACAGATTGCATACTTGCCCCTCTTTCCAAAACTCTTGCAATCACCTCCCTAACAACCCCATCCATAAACAAATTAAACAACCATGGAGACATCATGCACCCCTGCCGCAAAGCAACATTCACTGAGAACCAATCACTTTCCTCTCTTCCCACATGTACACATACCTTACATCCTTGATAAAAACCTTTCACTGCTTATAGCAGCCTACCTCCCACACCATAAACTCTTAAAACCTTACACGAAGCATCTCTATCAACCCTATCATATGCCTTCTCCAGATCCATAACTGCTACATACAAATCCATCTGTTTTTCTAAGTATTTTTTACATACATTCTTAAAAGCAAACACTTGATCCACACATCCTCTACCACTTCAGTCTGAAACCATACTGATGCTCTGTACATGCCTTCACCCTCTCAATCAATACCCTCCCGTATAATTTCCCAGGAATGCTCAACAAACTTATGCCTCTATAATTTGAACACTCACCTTTATCCCCTTTGCCTTTGTACAATGGCACTATGCATGCATTTAGCCAATCCTCAGGCACTTCACCATGATCCATACATACTTTGAATATCCGTACCAACCAATCAACAACACAGTCACCCCTTTTTTTTTTTTAATAAATTCCTCTGCAATACCATCCAAACCCACCGCCTTGCTGACTTTCATCTGTCACAAAGGTTTCACTACCTCTTCGCTGTTTGCCAAACCACTTTCCCTAACCCTCTCACTTTGCACACCACTTTGACCAAAACACCCTATATCTGCCACTCTATCATCAAACACATTCAAAAAACCTTCATAATACTTATTCCATCTCCTTATCACTTCATCACTACTTGTTATTACCTCCCCATTTGTCCCCTTCACCAGTGTTCTCATTTGTTCTCTTGTCTTACCTTACGCAATTTATTTAACCTCCTTTCAAAACATCTTTTTATTCTCCTGAGAATTTAATGATACTCTCTCACCCCAACTCTCATTTGCCCTCTTTTTCATCTCTTGCACCTTTCTTTTGACCTCCTGCCACTTTTTTTTATACATCGTCCAGTCATTTGCATTAGTTCTCTGCAAAAATCATGCAAATGCCTCTCTCTTCTCTTTCACTAACAATCTTGCTCCTTCATCCCAACATTCACTACTCTTTCTAATCTACCGACCTCCCACCATTGTCATGCTACATGCATCTTTTGCACAAGTCATCACTGCTTCACTAGATACATCTCATTCCTCCCCCACTACCCTTGTTTCATTTGCTCTCGTCTTGTGCCAGTCTACATTCAATCTCCTAGTACTTTCTCACACAAGTCTTCTTTCCAAGCTCTCTTACTCTCACCACTCTCTTCACGTGACCCAACATTCTCTCTTCTTTTCTGAAACCCTCTAAAAATCTTCACCTTCATCTCCACAAGATTGTGATCAGACATCCCCACAGCTGTCCCTTTCAGCACATTAGCATCCAAAAGTCTCTCTTTTACATGCCTATCAATTAACACAGACTCCAATAACACCCTCTGACCATCTCTCTTTTTAAACCAGGTATTCCTAGTCACCAGTCCTTTTTCAGCACACAAATGCACAAGCTCTTCACCATTTCCATTAAAACACTGAGCTCCTCATTTACACAAATTATACCCTCAACTGCCACATTATTCACCTTCACATTCAAATCACCCATCACTATAACCCAGTCTCATGCATCAAAGCTGCTAACACACTCACTTAGCTGCTCCCAAAACACTTTCTTCTTTTGACCAGGTGAGGCACCAATAATCACCCATCTCTCTCCATCCACTTTCAGTTTTATCCACATCAGTCTAGAATTTACTTTTGCACACTCTATCATATACTCCCACAACTCCTGCTTCAGGAGTAGTGCTACTCCCTCCTTTGCTCTTGTCCTCTTACCAACCCCAAGACATTCCCAAACCACTCTTCCCCTTTACCCTTGAGCTTTGTTTCACTCAGAGCCAAAACATCCAGGTTCCTTTCCTCAAACATACTCCCTATCTCTCCTTTTTTCTCATCTTGGTTACATCCACACACATTCAGACACCAGTCTTCTCTGCACTAAATTTTTATTGAGGTTTGTAAATTCCTTTCTCATAATTTTCTCAAAATACTCGAAGAATAACAGGGAAAAGTGAAATGACTTTGGTGAGAATACAAATTGGATCATAGTCATTTATGTGTACAAGCTCACTGCCAACTTTTGAGGTATGAATCCAGACATTTTGCCGGTGTTTTTCAGCTTTAAATCTAGATAATTTTGCTTTATGACAAAAACTTATCTTGAAAAATTTTGTCCTTTAAGGAAAAGAATACACTGTGATGTGATTTTTTTTTCTTTCAACGCGTCAGTTTGAAGCATTAGTGTCACCAAGGGTTTGAACCATATTTTCATATTTTGCTATTGCAAAATTTTGCTTTATGAAGCATCATATCCAGGGCCCCCAGTATTTCAGACAAGAATGTCTGAGGAAGGACTTATCGGTTGTATTCAGTAGAGCTGTTATGTTAGAAAGTGTGTGATGGCAGCTTAGATTTGAAGAAAATGTAAGGCATGTGTATGCCAAGGTGTTGTCATGAGATTCCTGTTAGCACCATGCTGTTGGTATCTCCGGGACTCTACCTACTTATGTTTACATTGTGAGTGAAAAATTACCTCTGGCTAGGATATATCATCACTAAATGAATGGGGACACTGCCTCAGTGATAAGCGTCTCACTCTAAAGAGGTCTGTTATTTCCTTACAGCCTTAAAGCAGCAAGAGTTTCATAAAAGGGGCCTTAGGGTTATCTGTCGTAATGATTTTTTCTCCTTCACTTTCTTCATGACCTTTTTCTTTCTTTTTCATAGATTTTTCTTTGGCTGCCAGTCGATAACTTTTACATGTGGTTTATTGTTTAAGAAGAGGTGTAAAATGAGGTTTTTCTTTTATTTGGTTACTTAATTTTATTTCTTGTATCAGGGAAAGGGTTTTGCCGAGAAAACTGCCATGTGTGGTCGACTTGTGTGTGACTTGAAAATATCCTCCAAAGAACTAATCAGAGCCAAAAGCTATGAGCTTGGAGCACTGGTTTCTCAAGTCCTTCGTATACCTGAGGGCCAGTGTAAGACATTGACTGCAGAAGAGATCAAACAGATGTATGGGTAAGTGTTTCTTTACGGTAGAGAAGGTCGAACAGATGTATGGGTAAGTTTTTCTTTTCAGTAAAAAGAAATCTAGATGATTATCAGTTTATTATTCAATCTGTTTTTGATATTTTGAAATATAAAAGTGGAGGATTTTCTTTGATGTGAGATTTTGCTTTGTAATAAAGATTGATTTTGTCAAGAAATTTTATCATGATACACCTTTACAGATCATCATCAAGTTTACTCCAACTTGTTTCCCTAACCATGCAAGATACCCTGTATGTACTCAGGTTAATGTGCGAGTTGAATGTACTTCCTTTGGCACTGCAGATAACAAATATTGCTGGTAAGGCACTTTTTTTAAGTCTGTCAGTACTTAACCTGTATATGAAGGTAGAAGGGAAGAGAGAAAGACATTCACCTGATTGTGCAAGATACTTTGTACTTAGTTTGTTCTGGGAGTTGAATGCGTTGTTTTTAATACTGCAAGTAAAACACTTATTCTCATTCTGTATCTGTGAAGCTTTCTGCTGAGTTTAGAACACAATTGAGGTAATTCTGTATCTAAAATAATGACTGTGTGTGACGAAGATGAAGCAGTCGTGAAAATGAAGATTTCATTGCACCTTAATCTTCAGATATCTGGTTTCATGTTACAGTGTTTTGTAGATATGTGGTTGATTAAAGAACACCAAACCTCAAAATACATGGACATTGCTTCAGTTATGTGTAAGAACAGTACATGGGCTGTGACATAGTGACTTTTCAGAATTATTTTCTTCTGTTATTTATCACATTCATTGGTTTTTCTTGTATGATTATTTGGTTCCTAGTGATTTTTTTTTCTTAACACTTAGAATTAGCGTAATGCATCAGTGCATTACATATGTCAGCTAGAGAACAGATGTGAGCAAATGAAGCCTCTTCATGTATTCCCTTTGATACCTGGGTGACACAGGAAGTAGTGAACAACTATGAAAGATAGAAAAAAAGAATTACTGTGTGTATGTGATTTGGTCAGGGGAGCCATGGGAGAAAGAGTGTGTGGGGCCTGGTTTTGGATACTGTGCTCTTATTTTGTAGGACCTCTTTTAAGAGGCTTTTATAGCCCAAGGCTGTGTTCTATCCTGTAGCAGGGTCATATGGACTCCTTTGTGGTGATAAGTTCCTTGACGAGACTTTTTTTTAAAGGTTATGGTGTAACCTCATACAGTTAACTGATGTGGGATCTTTTGTATGTGGAAACATGAGGTAGAGAGTCATGTCAAGTGGTTTGGTAAAGAGAAAAGAGAGGGGGAAAGCCATGTGTAAGGTGAAGTGCAGCAAAGTGGCTAGAGTGGTTGGTACTGCAGGTAAATTTCTTAAGAAAAGGGGGATTGTACTGTTGATTGTTGTGTTAGGATTTTCAATGTCAGTATGGCTCTTGATAAGGTGTCTGAGGATTGGTAGAATGCCTGTATTGTACTACTATGTAAAGGCCAGGGGGACAAAAGTGAATGATCAACTTACAGAAGCATAATTTTGTCAAGTATACCTGGTAAGTTGTACAAGAGATTGGTGATTGAGAAGTTGGAGGCATGCACAGAGCTTCAGATGAGGGAGGAACAACATGGCCACAGGAGTTGTAATGAATGTGTGGATCAGGTCTTTGCTTTGAAGAATATGTGCATGAAGTACTTAGAGAAAGAAGGACTTGTATGTGGCATTTATGGATCTGCAGAAAGTGTATGACAGGGTTGATTGAGTTGCTTTGTGGAAGTTGTTATGAATAAGTGACTTGGGAGGGAAGCTGCTAGAAGCAATAAAGAGTTTCATCAAGAAAGGAAGGCAAGTGTGCATGTAGGAAGGCAAGATGTTTAGTGGTCTCAGGGGAAGATGTGTATGGCTGGGAATTGTGTCACCATGGCTGTTTAATTTGTTTATGGGTGGGATGATGAGGGAGGTGAATGCAGGTCTTACAGAGAGGAGTGGTTATGCTGTCTGTTAGGGTTGGGGCAAGCTTGGGAAGTTAGTCATTTGCTGTTTGTTGATGATAAGTTGCTGGTGGCAGATTCAAATGAAAAACTGCTGAAGCTTGTGTCTTGAGTTTATGAGTGTGTGTGAAATGAACCTGTTGAGAATAAATGTACAGGAAAACAAGGCTGTTAGGTTTAGCACTGAAGGGTGGTTAGGTGGAGTGTGAGTTTTAATGGAAGGAACCTTGAGGAAATAGGGTGGTTTAGGTACCTGTAAGTGCAAGTAACAGTGAATGGAACCATGGAAGCTGATATTACACATCTGAATGCAATTTGGAGGAATGACATCACAGAATTCATAGTGATACTCAAACAAGAATTCAGGAAAGTCTTGCACGAGAACCAACAAAACACGTTCCCTTATAAAGAACATTGAGAGGTTTGGCAAGCTCAGCATTTCTTAAAAATGGTGCTAAGAATTTAAAAAGATCTGTTAATAACATGGAGTACATAGACCATCCTTTCTGTTGTGGTGTGATAGCCAACATATGTCCTGTGAACACCCGGTGATTAAAAATCTCCAACCAAGCATAGGGTGGGTAAGTGGTCAAACATCCTGGACATACTAAGAAGGTTGTGGAAGAGTGGTCATTGCAGATAAGGACAAAGATGTGCATGTTTGATGATATGTTAGTCTGGATTGTATTGTGTGGATGTGAGGTATGAGCTATAGATGAGGATGAAGAGAAGAGGGTGGATGAGTTGGAAATGAAAGGCATGAGGATGCTGTATGGTGTGGGAGGGTTGATCAACGAAGGAATGATAGGGTACCTACCTATGATAAGGTGCTGCCAGAATGGTAGGGTTAATGCTTTAGACTCACCACTTGACTTTTATGTTGATTAATGACATTTCTCTTGACTGCCTTGCTTCTTCCCCTCACTTGCCTTAATTTGTTGTTTTCTGTTATTTTTTTCAGCAGCTACTCCTCTGACATAGTTGTTTGTTCTAGGCTCATCTGGTATTGTCTTCCACTATGAATCTACTCTTCTTTTAAATGTGTCTGTGGGAACTCCATTTATATTTCTGATATCACCCAGTATCACATTAGATAATTGTTCCAACTTCCTTGCAGGACATTCACTTACCTTTGCCTTATGCATTTTTGGCATGTTTATGGGAAGTACTCGTGATGTTATGATTCTTTATCATCCTTATTTGGTTGCTTTCAGGTTCAGAACATTGTTCATTATACCCTCTATTTGTTGCCAGAAATACATTGTATATTATCTCTCCCTGCAGTGTTCTTTTTATTGTTCATGGTAGTTCATATGCTCTATTTTCTTCATCTAACTTGTGAAATGTTTCAGTTATCTCTATCTTTTTTAATCCATTATGTGTTACTGGTAACTATACAACAGCAGTATTCAAGTTTGCTTCTTATACATACATGAAACATATTGATCTCAATATGATTCCACTCATTATTTTTTTTTTAGCATGTTCCTAGAATTCAAGTTTTCACTAATATCTGATGTTAGCTTCAATCTCTGTTTCAGTCTTTTCTGTATGAAGGTACTATAATAGCATTAGCTGATCCATGAATAATATGTTCTAATGTTTTTTGTTAAATTCCATTAAGTTCTCATCTGCCACTCTATAGATATTATCCAGGTTGCTTTGAAGTTTTCTTGAACTTCCATGCTTTCCACTACTGTACGTAATTACTCTCTTGCCATCTGCAAAACATCGGACTACCCTTGCTCATACTTCCTTATCTATGTCTGAGATTATGATTACATATAATGTTGTGGCTAGAACTGTTCCCAGACAGTATAACTTCTTCTTCAGATGTGTTTCCATTTACAACTACTTTAAATGTTTCTTTAATAACCTCCTTCCAAAACATCACTAAAGTTGCTGATGCTCACTCAACCCAACTCTTATTTGCCCTCTTTTTTTTTGGCCCTTGCACCTTCCTCTTAACCTCCTGTGTACATCTTCTAATCACTTGCATCCTTCCCTGCAAGTATTGCCCATACACCTCTCTTTCCTCTTTCACTAGCAAATAATCTTTCTCCCACCACTCATCGCTCTCTTGCTTGTCCGGCTCCCACTTAATGCATGCCACACATATCTCGCACATGTAAGCATTGCTTCCCTAAATACCTCCCATCCTTCACCTATCCTGGTGTATCTTCTAACAAGGTTCATTTCCAAGCTCACTCACTTTCACAACCCTCTTCCTATCCATGTCATTTCCTTCTTTCGTGAGGTCTTTACAAACTTTCACCCTTACTTCCGCTAAATAAAGTAATAATCAACACTCCCACTGTCTGGCATTATTAGATTATGTACTGATTGATAGGTGTTCAAAAGAGAGACTCATGGATTTTAATGTATTGATAAGGGCAGCTAGTTTTGTACCTAATCATTACTTGGAAGAAGTAAGTGGGAAGATTTTTAGGAAGCTTAGGAAAAAAGGAAATGTGATGTTAGAGAGGTGGTTGGTGAAAGTAATTTATCTAGGAAAAAGAGCCTTTGGTGAAAAGATATCAGAAGAGATTTAGTATAGAATGGTAAAATGTGAAAATTAATTAAGCTAGGGATGTTTGTGAGGAATTGGAGGTATTCGATTTCTAACAGCCAACAACTTCTTTTGTTTTACTTTTTCTCCACTTTTCCCACTCCGACCGTACCAAAGCTGTATCTCCCGTAGATAAAGCAACTCTCCCTGGTTCTCGTTTTTCTTCAAACTACCTTGTATGACTCTAACATTCCTTCACCTCCTGATCCTCCTCTGACTAATTCTATGTCCCTCCTTGTAATCTCCTTGAATTGTCCAAAAAGTGCTACTCTGTCTGGACACAAGCAAGGCTTACAGACCTGATGGCATCCATCCCTGTGCACAGAAAAAGTGTGCTTCCAAGCTTGCACTTTTGCTTGCTTGTCTGTTCTGTTTAAAAACCAGACCGTTCCCTTCCTTTTGGAAGCATGCATTGGAACATCCCATCTCTAATAAGAGTGATCGTTCTAACCCCTCCAGCTATCATCATGTTGCTTTGACATCTACTGTTTTCAAAGTCTTTGAATACTTTCTTAACTCCTGTAGCCTCAGACATCTTGAATTTCACAGTCTTTTCTCTGATCACCAATATGGCTTCCATATGGCAAGATCTGTTGGTGATATCATTTCTTGGCTGACTGATGTCTAGTCATCATCCCTAAAAAACTTTGGGGAATCGTAAGTAGTTGCCCTTAATATATCCAAAGCTTTTAACAGATTGTGGCATCAGGGTCTCATCTCTAAGATCCCCTTTTTTGGCTTCCCTCCCTCACTTCGCTGATTTATATCTAGCTTCCCAGCTGTCTGATATATCTCTGTGGTTGTTGATGGATCAGCCTCTTCCCTTTTTATCAAGGATTTGTTTTCTTTTACAAATAACCAAATGCTCTCATATGCTTGCGACTCAGCACTGCATTCCTCCACATCCTCTACTCTCACTCAGTCTGTATCTTGTCTTGACACAACTTGCTAAGTAAACTCAGACTTGGAGAGGAATCTCAGGGGGTAGATGAAATCTGGTTAAGCATAATGCCTCCAAGAACCAGTTTCTGCCAATTTTTTTTAATTGAAAGTTCCTCACAGCTTTCCTCTCACCTTTGATGGATTTGTAATTCCACCTCTTGACTCTGTGAACATACTTGTTATTGATGTAACATCCACACTATCTTGGAAACCTTCACATTAAGGAAATAGCTGTCTGCCTCTGAAAAACTGGGAGTCTTATTTAGATGTCAAAATTTCTTTCCTTCTGAACAGTTGCTCCGTTTATACATAGGATTGATCCATTCTTGTATATTGTATTGCTCTGCATCAATACTTGACAGAATAGAGTCAAAAGCAGTTTGACTTACCAACTCTTCCCGGCTAACCTAATAATAACTTTCCTTACCCTACAATGTTCATTTTCCCTTTTCTGTATGTATTACTATGTTTTTTCTCTAAAGAGCTGGATACTTTTGTGCACCCATCACTGGCTAGACCACACAATACTCAGCAAGCTACTGCATCACTTGATTACTGTGTGGACATTGGCAATTTTTCAAAAAACAGATTTTTCACTTTCTCCAAAACTCAGGACATTGGTAATTTTTCAAAAAACAGATTTTTCACTTTCTCCAAAACTCATAAATGCTTTTCTTTGTCTCTTCTTTTTCCCTTCTCTCAACCTTTTTATATTTCAGTTAAGGCCCAGCCTGGATGTGGACTTTTGTCCATGACTGGAGGCCCCCCCCCCCCCTCCTCTCTCTCTCTCTCTCTCTCTCTCTCTCTCTCTCTCTCTCTCTCTCTCTCTCTCTCTCTCTCTCTCTCTCTCTCTCTCTCTCTCTCTCTCTCTCTCTCTCTCTCTCTCTCTCTCTCTCTCTCCCTCTCTCTCTCCCTCTCTCTCTCTCTCTCTCTCTCCTCTCTCTCTCTCTCTCTCTCTCTGGGATATGCTGTGCAGGAACTTGGCATTGAAGTTAAGTTGCTAAAAGGTTTATGGCATTACTTGAAAGATTGTGTGTGATTGATTGCGAGATGTACAAGCATAAGTGGCAGGAGATCAAGATGAAGGTGCAAGGGGTAAAAAAAAAGTGAGCAAACTAAGAAAATGTTTTAGAAAGAGGTTAATAATATGAGAAGAACAAGAGAACAAATGATGAAATCATTTAAGGGGGCAAATGGGGAAGTGGTAACAGCCAGAGATGAGGTGTAAAGGAGATGAAGTGAAGGGCAGATGTGGGATGTTTTGGTTAGGTAAGTATGTGAAGGGAGCGTCAAAGGATGTGGCTCTGTGAAAAGCGAAGAGGTGATGAAAGCCCTGCATAAGATGAAATGTGTCAAGGCAGCTGAGTATCTTAAGAAAGTGAGTGAGTGTATTCATGTTTGTTTTTTTAGGATTTTTATTGTTTGGATCATGATAAGGTGCCTTATCATGGAAAGATCTGTTATAGATAGGGAGCTGTGATTTTGTTGATAATACATGACAGCTCTAGAATGAAAGTGAACAGATGTGGCCTTTCTTTGTCTGTTCCTGGCACTACCTTGTTAACACAGGAGATGGTAATCAAATATGAAAGAAAGATTATCCATGTCTCTGATACCTTTTCCCCTCTGGAGCTCCCTCAAAGAGTTGGCCATGGCAGTAAAGTTTTCATAACTGGTGAACTCCATTGCTGCTTCTTAGCCTTTGACCTCACCCTTAACAGGCCACTGGCAGAGGGCATGTCTAGCATAGTGTTTGCAGAAGTTCCTACTGAATGTTCCTACTGACTACTTCTGCCTAATGTTCCTCAATACTTCGTCTACCCAATGTGTCTTCCTAATGCTCCTACCTACCACTTCTATCCGTTGTTCCTACCATTTTGCCAAAAGGCACAGCTAGCACATAGCACTCACCACGGGAAATTTTAGAGTTATGAAGAATGAGCTGTTTAAGTTAGATGTTGTCAAGTGTGATGCATGACAAGGTTAAATTTTATGTTTGTGGACAGAATGCCTGTAGTCCATGTGTGTGTAAGGCAAAAAGCAAAAACAACCATCTGGATCAAAGGAGTGCAACTTGACAACCATTGAAATGCTGGCTCATTACACAGCCACCACTAACCCTCCCAGTACCTAGGTCATTATTATTTATTTTTTTTTTTTTTTTTTTTTTTTTTTTCATACTTTGTCGCTGTCTCCCGCGTTTGCGAGGTAGCGCAAGGAAACAGACGAAAGAAATGGCCCCCCCCCCCATACACATGTACATACGTCCACACACGCAAATATACATACCTACACAGCCTTCCATGGTTTACCCTAGACGCTTCACATGCCTTGATTCAATCCACTGACAGCACGTCAACCCCTGTATACCACATCGCTCCAATTCACTCTATTCCTTGCCCTCCTTTCACCCTCCTGCATGTTCAGGCCCCGATCACACAAAATCTTTTTCACTCCATCTTTCCACCTCCAATTTGGTCTCCCTCTTCTCCTCGTTCCCTCCACCTCCGACACATATATCCTCTTGGTCAATCTTTCCTCACTCATTCTCTCCATGTGCCCAAACCATTTCAAAACACCTTCTTCTGCTCTCTCAACCACGCTCTTTTTATTTCCACACATCTCTCTTACCCTTACGTTACTTACTCGATCAAACCACCTCACACCACACATTGTCCTCAAACATCTCATTTCCAGCACATCCATCCTCCTGCGCACATCTCTATCCATAGCCCACGCCTCGCAACCATACAACATTGTTGGAACCACTATTCCTTCAAACATACCCATTTTTGCTTTCCGAGATAATGTTCTCGACTTCCACACATTTTTCAAGGCTCCCAAAATTTTCGCCCCCTCCCCCACCCTATGATCCACTTCCGCTTCCATGGTTCCATCCGCTGACAGATCCACTCCCAGATATCTAAAACACTTCACTTCCTCCAGTTTTTCTCCATTCAAACTCACCTCCCAATTGACTTGACCCTCACCCCTACTGTACCTAATAACCTTGCTCTTATTCACATTTACTCTTAACTTTCTTCTTCCACACACTTTACCAAACTCAGTCACCAGCTTCTGCAGTTTCTCACATGAATCAGCCACCAGCGCTGTATCATCAGCGAACAACAACTGACTCACTTCCCAAGCTCTCTCATCCCCAACAGACTTCATACTTGCCCCTCTTTCCAGGACTCTTGCATTTACCTCCCTAACAACCCCATCCATAAACAAATTAAACAACCATGGAGACATCACACACCCCTGCCGCAAACCTACATTCACTGAGAACCAATCACTTTCCTCTCTTCCTACACGTACACATGCCTTACATCCTCGATAAAAACTTTTCACTGCTTCTAACAACTTGCCTCCCACACCATATATTCTTAATACCTTCCACAGAGCATCTCTATCAACTCTATCATATGCCTTCTCCAGATCCATAAATGCTACATACAAATCCATTTGCTTTTCTAAGTATTTCTCACATACATTCTTCAAAGCAAACACCTGATCCACACATCCTCTACCACTTCTGAAACCGCACTGCTCTTCCCCAATCTGATGCTCTGTACATGCCTTCACCCTCTCAATCAATACCCTCCCATATAATTTACCAGGAATACTCAACAAACTTATACCTCTGTAATTTGAGCACTCACTCTTATCCCCTTTGCCTTTGTACAATGGCACTATGCACGCATTCCGCCAATCCTCAGGCACCTCACCATGAGTCATACATACATTAAATAACCTTACCAACCAGTCAACAATACAGTCACCCCCCTTTTTAATAAATTCCACTGCAATACCATCCAAACCTGCTGCCTTGCCGGCTTTCATCTTCCGCAAAGCTTTTACTACCTCTTCTCTGTTTACCAAATCATTTTCCCTAACCCTCTCACTTTGCACACCACCTCGACCAAAACACCCTATATCTGCCACTCTGTCATCAGACACATTCAACAAACCTTCAAAATACTCATTCCATCTCCTTCTCACATCACCGCTACTTGTTATCACCTCCCCATTTACGCCCTTCACTGAAGTTCCCATTTGCTCCCTTGTCTTACGCACCCTATTTACCTCCTTCCAGAACATCTTTTTATTCTCCCTAAAATTTACTGATAGTCTCTCACCCCAACTCTCATTTGCCCTTTTTTTCACCTCTTGCACCTTTCTCTTGACCTCCTGTCTCTTTCTTTTATACTTCTCCCACTCAATTGCATTTTTTCCCTGCAAAAATCGTCCAAATGCCTCTCTCTTCTCTTTCACTAATACTCTTACTTCTTCATCCCACCACTCACTACCCTTTCTAAACAGCCCACCTCCCACTCTTCTCATGCCACAAGCATCTTTTGCGCAATCCATCACTGATTCCCTAAATACATCCCATTCCTCCCCCACTCCCCTTACTTCCATTGTTCTCACCTTTTTCCATTCTGTACACAGTCTCTCCTGGTACTTCCCCACACAGGTCTCCTTCCCAAGCTCACTCACTCTCACCACCTTCTTCACCCCAACATTATTATTTATATTATTATTATTTTCATTTCCAGGTAATGTAATGTCACGAACACTCCTTGGTGGCCGATCTGAAAGGAATGAGTTTCTGTTACTTCATGCATTTACTGAAAAGGACTTCATTGTTCCCAACAAACAGCACAGTAAAGTGATCAAAAAGGTAAAGCAAGTCATATTTTAATCAGATTTTACTACTAAGTGCAATCTCTTGCTCTCTCCTTCTCTTGAGAGAGAGAGTGTGTTAGTTTGAAGATATAAAGTTGACATTAAACAGCAGATTCATTGGTCTGGCTGAACTTACTACTAAGTACAATCTCTCTTGCTCTCTCCTTCTCTTGAGAGAGAGAGTGTGTGTTTGTTTGAAGATATGAAGTTGACATTAAACAGCAGATTCATTGGTCTAGCTGAACAGTTGATATTAGCAGGAAAGATGGTAAGCGGGCATTATTGAAATTACACATTAATCGATTGTCACTCGAGAGAGACTAATGGATGTGAATGTGCTAAAAAGGGCAGTTGGTAGGATGTTTGATCATTACATGGTGGAAGCAAGAGTGAAGATTTCTGTAGAGGTTTTGGGAAAATAGGAAATGATATAGGCAACAAAAGGTCAGTGAAAGAAGTGAGCTTGGAAAAGAAATTTCTGTGAATAATATCAGGAGTGAAGTATAGAATGGCAAAGGTGAGAGTAAACAAAACTAGGGGAGTGGATGAGGAATGGGAGGTGGGCATGGGTATGTGCAAGGGAAGTGTTTAAAAGATGGGAGGTGGGTAGGTGATAAAGAGTAGTGATTGGTAGGATGATGAAGTATAGCTGCTATGATAGAGAAAAGAGAGTTATATAGGGCAGTACTTACAGAGAAGGGATGTGAACGGGATGTGTATGAGAGAAAGTGGGAGGAGGTCAATAGGAAGGTCCAGGGACTGAAAAACAGGACAAATGAGAGTTGGGGTGAATATCAGTAAACTTCAGGGAAAGTAAGATGTTATGGAAGAAACTTGATAGTGTGAGAAAAATGAGAACAAGTGGGAACATCTGTGAAGGGGATAAATGGTGATGTAGTAATGAGCACTAATGAAGGAAAGATGGGATGGAGTGAGTACTTTGATGGAGTGTTGAACATGTGTGACAATAGGATGGTTAATGTAGCATGCTTGGGTTAGGGAGGTATGCAGAGTTAGACAGCCATGGTGGTGAAAGCCTTTCTCGAAGATGCAATGTGATAAGGCCGCTGTAGATGGTATAGCTTTTAAATTACTCAAGAAAGGAATATTGGATAGTAATTGGTCGGCAGCCAACGACCAGGGAGGTATATTACCAGTACTACCCGCTTGGGTATCAGGAGGGTTAGTGACGACTCCATAGTGAACCAGTACTTTAATAGTTGTCAGACTGCACTCCTCTGACCCAGGTATCTGTCTTTTCTTTCTACTTCACCCACTCATGGCCTACTGGCATTCTGTCCACAAGTATACAATCTCTTCATATCATGTATAACTTTTGACAACACTTACTTTTGCAGCTCATCCTTGGTAACTCTAGATTTTTCTGCGGTGAGCACTATGCACTAAGTCCTGCCTTTTGGCAAAATTGTTAGAGCAGTAGAGAGAAGCAGTCAGTTAAAGCATTTGGTAGGAGCTTCTGAAAACACTACACTAGAATTGCTTTCTATTAGTGGTCTGTTAAGGATGAGATACTAAAGGCTAAGAAGTAGCACTGGAGTTTACTAGTTATGGAGACTGTTGCTGTGGCCACTCCCTTGAGGGAGTTTTAGGTGGGGACAGGCATCAGAGATATATATAGATAGGTAGATAGACTGTTTGGTTTGGAAGACTTTTCAGTGTTTGTATGGATCATGATGGGGTGCTTGACATTTGGCAGAAAGCATGCATAATTCCATTGTATAAAGGTAAGGGGGACAGAGGTGAGTGTTCACCATACAGAGGTATAAGTTTGTTGAGTGTACCCAGTAGGTTGTGTGGGAGAATAGTGATTGAATGGGCGAAGTCATGTACAGAGCATCAGATTTGGGAAGAACAGTGTGGTGTCAGGAATGTTCGATGATGTGTGGTTCAGATGTTTGCTTTAAAGAATGTGTAAGAAATACTGAGAGATATGGAAGGATTTGTTTGTGGTATTTATGAATACTTCCCACGCATTCCTCACGTGTCGTAGAAGGCGACTAAAGGGGACGGGAGCGGGGGGCCAGAAACCCTCCCCTCCTTGTATTTTAACTTTCTAAAAGGGGAAACAGAAGAAGGAGTCATGCGAGGAGTGCTCATCCTCCTCGAAGGCTCAGATTGGGGTGTCTAAATGTCTGTGGATGTAACCAAGATGAGAAAAAAGAAGAGATAGGTAGTATGTTTGAGGAAAGGAACCTGGATGTTATGGCTCTGAGTGAAATGAAGCTAAAGGGTAAAGGGGAAGAGTGGTTTGGGATTGTCTTGGGAGTAAAGTCAGGGGTTAGTGAGAGGACAAGAGCAAGGGAATGAGTAGCACTACTCCTGAATCAGGAGTTGTGGGAGTATGTGATAGAGTGTTAGAAAGTAAATTCTAGATTGATATGGGTAAAACTGAAAGTTGATAGAGAGAGATGGGTGATTATTGGTGCATATGCACCTGGGCATGAGAAGAAAGATCATGAGAGGCAAGTGTTTTGGGAGCAGCTGAATGAGTGTGTTAGTGGTTTTGATGCACAAGACCGGGTTATAGTGATGGGTGATTTGAATGCAAAGGTGAGTAATGTGGCAGTTGAGGGAATAATTGGTATACATGGAGTGTTCAGTGTTGTAAATGGAAATGGTGAAGAGCTTGTAGATTTACGTGCTGAAAAAGGACTGGTGATTGGGAATACCTGGTTTAAAAAGCGAGATATACATAAGTATACGTATGTAAGTAGGAGAGATGGCCAGAGAGCATTATTGGATTATGTGTTAATTGATAGACGCACAAAAGAGAGACTTTTGGATGTTAATGTGCTGAGAGGTGCATCTGGAGGGATGTCTGATCATTATCTTGTGGAAGTGAAGGTGAAGATTTGTGGGGGTTTTCAGAAAAGAAGAGAGAATGTTGGGGTGAAGAGAGTGGTGAGAGTAAGTGAGCTTGGGAAGGAGACTTGTGTGAGGAAGTACCAGGAGAGACTGAGTACAGAATGGAAAAAGGTGAGAACAAAGGAGGTAAGGGGAGTGGGGGAGGAATGGGATGTATTTAGGGAAGCAGTGATGGCTTGCGCAAAAGATGCTTGTGGCATGAGAAGCGTGGGAGGTGGGTTGATTAGAAAAGGTAGTGAGTGGTGGAATGAAGAAGTAAGATTATTAGTGAAAGAGAAGAGAGAGGCATTTGAACGATTTTTGCAGGGAAAAAAATGCAAATGAGTGGGAGAGGTATAAAAGAAAGAGGCAGGAGGTCAAGAGAAAGGTGCAAGAGGTGAAAAAGAGGGCAAATGAGAGTTGGGGTGAGAGAGTATCATTAAATTTTGGGGAGAATAAAAAGATGTTTTGGAAGGAGGTAAATAAAGTGCGTAAGACAAGGGAGCAAATGGGAACTTCAGTGAATGGGGAGGTGATGACAAGTAGTGGTGATGTGAGAAGGACATGGAGTGAGTATTTTGAAGGTTTGTTGAATGTGTTTGATGATAGAGTGGCAGATATAGGGTGTTTTGGTCGAGGTGGTGTGCAAAGTGAGAGGGTTAGGGAAAATGATTTGGTAAACAGAGAAGAGGTAGTGAAAGCTTTGCGGAAGATGAAAGCCGGCAAGGCAGCAGGTTTGGATGGTATTGCAGTGGAATTTATTAAAAAAGAGGGTGACTGTATTGTTGACTGGTTGGTAAGGTTATTTAATGTATGTATGACTCATGGTGAGGTGCCTGAGGATTGGCGGAATGCGTGCATAGTGCCATTGTACAAAGGCAAAGGGGATAAGAGTGAGTGATCAAATTACAGAGGTATAAGTTTGTTGAGTATTCCTGGTAAATTATATGGGAGGGTATTGATTGAGAGGGTGAAGGCATGTACAGAGCATCAGATTGGGGAAGAGCAGTGTGGTTTCAGAAGTGGTAGAGGATGTGTGGATCAGGTGTTTGCTTTGAAGAATGTATGTGAGAAATACTTAGAAAAGCAAATGGATTTGTATGTAGCATTTATGGATCTGGAGAAGGCATATGATAGAGTTGATAGAGATGCTCTTTGGAAGGTATTAAGAATATATGGTGTGGGAGGAAAGTTGTTAGAAGCAGTGAAAAGTTTTTATCGAGGATGTAAGGCATGTGTACGTGTAGGAAGAGAGGAAAGTGATTGGTTCTCAGTGAATGTAGGTTTGCGGCAGGGGTGTGTGATGTCTCCATGGTTGTTTAATTTGTTTATGGATGGGGTTGTTAGGGAGGTAAATGCAAGAGTTTTGGAAAGAGGAGCAAGTATGAAGTCTGTTGGGGATGAGAGAGCTTGGGAAGTGAGTCAGTTGTTGTTCGCTGATGATACAGCGCTGGTGGCTGATTCATGTGAGAAACTGCAGAAGCTGGTGACTGAGTTTGGAAAAGTGTGTGGAAGAAGAAAGTTAAGAGTAAATGTGAATAAGAGCAAGGTTATTAGGTACAGTAGGGTTGAGGGTCAAGTCAATTGGGAGGTGAGTTTGAATGGAGAAAAACTGGAGGAAGTGAAGTGTTTTAGATATCTGGGAGTGGATCTGGCAGCGGATGGAACCATGGAAGCGGAAGTGGATCATAGGGTGGGGGAGGGGGCGAAAATCCTGGGGGCCTTGAAGAATGTGTGGAAGTCGAGAACATTATCTCAGAAAGCAAAAATGGGTATGTTTGAAGGAATAGTGGTTCCAACAATGTTGTATGGTTGCGAGGCGTGGGCTATGGATAGAGTTGTGCGCAGGAGGATGGATGTGCTGGAAATGAGATGTTTGAGGACAATGTGTGGTGTGAGGTGGTTTGATCGAGTGAGTAACGTAAGGGTAAGAGAGATGTGTGGAAATAAAAAGAGCGTGGTTGAGAGAGCAGAAGAGGGTGTTTTGAAGTGGTTTGGGCACATGGAGAGGATGAGTGAGGAAAGATTGACCAAGAGGATATATGTGTCGGAGGTGGAGGGAACAAGGAGAAGAGGGAGACCAAATTGGAGGTGGAAAGATGGAGTGAAAAAGATTTTGTGTGATCGGGGCCTGAACATGCAGGAGGGTGAAAGGAGGGCAAGGAATAGAGTGAATTGGAGCGATGTGGTATACCGGGGTTGACGTGCTGTCAGTGGATTGAAGCAAGGCATGTGAAGCGTCTGGGGTAAACCATGGAAAGCTGTGTAGGTATGTATATTTGCGTGTGTGGACGTGTGTATGTACATGTGTAGGGGGGGGGGGGTTGGGCCATTTCTTTCGTCTGTTTCCTTGCGCTACCTCGCAAACGCGGGAGACAGCGACAAAGTATAATAAAATAAAATAAAAATAATTGATTGAGAGGGTGAAGGCACGTACAGAGCATCAGATTGGGGAAGAGCAATGTGGTTTCAGAAGTGGTAGAGGATGTGTGGATCAGGTGTTTGCTTTGAAGAATGTATGCGAGAAATAATTAGAAAAACAAATGGATTTGTATGTAGCATTTATGGATCTGGAGAAGGCATATGATAGAGTTGATAGAGATGCTCTGTGGAAGGTATTAAGAATATATGGTGTGGGAGGCAAGTTGTTAGAAGCAGTGAAAAGTTTTTATCGAGGATGTAAGGCATGTGTACATGTAGGAAGAGAGGAAAGTGATTGGTTCTCAGTGAATGTAGGTTTGCGGCAGGGGTGTGTGATGTCTCCATGGTTGTTTAATTTGTTTATGGATGGGGTTGTTAGGGAGGTGAATGCAAGAGTTTTGGAAAGAGGGGCAAGTATGCAGTCTGTTGTGGATGAGAGAGCTTGGGAAGTGAGTTAGTTGTTGTTCGCTGATGATACATCGCTGGTGGCTGATTCATGTAAGAAACTGCAGAAGCTGGTGACTGAGTTTGGTAAAGTGTGTGAAAGAAGAAAGTTAAGAGTAAATGTGAATAAGAGCAAGGTTATTAGGTACAGTAGCGTTGAGGGTCAAGTCAATTGGGAGGTAAGTTTGAATGGAGAAAAGCTGGAGGAAGTGAAGTGTTTTAGATATCTGGGAGTGGATCTGGCAGCGGATGGAACCATGGAAGCGGAAGTGAATCATAGGGTGGGGGAGGGAGCGAAAATCCTGGGAGCCTTGAAGAATGTTTGGAAGTCGAGAACATTATCTCGGAAAGCAAAAATGGGTATGTTTGAAGGAATAGTGGTTCCAACAATGTTGTATGGTTGCGAGGCGTGGGCTATGGATAGAGTTGTGCGCAGGAGGGTGGATGTGCTGGAAATGAGATGTTTGAGGACAATGTGTGGTGTGAGGTGGTTTGATCGAGTAAGTAATGTAAGGGTGAGAGAGATGTGTGGAAATAAAAAGAGCGTGGTTGAGAGAGCAGAAGAGGGTGTTTTCAAATGGTTTGGTCACATGGAGAGAATGAGTGGGGAAAGATTGACCAAGAGGATATATATGTCAGAGGTGGAGGGAACGAGGAGAAGTGGGAGACCAAATTGGAGGTGGAAAGATGGAGTGAAAAAGATTTTGAGTGATCGGGGCCTGAACATGCAGGAGGGTGAAAGGCGTGCAAGGAATAGAGTGAACTGGAACGATGTGGTATACCGGGGTCGACGTGCTGTCAAGGGATTGAACCAGAGCATGTGAAGCGTCTGGGGTAAACCATGCAAAGTGTGTGGGGCCTGGATGTGGACAGGGAGCTGTGGTTTCAGTGCATTATTACATGACAGCTAGAGACTGAGTGTGAACGAATGGGGCCTTTGGTGTTTTTCCTAGCGCTACCTCGCACACATTTGGGGGGAGGGGGTTGTTATTCCATGTGTGGCGAGGTGGCGATGGGAACAAATAAAGGCAGACAGTATGAATTATGTATTATTTTTTTATTTTATTATACTTTGTCGCTGTCTCCCGCGTTTGCGAGGTAGCGCAAGGAAACAGACGAAAGAAATGGCCCAACCCACCCCCCCCATACACATGTATATACATACGTCCACACACGCAAATATACATACCTACACAGCTTTCCATGGTTTACCCCAGACGCTTCACATGCCTCGATTCAATCCACTGACAGCACGTCAACCCCGGTATACCACATCGCTCCAATTCACTCTATTCCTTGCCCTCCTTTCACCCTCCTGCATGTTCAGGCCCCGATCACACAAAATCTTTTTCACTCCATCTTTCCACCTCCAATTTGGTCTCCCTCTTCTCCTCGTTCCCTCCACCTCCGACACATATATCCTCTTTGTCAATCTTTCCTCACTCATTCTCTCCATGTGCCCAAACCACTTCAAAACACCCTCTTCTGCTCTCTCAACCACACTCTTTTTATTTCCACACCTCTCTCTTACCCTTACGTTACTAACTCGATCAAACCACCTCACACCACACATTGTCCTCAAACATCTCATTTCCAGCACATCCATCCTCCTGCGCACAACTCTATCCATAGCCCACGCCTCGCAACCATACAACATTGTTGGAACCACTATTCCTTCAAACATACCCATTTTTGCTTTCCGAGATAATGTTCTCGACTTCCACACATTCTTCAAGGCCCCCAGAATTTTCGCCCCCTCCCCCACCCTATGATCCACTTCCGCTTTCATGGTTCCATCCGCTGCCAGATCCACTCCCAGATATCTAAAACACTTCACTTCCTCCAGTTTTTCTCCATTCAAACTCACCTCCCAATTGACTTGACCCTCAACCCTACTGTACCTAATAACCTTGCTCTTATTCACATTTACTCTTAACTTTCTTCTTCCACACACTTTACCAAACTCAGTCACCAGCTTCTGCAGTTTCTCACATGAATCAGCCACCAGCGCTGTATCATCAGCGAACAACAACTGACTCACTTCCCAAAATCTCTCATCCCCAACAGACTTCATACTTGCCCCTCTTTCCAAAACTCTTGCATTTACCTCCCTAACAACCCCATCCATAAACAAATTAAACAACCATGGAGACATCACACACCCCTGCCGCAAACCTACATTCACTGAGAACCAATCACTTTCCTCTCTTCCTACACGTACACATGCCTTACATCCTCGATAAAAACTTTTCACTGCTTCTAACAACTTTCCTCCCACACCATATATTCTTAATACCTTCCACAGAGCCTCTCTATCAACCCTATCATATGCCTTCTCCAGATCCATAAATGCTACATACAAATCTATTTGCTTTTCTAAGTATTTCTCACATACATTCTTCAAAGCAAACACCTGATCCACACATCCTCTACCACTTCTGAAACCACACTGCTCTTCCCCAATCTGATGCTCTGTACATGCCTTCACCCTCTCAATCAATACCCTCCCATATAATTTACCAGGAATACTCAACAAACTTATACCTCTGTAATTTGATCACTCACTCTTATCCCCTTTGCCTTTGTACAATGGCACTATGCACGCATTCCGCCAATCCTCAGGCACCTCACCATGAGTCATACATACATTAAATAACCTTACCAACCAGTCAACAATACAGTCACCCCCTTTTTTAATAAATTCCACTGCAATACCATCCAAACCTGCTGCCTTGCCGGCTTTCATCTTCTGCAAAGCTTTCACTAACTCTTCTCTGTTTACCAAATCATTTTCCCTAACCCTCTCACTTTGCACACCACCTCGACCAAAACACCCTATATCTGCCACTCTATCATCAAACACATTCAACAAACCTTCAATTTAGTCACTCCATCTCCTTCTCACATCACCACTACTTGTTATCACCTCCCCATTTGCGCCCTTCACTGAAGTTCCCATTTGCTCCCTTGTCTTACGCACTTTATTTACCTCCTTCCAGAACATCTTTTTATTCTCCCTAAGATTTAATGATACTCTCTCACCCCAACCCTCATTTGCCCTTTTTTTCACCTCTTGCACCTTTCTCTTGACCTCCTGTCTCTTTCTTTTATACATCTCCCCCTCAATTGCATTTTTTCCCTGCAAAAATCGTCCAAATGCCTCTCTCTTCTCTTTCACTAATACTCTTACTTCTTCATCCCACCACTCACTACCCTTTCTAATCAACCCACCTCCCACTCTTCTCATGCCACAAGCATCTTTTGTGCAATCCATCACTGATTCCCTAAATACATCCCATTCCTCCCCCACTCCCCTTACTTCCATTGTTCTCACCTTTTTCCATTCTGTACTCAGTCTCTCCTGGTACTTCCTCACACAGGTGTCCTTCCCAAGCTCACTTACTCTCACCACCCTCTTCACCCCAACATTCACTCTTCTTTCCTGAAAACCCATACAAATCTTCACCTTAGCCTCCACAAGATAATGATCAGACATCCCTCCAGTTGCACCTCTCAGCACATTAACATCCAAAAGTCTCTCTTTTGCACACCTGTCAATTAACACGTAGTCCAATAACGCTCTCTGGCCATCTCTCGTACTTACATAAGTATACTTATGTATATCTCGCTTTTTAAACCAGGTATTCCCAATCATCAGTCCTTTTTCAGCACATAAATCTACAAGCTCCTCACCATTTCCATTTACAACACTGAACACCCCATGTATACCAATTACTCCCTCAACTGCCACATTACTCACCTTTGCATTCAAATCACCCATCACTAAAACCCGGTCTCATGCATCAAAACCACTAACACACTCATTCAGCTGCTCCCAAAACACTTGCCTCTCATGATCTTTCTTCTCATGTCCAGGTGCATATGCACCAATAATCACCCACCTCTCTCCATCAACTTTCAGTTTTACCCATATTAATTGAGAATTTACTTTCTTACATTCTATCACATACTCCCACAACTCCTGTTTCAGGAGTATTGCTACTCCTTCCCTTGCTCTTGTCCTCTCACTAACCCCTGACTTTACTCCCCAGACATTCGCAAACCACTCTTCCCCTTTACCCTTGAGCTTCGTTTCACTCAGAGCCAAAACATCCAGGTTCCTTTCCTCAAACATACTACCTATCTCTCCTTTTTTCACATCTTGGTTACATCCACAGACATTTAGACACCCCAATCTGAGCCTTCGAGGAGGATGAGCACTCCCCGCGTGACTCCTTCCTCTGTTTCCCATTTTAGAAATTTAATACAAGGAGGGGAGGATTTCTGGCCCCCCGCTCCCGTCCCCTCTAGTCGCTTTCTACGACACGCGAGGAATACGTGGGAAGTATTCTGTCACCCCTATCCCCAGGGATAAAAGATTTGGTGTGATCGGGGCCTGAACATGCAGGAGGGTGAAAGGAGGGCAAGGAATAGAGTGAATTGGAGCGATGTGGTATACCGGGGTTGACGTGCTGTCAGTGGATTGAATCAAGGCATGTGAAGCGTCTGGGGTAAGCTATGGAAAGCTGTGTAGGTATGTATATTTGCGTGTGTGGACGTATGTATATACATGTGTATGGGGGGGGGGGTTGGGCCATTTCTTTCGTCTGTTTCCTTGCGCTACCTCGCAAACGCGGGAGACAGCGACAAAGTATAATAAAAAAAAAAATATATACATATACACATATACACACATACACATACATACGCACATATACACACACACACATACATACATATATATACATATGAAAAATGTGAGAAACAATTTAGAAAACTGAAATTTCTAGCTTGAAATGAATGAAAAAAAATGAATGTCACATAATGGTTCAACCTCTCGCTATGGAAAAAAGGAAATGTATAATTTATTTACACAAACGTCAATAGCAGTTCTCATCAATTTAACAACTGTATCAATAAGCTTCAATGTCTAAGCTACATTTTTCTCCAATTTCACTATTTTCTTGTCAAAACACCATGTATGAAAACTGTCACTCCAGTAACACAACTATAAACATTTACTTCCCCTTTAAAAAAAGTTCTGGGGAAGTCTGTCTCAATACACTGCGGGAAACTCTACCACCTGGCGATGTTTGTGTTGCAATGGTTCCCGATGAATTATGTACATGTGTATATATGTATATGTCTGTGTGTGTATATATGTGTACATTGAGATGTATAGGTATGTATATTGTGCGTGTGTGGACATGTATGTATATACATGTGCATGTGGGCGGGTTGGGCCATTCTTTCGTCTGTTTCCTTGCACTACCTCGCTAACGCGGGAGACAGCGACAAAGCAAAATAAATGAATAAATAAATATTTATGAATCTGTAGAAAGCATATGATAGGACTGATAGAGATGCCTTACAGGTCTTATGGATATGCGGTGTAGAAAGAAAGATACTAAAAGCAATGAGAAGTTTTTATCAAGAGTGTAAGGTGTTTGTTTGAACAGTTAGAGATGAAGGATTTGTTTGTGGCCTTTATGAATCTTTAGAAAGCATATGATAGGACTGATAGAGATGCCTTATGGAAGGTCTTATGAATATGTGGTATAGAGAGAAAGATACTAAAAGTGCTGAGAAGTTTTTACCAAGACTGTAAGGTGTGTGTTTGAATAGGTAGAGAGGCAGGAGGGTGAGTGGTTCTAAGTGAATGTAAGTCTGCGATGGGGGTGTTTCATATCACCATGGCTGCTTAATTTGTTTATGAATGGGGTGGTGAGGGATGTAAATGCAAAGGTCTTTGATTATGTAAGGAGGCCTGAGAAGTGAGTCACTTGTTTGCTGATCACACAGCTCTGGTAGCAGATTTTAGTGAGAAACTGCAAAAGTCAGTGACTCACAGTGGGAGAGTGTGTGATAGGAGGTTGAGTGAATAAAAGCAAGGTTAGTAGTAGTAAAAGCAGGGTTAGTAGTGCAGAGGGACAGATTAGTTAGGGTGTGAGTGTGAATAAAGAAACTCTGAAGGAAGTAGGGTGTTTTAGATATCTGGGATTGGACATGGCAATGAATGGAACAGTGAAAGTGATATTGAGTTGTAGGGTCGGTGAGTGGGCAGAGGCTCTTAAGAGCATGAGGAAAGTGTGGAGAGGTTGTTATATGGGAGGATGAAAATGAATAGTGTGAAGGTGTAGTAGTCCCGACGATGTATGGATGTGAGGCATGGCCTGTAGATGAGGATGTACAAATGTGTTGGAATCATAGGGGACAAGGGGAAGACCAAGTTGTAGATGAAGTAACGGAGTGAAAAATATTTTGAGTGGTTTGGAGGTTCAACATGCAGGAGGGTGAAGGACGAGCATGGGACAGAGTGAATTGAAATTATATTGTATACAGGGGGTAACATGATGTAAGTAGACTGAACCAGGGCATGAAAAGTGGCCAGAGTAAACCATGAAAAGGTCATTAGAGCTTGGTTGTGGATAGGGAGCTGTGGTTTACTTCATTTCACATGACAGTAGTTGGGTAATTTTTTTTCCCCCCGTCACTGCTTCACTATTGCAGGAAACAATGGACAAATATGAAAGAAAAAGAAACAGAAAAGGGGACCTCGTGAGGATATTCCCTCTGAGCCTCAGTCCTCTGTTCTTACGCTACTTTGCTAACAAGGGAAATGGTGAATATGTGTGAAAAGGTTCTGGGAGTGGTGAAGTATGTGTGGAAGGAAAGAATGTTATCTTGGAGAGCAAAAATGGGTATGTTTGAAGGAATAGTTTCAACAATACTATATGGTTGTGAGGCATGGGCTATAGATAGGGTTGTACGGAGGAAAGTATATGTGGAAGAGCAAAAATGGGTATGTTTGAAGGAATAGTTTCACAATACTATATGGTTGTGAGGCATGGGCTATAGATAGGATTGTACGGAGGAGGGTGGATGTGTTGGAAATGAAATGTATGAGGACAGTGTGTGGTTGTGAGGTGGTTTGATTAAGTAATGAAAGGGTAAGAGAGATGTGTGGCAATAAAAAGTGTGGTTGAGAGAACAGAAGAGGGTGTGTTGAAATGGTTTGGACATATGGAGAGAATGAGTGAGGAAAGATTGACAAAGAGGATATATGTCAGTGATGGTGGGAACAAGGAGAAGCAGGATACCAAATTGGAGGTGGAAGGTTGGAGTTAAAAAGATTTTTGGAAATCTGGGCCTGAACATACAGAAGGGTAAGAGGTTTGTAAGGAATAGAGTGAATTGGATCAGTGTGTTATACCAGGGTTGACATGCTGTCAGTGGACTGAAACAGAGTATGTGAAGCATCTGGGGTAAACCATGTAAGGGTTTGTAGGGCTGGGATGTGGATAGGGAGTTGTGGTTTTGGTGCATCACACATGACAGCAAGAGACTGAGTGTGAAAGAATGTGGCCTTTTTTGTCTGTTTTCCTGGCGCTACCTCGCTGAAGCTGGGGGTAGCGATGCTGTTTCCTTTGGCGCGGGGTAGCCTCAGGAATAGATGAAGGCAAGCAAGTATGAATATGTACATGTGGAAACAGAAGGAGTCAAGTGGGGAGTGCTCATCCTCCTCAAAGGCTCAGACTTGGGTGTCTGAATGTGTGTGGATGTACCCAAGATGAGAAAAAGGAAAGATACATAGTATGTTTGAGGAAAGAAACCTGGATGTTCTGGCTTTCAGTGAAATGAAGCTCAAGGGTACTAATAGTTTGGAAAAATTTCGGGAGTAAAGTCAGTGGTTGGTGAGAGGACAAAGGCCAAGGAAGAAGTAGCACTACTCTTGAAACAGGTGTGGGAGTGTGTGATAGAATTTTTTTTTTTTTTTTTTTCCTGCGTTTGCGAGGTAGCGCAAGGAAACAGACGAAAGAAATGGCCAAACCCACCCCCATACGCATGTATATACACACACGTCCACATACGCAAATATACATACCTATACATCTCAATGTACACATATATATACACACACACACATACATATATACCCATGCACACAATTCACACTGTCTGCCTTTATTCATTCCCATCGCCACCTCGCCACACATGGAATACCGTCCCCCTCCCCCCTCATGTGTGCGGGGTAGTGCTAGGAAAAGACAACAAAGGCCTCATTCATTCACACTCAGTCTCTAGCTGTCATGCAATAATACCCGAAACCACAGCTCCCTTTCCACATCCAGGCCCCACACAGCTTTCTATGGTTTACCCCAATCGCTTCACATGCCCTGATTCAATCCACTGACAGCACGTCAACCCCGGTATACCACATCGATCCAATTCACTCTATTCCTTGCCCGCCTTTCACCCTCCTGCATGTTCAGGCCCCGATCACTCAAAATCTTTTTCACTCCATCTTTCCACCTCCAATTTGGTCTCCCACTTCTCGTTCCCTCCACCTCCGACACATATATCCTCTTGGTCAATCTTTCCTCACTCATTCTCTCCATGTGCCCAAACCATTTCAAAACACCCTCTTCTGCTCTCTCAATCACGCTCTTTTTATTTCCACACATCTCTCTTACCCTTACATTACTTACTCGATCAAACCCCCTCACACCACATATTGTCCTCAAACATCTCATTTCCAGCACATCCACCCTCCTGCACACAACTCTATCCATAGCCCACGCCTCACAACCATACAACATAGTTGGAACCACTATTCCTATTCCTTCAAACATACCCATTTTTGCTTTCCGAGATAATGTTCTCGACTTCCACACATTCTTCAAGGCTCCCAGGATTTTCGCCCCCTCCCCCACCCTATGATTCACTTCCGCTTCCATGGTTCCATCCACTGCCAGGTCCACTCCCAGATATCTAAAACACTTTACTTCCTCCAGTTTTTCTCCATTCAAACTTACCTCCCAATTAACTTGACCCTCAACCCTGCTGTACCTAATAACCTTGCTCTTATTGACATTTACTCTTAACTTTCTTCTTTCACACACTTGACCAAACTCAGTCACCAGCTTCTGCAGTTTCTCACATAAATCAGCCACCAGCGCTGTATCATCAGTGAACAACAACTGACTCACTTCCCAAGCTCTCTCATCCACAACAGACTTCATTCTTGCCCCTTTCCAAAACCCTTGCATTCACCTCCCTAACAACCCCATCCATAAACAAATTAAACAACCATGGAGACATCACACACCCCTGCCGCAAACCTACATTCAATGAGAACCAATCACTTACCTCTCTTCCTACACGTACACATGCCTTACATCCTCGATAAAAACTTTTCACTGCTTCTAACAACTTCCCTCCCACACCATATATTCTTAATACCTTCCACAGAGCCTCTCTATCAACTCCAGCATATGCGTTTTCCAGATCCATAAATGCCACATACAAATCCATTTGCTTTACCAATTATTTCTCACATACATTCTTCAAAGCAAACACCTGATACATACATCCTCTACCACTTCTGAAACCACACTGCTCTTCCCCAATCTGATGCTCTGTATATGCCTTTACCCTCTCAATCAATACCCTCCCATATAATTTACCAGGAATACTCAACAAACTTATACCTCTGTAATTTGAGCATTCACTCATATCCCCTTTGCCTTTGTACAATGGCACTATGCAAGCATTCTGCCAATCCTCAGGCACCTCACCATGAGTCATACATACATTAAATAACCTTACCAACCAGTCAACAATACAGTCACCCCCTTTTTTAATAAATTCCACTGCAATACCATCCAAACCTGCTGCCTTGCCGGCTTTCATCTTCCGCAAAGCTTTTACTACCTCTTCTCTGTTTACCAAATCATTTTCCCTAACCCTCTCACTTTGCACACCACCTCGACCAAAACACCCTATATCTGCCACTCTATCATCAAACACATTCAACAAACCTTCAATTTAGTCACTCCATCTCCTTCTCACATCACCACTACTTGTTATCACCTCCCCATTAGCGCCCTTCACTGAAGTTCCCATTTCCTCCCATGTCTTACGCACATTATTTACTTCATTCCAGAACATCTTTTTATTCCCCCTAAAATTTACTGATACTCTCTCACCTCAACTCTTATTTGCCCTCTTTTTCACCTCTTGCACCTTTTATTTATTTATTTATTTATTTATTTTGCTTTGTCGCTGTCTCCTGTGTTGGCAAGGTAGCACAAGGAAACAGACAAGAGAATGGCCCAGCCCACCCACATACACATGTATATACATACACGTCCACACACGCAAATATACATACCTATACATCTCAATATATACATATATATACACACACTGAAAGTTGATGGAGAGAGATGGAGGGTAAAACTGAAAGTTGATGGAGAGAGATGGGTGATTATTGGTGCATATGCACCTGGGCATGAGAAGAAAGATCATGAGAGGCAAGTGTTTTGGGAGCAGCTGAATGAGTGTGTTAGTGGTTTTGATGCACGAGACCGGGTTATAGTGTTGGGTGATTTGAATGCAAAGGTGAGTAATGTGGCAGTTGAGGGAATAATTGGTATACATGGGGTGTTCAGTGTTGTAAATGGAAATGGTGAAGAGCTTGTAGATTTATGTGCTGAAAAAGGACTGATGATTGGGAATAACTGGTTTAAAAAGCGAGATATACATAAGTATACTTATGTAAATAGGAGAGATGGCCAGAGAGCGTTATTGGATTACGTGTTAATTGACAGGCGCGCGAAAGAGAGACTTTTGGATGTTAATGTGCTGAGAGGTGCAACTGGAGGGATGTCTGATCATTATCTTGTGGAGGCTAATGTGAAGATTTGTATGGGTTTCCAGCAAAGAAGAGTGAATGTTGGGGTGAAGAGGGTGGTGAGAGTAAGTGAGCTTGGGAAGGAGACTTGTGTGAGGAAGTACCAGGAGAGACTGAGTACAGAATGGAAAAAGGTGAGAACAATGGAAGTAAGGGGAGTGGGGGAGGAATGGGATGTATTTAGGGAATCAGTGATGGATTGCGCAAAAGATGCTTGTGGCATGAGAAGAGTGGGAGGTGGGTTGATTAGAAAGGGTAGTGAGTGGTGGGATGAAGAAGCAAGAGTATTAGTGAAAGAGAAGAGAGAGGCATTTGGACGATTTTTGCAGGGAAAAAATGAAATTGAGTGGGAGACGTATAAAAGAAAGAGACAGGAGGTCAAGAGAAAGGTTCAAGAGGTGAAAAAAAGGGCAAATGAGAGTTGGGGTGAGAGAGTATCATTAAATCTTAGGGAGAATAAAAAGATGTTCTGGAAGGAGGTAAATAAAGTGCGTAAGACAAGGGAGCAAATGGGAACATCAGTGAAGGGCGCAAATGGGGAGGTGATAACAAGTAGTGGTGACGTGAGAAGGAGATGGAGTGAGTATTTTGAAGGTTTGTTGAATGTGTTTGATGATAGAGTGGCAGATATAGGGTGTTTTGGTCGAGGTGGTGTGCAAAGTGCGAGGGTTAGGGAAAATGATTTGGTAAACAGAGAAGAGGTAGTAAAAGCTTTGCGGAAGATGAAAGCCGGCAAGGCAGCAGGTTTGGATGGTATTGCAGTGGAATTTATTAAAAAAGGGAGTGACTGTATTGTTGACTGGTTGATAAGGTTATTTAATGTATGTATGACTCATGGTGAGGTGCCTGAGGATTGGCGGAATGCGTGCATAGTGCCATTGTACAAAGGCAAAGGGGATAAGAGTGAGTGCTCAAATTACAGAGGTATAAGTTTGTTGAGTATTCCTGGCAAATTGTATGGGAGGGTATTGATTGAGAGGGTGAAGGCATGTACAGAGCATCAGATTGGGGAAGAGCAGTGTGGTTTCAGAAGTGGTAGAGGATGTGTGGATCAGGTGTTTGCTTTGAAGAATGTATGTGAGAAATACTTAGAAAAGCAAATGGATTTGTATGTAGCATTTATGGATCTGGAGAGGGCATATGATAGAGTTGATAGAGATGCTCTGTGGAAGGTATTAAGAATATATGGTGTGGGAGGCAAGTTGTTAGAAGGAGTGAAACGTTTTTATCGAGGATGTAAGGCATGTGTACGTGTAGGAAGAGAGGAAAGTGATTGGTTCTCAGTGAATGTAGGTTTGCGGCAGGGGTGTGTGATGTCTCCATGGTTGTTTAATTTGTTTATGGATGGGGTTGTTAGGGAGGTGAATGCAAGAGTTTTGGAAGTAGGGGCAAGGATGGAGTCTGTTGTGGATGAGAGAGCTTGGGAAGTGAGTCAGTTGTTGTTCGCTGATGATACAGCGCTGGTGGCTGATTCATGTGAGAAACTGCAGAAGCTGGTGACTGAGTTTGGTAAAGTGTGTGAAAGAAGAAAGTTAAGAGTAAATGTGAATAAGAGCAAGGTTATTAGGTACAGTAGGGTTGAGGGTCAAGTCAATTGGGAGGTGAGTTTGAATGGAGAAAAACGGGAGGAAGTGAAGTGTTTTAGATATCTGGGAGTGGATCTGGCAGCGGATGGAAACATGGAAGCGTAAGTGGATCATAGGGTGGGGGAGGGGGCGAAAATTCTGGGAGCCTTGAAGAATGTGTGGAAGTCGAGAACATTATCTCGGAAAGCAAAAATGGGTATGTTTGAAGGAATAGTGGTTCCAACAATGTTGTATGGTTGCGAGGCGTGGACTATGGATAGAGTTGTGTGCAGGAGGATGGATGTGCTGGAAATGAGATGTTTGAGGACAATGTGTGGTGTGAGGTGGTTTGATCGAGTAAGTAACGTAAGGGTAAGAGAGATGTGTGGAAATAAAAAGAGCGTGGTTGAGAGAGCAGAAGAGGGTGTTTTGAAATGGTTTGGTCACATGGAGAGAATGAGTGAGGAAAGATTGACCAAGAGGATATATGTGTCGGAGGTGGAGGGAACGAGGAGAAGAGGGAGACCAAATTGGAGGTGGAAAGATGGAGTGAAAAAGATTTTGTGTGATCGGGGCCTGAACATGCAGGAGGGTGAAAGGAGGGCAAGGAATAGAGTGAATTGGAGCGATGTGGTATACCGGGGTTGACGTGCTGTCAGTGGATTGAATCAAGGCATGTGAAGCGTCTGGGGTAAACCATGGAAAGCTGTGTAGGTTTGAATATTTGCGTGTGTGGACGTATGTATATGCATGTGTATGGGGGGGGTGGGTTGGGCCATTTCTTTCGTCTGTTTCCTTGCGCTACCTCGCAAACGCAGGAGACAGCGACAAAGCAAAAAAAAAAAAAAAGAAAATATACACAAACATATACATATATACACATGTACATAATTCATACTTTCTGCCCTTATTCATTCCCATCGCCACCTCTACACACATGAAATAACAACCCCCTCCCCCCTCTTGTGTGCGAGGTAGCGCGAGAAAAGACAACGAAAGCCCCATTCATTCACACTCAGTCTCTAGCTGTCATGTAATAGAGCACTGAAACCACAGCTCCCTCTCCACATCCAGGCCCCACAGAACTTTTCATGGTTTACCCTAGATGCTTCACATACCCTGGTTTAATCCTCTGACAGCATGTCCTCCCCGGTATACCACATCGTTCCAATTCACTCGATTCCTTGCACGCCTTTCACCCTCCTGCATGTTCAGGCCCCGATCACTGAAAATCTTTTTCACTCCATATTTCCACCTCCAATTTGGTGTCCCTCTTCTCCTCATTCCCTCCACCTCTGACACATATGTCCTCATGGTCAATCTTTTCTCATTCATACTCTCCATGTGACCAAACTATTTCAAAACACCCTCTTCTGCTCTCTCAACCACACACTTTTTATTACCACAAATTTCTCTTACCCTATTATTACTTACTCGATCAAACCACCTTACACCACATATTGTCCTCAAACATCTCATTTCCAGCACATCCACCCTCCTGCGCACAACTCTATCCATAGCCCACGCCTCGCAACCATACAACATTGTTGGAACCACTATTCCTTCAAACATACCCATTTTTGCTTTCGGAGATAATCTTCTCGACTTCCACACATTCTTCAAGGCTCCCAGAATTTTTGCCCCCTCCCTCACCCTATGATTCACTTCCGCTTCCATGGTTCCACCCGCTGCCAAATCCACTCCCAGATATCTAAAACACATCACTTCCTCCAGTTTTTCTCCATTTAATCTTACCTCCCAATTGACTTGACCCTCAACCCTATTGTACCTAATAACCTTGCTCTTATTCACATTTACTCTTAACTTCTTTCACACACTTTACCAAACTCAGTCACCGGCTGCTCCAGTTTCGCACATGAATCAGCTACCAGCGCTGTATCATCAGTGAACAATAACTGACTCACTTCCCAAGCTCTCTCATCCACAGCAGACTGCATACTTGCCCCTCTTTCCAAAACTCTTGCATTCACCTCCCTAACAACCCCATTCATAAACAAATTAAACAACCATGGAGACATCACACACCCCTTCCGCAAACCTACATTCACTGAGAACCAATCACTTTCCTCTCTTCCTGCATGTACACATGCCTTACATCCTCGATAAAAACTTTTCACTCCTTCTAACAACTTGCCTCCCACACCATATATTCTTAATACCTTCCACAGAGCTTCTCTATCAACTCCAGCATATGCGTTTTCCAGATCCATAAATGCCACATACAAATCCATTTGCTTTACCAATTATTTCTCACATACATTCTTCAAAGCAAACACCTGATACATACATCCTCTAACTCTTCTGAAACCACACTGCTCTTCCCCAATCTGATGCTCTGTACATGCCTTCACCCTCTCAATCAATACCCTCCCATATAATTTACCAGGAATACTCAACAAACTTATACCTATGTAATTTGAGCACTCACTTTTATCCCCTTTGCCTTTGTACAATGGCACTATGCAAGCATTCCGCCAATCCTCAGGCACCTGACCATGAATCATACATACATTAACTAAGCTTACCAACCAGTCAACAATACAGTCACCCCCTTTTTTAATAAATTCCACTGCAATGCCATCCAAACCCGCTGCCTTGCCAGCTTTCATCTTCCGCAACGCTTGTACTACCTCTTCTCTGTTTACCAAATCATTTTCCCTAACCCTCTCCCTTGGCAAACCACCTCGACCAAAACACCCTATATCTGCCACTCTATCATCAAACACATTCAACAAACCTTCAAAATACTCACTCCATCTCCTTCTCACATCACCACTACTTGTTATCACCTCCCCATTTGCCCCCTTCACTGAAGTTCCCATTTGTTCTCTTGTCTTGTGCACTTTATTTACCTCCTTCCAAAACATTTTTTATTCTCCCTAAAATTTAATGATACTCTCTCACCCCAACTCTCATTTGCCCTCTTTTTCACCTCTTGCACCTTTCTGTTGACCTCCTGCGTCTTTCATTTATACATCTCCCAGTCATTTGCATTATTTCCCTGCAAAAATCGTCCAAATGCCTCTCTCTTCTCTTTCACTAATAATCTTACTTCTTCATCCCACCACTCACTACCCTTTCTAATCAACCCACCTCCCACGCTTCTCATGCCACAAGCATCTTTTGCGCAAGCCATCACTGCTTCCCTAAATACATCCCATTCGCCGCCACTCCCCTTACCTCCTTTGTTCTCAACTTTTTCCATTCTGTACTCAGTCTCTCCTGGTACTTCCTCACGCAGGTCTCCTTCCCAAGCTCACTTATTCTCACCACTCTCTTCACCACAACATTCTCTCTTCTTTTCTGAAAACCTCTACAAATCTTCACCTTCACCTCCACAAGATAATGATCAGACATCCTTCCAGTTGCACCACTCAGCACATTAACATCCAAAAGTCTCTCTTTCGCGCGCCTATCAATTAACGCGTAATCTAATAATGCTCTCTGGCCATCTCTCCTACTTACATATGTATACTTATGTATATCTCTCTTTTTAAACCAGGTATTCCCAATGACCAGTCCTTTTTCAGCACATAAATCTACAAGCTCTTCACCATTTCCATTTACAACACTGAACACTTCAACTGCCACATTACTCACTTTGCATTCAAATCACCCATCACTATAACCCGGTCTCGTGCATCAAAACCACTAACACACTGATTCAGCTGCTCCTAAAACACTTGCCTCTCATGATCTTTCTTCTCATTCCCAGGTGCATATGCTCCAATAATCACCCATCTCTCTCCATCAACTTTCAGTTTTACCCATATCAATCTAGAGTATACTTTCTTACACTCTATCACATACTCCCACCACTCCTGTTTCAGGAGTAGTGCCACTCCTTCTCTTGCTCTTATATATTTTTCTTTTCTTTCATACTATTCGCCATATCCCGCATTAGCAAGATAGCGTTAAGAACAGAGGACTGGGCCTCTGAGGGAATATCCTCACCTGGCCTCGTTCTCTGTTCCTTCTTTTGGAAAATCAAAAAAAAACGAGAGGGGAGGATTTCCAGCCCCCCGCTCCCTCCCCTTTTAGTCGACTTCTACGACACGCAGGGAATATGTGGGAAGTATTCTTTCTCCCCTATCCCCAGGGATATATATATATATATGTATACATATATATTTTTTTTTTTTTCCGCTGTCTCCCGCGTTTGCGAGGTAGCGCAAGGAAACAGACGAAAGAAATGGCCCAACCCACCCCCATACACATGTATATACATACGTCCACACACGCAAATATACATACCTACACAGCTTTCCGTGGTTTACCCCATACGCTTCACATGCCCTGATTCAATCCACTGACAGCACGTCAACCCCGGTATACCACATCGATCCAATTCACTCTATTCCTTGCCCTCCTTTCACCCTCCTGCATGTTCAGGCCCCGATCACACAAAATCTTTTTCACTCCATCTTTCCACCTCCAATTTGGTCTCCCACTTCTCCTCGTTCCCTCCACCTCCGACACATATATCCTCTTGATCAATCTTTCCTCACTCATTCTCTCCATGTGCCCAAACCATTTCAAAACACCCTCTTCTGCTCTCTCAACCACGCTCTTTTTATTTCCACACATCTCTCTTACCCTTACGTTACTTACTCGATCAAACCACCTCACACCACACATTGTCCTCAAACATCTCATTTCCAGCACATCCATCCTCCTGCGCACAACTCTATCCATAGCCCACGCCTCGCAACCATACAACATTGTTGGAACCACTATTCCTTCAAACATACCCATTTTTGCTTTCCGAGATAATGTTCTCGACTTCCACACATTCTTCAAGGCCCCCAGGATTTTTGCCCCCTCCCCCACCCTATGATCCACTTCCGCTTCCATGGTTCCATCCGCTGCCAGATCCACTCCCAGATATCTAAAACACTTCACTTCCTCCAGTTTTTCTCCATTCAAACTCACCTCCCAATTGACTTGACCCTCAACCCTACTGTACCTAATAACCTTGCTCTTATTCACATTTACTCTTAACTTCCTCCAGTTTTTCTCCATTCAAACTCACCTCCCAATTGACTTGACCCTCAACCCTACTGTACCTAATAACCTTGCTCTTATTCACATTTACTCTTAACTTTCTTCTTTCACACACTTTTCCAAACTCAGTCACCAGCTTCTGCAGTTTCTCACATGAATCAGCCACCAGCGCTGTATCAGCAGCGAACAACAACTGACTCACTTCTCAAGCTCTCTCATCCCCAACAGACTTCATACTTGCCCCTCTTTCCAAAACTCTTGCATTCACCTCCCTAACAACCCCATCCATAAACAAATTAAACAACCATGGAGACATCACACACCCCTGCCGCAAACCTACATTCACTGAGAACCAATCACTTTCCTCTCTTCCTACACGTACACATGCCTTACATCCTCGATAAAAACTTTTCACTGCTTCTAAAAACTTTCCTCCCACACCATATATTCTTAATACCTTCCACAGAGCATCTCTATCAACTCTATCATATGCCTTCTCCAGATTCATAAATGCTACATACAAATCCATTTGCTTTTCTAAGTATTTCTCACATACATTCTTCAAAGCGAACACCTGATCCACGCATCCTCTACCACTTCTCAAACCACACTGCTCTTCCCCAATCTGATGATCTTATTTTTTTTTTTCATTCTATTCGCCATTTCCCGCGATAGCGAGGTAGCATTAAGAACAGAGGACTGGGCCTTGGAAGGAATATCCTCACCTGGCTCCCTTCTCTGTTCCTTCTTTTGAAAAATTAAAAAGAATAAAAAATGAGAGGGGAGGATTTCCAGCCCCCCGCTCCCTTCCCTTTTAGTCGCCTTCTACGACACGCAGGGAATACGTGGGAAGTATTCTTTCTCCCCTGTCCCCAGGTATATATATATATATATATATATATATATATATATATATATATATATATATATATATATATATATTTTTTTTTTTTGCTTTGTCGCTGTCTCCTGCGTTTGCGAGGTAGCGCAAGGAAACAGACGAAAGAAATGGCCCAACCCACCCCCATACACATGTATATACATACATCCACACAGGCAAATATACATACCTACACAGCTTTCCATGGCTCAACCCAGACGCTTCACATGCCCCGATTCAATCCACTGACAGCATGTCAACCCCGGTATACCAAATCGATCCAATTCACTCTATTCCTTGCCCTCCTCTCACCCTCCTGCATTTTCAGGCCCCGATCACACAAAATCTTTTTCACTCCATCTTTCCACCTCCAATTTGGTCTCCCACTTCTCCTCGTTCCCTCCACCTCCGACACATACATCCTCTTGGTCAATCTTTCCTCACTCATTCTCTCCATGTGCCCAAACCATTTCAAAACACCCTCTTCTGCTCTCTCAACCACGCTCTTTTTATTTCCACACATCTCTCTTACCCTTACGTTACTTACTCGAGATCAAACCACCTCACACCACACATTGTCCTCAAACATCTCATTTCCAGCACATCCATCCTCCTGCGCACAACTCTATCCATAGCCCACGCCTCGCAACCATACAACATTGTTGGAACCACTATTCCTTCAAACATACCCATTTTTGCTTTCCGAGATAATGTTCTCAACTTCCACACATTCCTCAAGGCTCCCAGAATTTTCGCCCCCTCCCCCACCCTATGATCCACTTCCGCTTCCATGGTTCCATCCGCTGCCAGACCCACTCCCAGATATCTAAAACACTTTACTTCCTCCAGTTTTTCTCCATTCAAAATTACCTCCCAATTGACTTGACCCTTAACCCTACTGTACCTAATAACCTTGCTCTTATTCACATTCTTAACTTTCTTCTTTCACACACTTTTCCAAACTCATTCACCAGCTTCTGCAGTTTCTCACATGAATCAGCCACCAGCGCTGTATCATCAGCGAACAACAACTGACTCACTTCCCAAGCTCTCTCATCCACAACAGACTGCATACTTGCCCCTCTTTCCAAAACTCTTGCATTCACCTCCCTAACAACCCCATCCATAAACAAATTAAACAACCATGGAGACATCACACACCCCTGCCGCAAACCTACATTCACTGAGAACCAATCACTTTCCTCTCTTCCTACACGTACACATGCCTTACATCCTCGATAAAAACTTTTCACTGCTTCTGACAACTTGCCTCCCACACCATATATTCTTAATACTTTCCACAGAGCATCTCTATCAACTCTATCATATGCCTTCTCCAGATCCATAAATGCTACATACAAATCCATTTGCTTTTCTAAGTATTTCTCACATACATTCTTCAAAGCAAGCACCTGATCCACACATCCTCTACCACTTCTGAAACCACACTGCTCTTCCCCAATCTGATGCTCTGTACATGCCTTCACCCTCTCAATCAATACCCTCCCATATGATTTACCAGGAATACTTAACAAACTTATACCTCTGTAATTTGAGCACTCACTCTTATCCCCTTTGCCTTTGTACAATGGCACTATGCTAGCATTCCGCCAATCCTGAGGCACCTCACCATGAATCATACATACATTAAATAACCTTACCAACCAGTCAAGAATACAGTCACCCCCTTTTTTAATAAATTCCACTGCAATACCATCCAAACCTGCTGCCTTGCCGGCTTTCATCTTCCGTAAAGCTTTTACTGCCTCTTCCCTGTTTACCAAATTATTTTCCCTAACCCTCTCACTTTGCACACCACCTCAACCAAAACACCCTATATCTGCCACTCTATCATCAAACACATTCAACAAACCTTCAAAATACTCACTCCATCTCCTTCTCACATCACCACTACTTGTTTCACCTCCCCATTAGCCCCCTTCACTGAAGTTCCCATTTGCTCCCTTGTCTTACGCACTTTATTTACCTCCTTCCAAAACATCTTTTTATTCTCCCTGAAATTTGATGGTACTCTCTCACCCCAACTCTCATTTGCCCTCTTTTTCACCTCTTGCACCTTTCTCTTGACCTCCTGCCTCTTTCTTTTATACCTCTCCCACTGATTTACATTTTTTCCCTGCAAAAATCGTCCAAATGCTTCTCTCTTCTCTTTCACTAATAATCTTACTTCTTCATACCACCACTCACTACCTTTTCTAATCAACCCACCTCCCACGCTTCTCATGCCACAAGCATCTTTTGCGCAAGCCATCACTGCTTCCCTAAATACATCCCATTCCTCGCCCAATCCCCTTACCTCCTTTGTTCTCTCCTTTTTCCATTCTGTACTCAGTCTCTCCTGGTACTTCCTCACACAAGTCTCCTTCCCAAGCTCACTTAATCTCACCACTCTCTTCACCCCAACATTCTCTCTTCTTTTCTGAAAACCCCCACAAATCTTCACCTTCGCCCCCACAAGATAATGATCAGACATCCCTCCAGTTGCACCTCTCAGCACATTAACATCCAAAAGTCTCTTTTTCGTGCGTCTATCAATTAACACGTAATCCAATAATGCTCTCTCGCCATCTCTCCTACTTACATACGTATACTTATTTATATCTCGCTTTTTAAACCAGGTATTCCCAATCACCAGTCCTTTTTCAGCACATAAATCTACAAGCTCTTCACCATTTCCATTTACAACACTGAACATTCCATGTATACCAATTATTCCCTCAACTGCCACATTACTCACCTTTGCATTCAAATCATCCATCACTATAACCCGGTCTTGTGCATCAAAACCACTAACACGCTCACTCAGCTGCTCCCAAAACACTTGCCTCTCATGATCTTTCTTCTCATGCCCAGGTGCATATGCACCAATAATCACCCATCTCTCTCCATCAACTTTCAGTTTTACCCATATCAATGTAGAATTTACTTTCTTACACTCTGTCACATACTCCCACAACTCCTGATTCAGGAGTAGTGCTACTCCTTCCCTTGCTCTTGTACTCTCACTAACCCCTGTCTTTACTCCCAAGGCATTCCCAAACCACTCTTCCCCTTTACCCTTGAGCTTCGTTTCACTCAGACCCAAAACATCCAGGTTCCTTTCCTCAAACATACTACCTATCTCTCCTTTTTTCTCATCTTGGTTACATCCACACACATTTAGACACCCCAATCTGAGCCTTCGAGGAGGATGAGCACTCCTCGCGTGACTCCTTCTTCTGTTTCCCCTTTTAGAAAGTTAAAATACAAGGAGGGGAGGGTTTTTGGCCCCCCCCTCGCTCCCGTCCCCTTTAGTCGCCTTCTACGACACGTGAGGAATGCCTGGGAAGTATTCTTTCTCCCCTATCCCCAGGTATATATATATATATATATATATATATATATATATATATATATATATATACCCCTGGGGATAGGGGAGAAAGAATACTTCCCACATATTCCCTGCGTGTCGTAGAAGGCGACTAAAAGGGGAGGGAGCGGGGGGCTGGAAATCCTCCGCTCTTTTTTTTTTTTTTTTTTTTTTTTTTTTTTTTCCAAAAGAAGGAACAGAGAAGGGAGCCAGGTGAGGATATTCCCTCAGAGGCCCAGTCCTCTGTTCTTAACGCTACCTTGCTAACGCAGGAAATGGCGAATAGTTTGAAAAATATATATATATATATATATATATTGTCCCTGGGGATAGGGGATTAAGAATGCTTCCCACGTATTCCCTGCGTGTCGTAGAAGGCGACTAAAAGGGGAGGGAGCGGGGGGCTGGAAATCCTCCCCTCTCGTTTTTTTTTTTTTGTAATTTTCCAAAAGAAGGAACAGAGGGGGCCAGGTGAGGATATTCCAAAAAAGGCCCAGTCCTCTGTTCTTAACGCTACCTCGCCAACACGGGAAATGGCAAATAGTTTAAAAGAAAGAAAAAAAAAAAATATATATATATATATATATATATATATATATATGTATATATATATATATATATATATATATATATATATATATATATATATATATATATATCCCTGGGGATAGGGTATTAAGAATACTTCCCACGTATTCCCTGCGTGTCGTAGAAGGCGACTGAAAGGGGAGGGAGCGGGGGGCTGGAAATCCTCCCCTCAAGTTTTTTTATTTTTCCCAAAGAAGGAACAGAGTGGGGCCAGGTGAGGATATTCCAGAGAGGCCCAGTCCTCTGTTCTTAACGCTACCTCGCTAACGCGGGAAATGGCGAATATTTTAAAAGAAAGATAGAAGAAATATTACATGACAGCTAGATACTTGAGTGTGAACGAATGGGGCCTTTGTTGAGTTTTCTTAACGCTACCTCACACACTTGAGGGGGGAGGGGGTTGTTATTCCATGTGTGGCGAGGTGGCGATTGGAATAAATAAAGGCAGACAGTATGAATTATGTACATGTGTATATATGTATGTGTTTGTGTGTGTATATATATGTGTACATTGAGATGTATAGGTATGTATATTTGCGTGTTTGGACGTGTATGTATATACATGTGTTTGTGGGTTGGTTGGGCCATTCTTTCATCTGTTTCCTTGCGCTACCTCGCTAACGCGGGAGACAGCAAGAGACAGAGCAAAATAAATAATTGAAAAATATATATATATTGTATTGTTAATTACATACATGATTTTTGATAGGTTCCCATTAATAACGTTGACGTTGAGGAAGATGAGGAGACCAGTGGAGCACAAGGAAAAGGCCGCCGGAAACCTGCTTATACAGGAGGTCTGGTACTGGAGCCTAAGAAGGGGTTCTATGACAAGTATATCTTGTTGATGGATTTTAATTCTCTCTATCCAAGTATCATCCAGGAATACAACATATGCTTCACAACAGTGAAACGGGAGAACAGAGAGGTAATGTTATTGCTTATTTCGTTTAGTTTATATCTTTTTTCATAATTTTTTATTTTTCTTTTCTTTCAAACTATTCGCCTTTTCCCGCGTTAGCGAGGTAGCGTTAAGAACAGAGGACTGGGCCTTTGAGGGAATATCCTCACCTGGCCCCCTTCTCTGTTCCTTCTTTTGGAAAATTAAAAAAAAACGAGAGGGGAGGATTTCCAGCACCCCGCTCCCTTCCCTTTAAGTCGCCTTCTACAACACGCAGGGAATACTTGGGAAGTATTCTTTCTCCCCTATCCCCAGGGATAATATATAATTTTTTTTTTTATACTTTGTCGCTGTCTCCCGCGTTTGCGAGGTAGCGCAAGGAAACAGACGAAAGAAATGGCCCAACCCCCCCCCCCCATACACATGTACATACACACGTCCACACACTCAAATATACATACCTACACAGCTTTCCATGGTTTACCCCAGACGCTTCACATGCCCTGATTCAATCCACTGACAGCACGTCAACCCCTGTATACCACATCGCTCCAATTCACTCTATTCCTTGCCCTCCTTTCACCCTCCTGCATGTTCAGGCCCCGATCACACAAAATCTTTTTCACTCCATCTTTCCACCTCCAATTTGGTCTCCCTCTTCTCCTCGTTCCCTCCACCTCCGACACATATATCCTCTTGGTCAATCTTTCCTCACTCATTCTCTCCATGTGCCCAAACCATTTCAAAACACCCTCTTCTGCTCTCTCAACCACGCTCTTTTTATTTCCACACATCTCTCTTACCCTTATGTTACTTACTCGATCAAACCACCTCACACCACACATTGTCCTCAAGCATCTCATTTCCAGCACATCCATCCTCCTGCGCACAACTCTATCCATAGCCCACGCCTCGCAACCATACAACATTGTTGGAACCACTATTCCTTCAAACATACCCATTTTTGCTTTCCGAGATAATGTTCTCGACTTCCACACATTCTTCAAGGCTCCCAAAATTTTCGCCCCCTCCCCCACCCTATGATCCACTTCCGCTTCCATGGTTCCATCCGCTGACAGATCCACTCCCAGATATCTAAAACACTTCACTTCCTCCAGTTTTTCTCCATATATATATATATATATATATATATATATATATATATATATATATATATATATATATATATATTATTTTATATTTTTTTATTATACTTTCTCGCTGTCTCCCGCGTTTGCGAGGTAGCGCAAGGAAACAGACGAAAGAAATGGCCCAACCCCCCCCCCCATACACATGTATATACATACGTCCACACACGCAAATATACATACCTACACAGCTTTCCATGGTTTACCCCAGACGCTTCACATGCCTTGATTCAATCCACTGACAGCACGTCAACCCCGGTATACCACATCGCTCCAATTCACTCTATTCCTTGCCCTCCTTTCACCCTCCTGCATGTTCAGGCCCCGATCACACAAAGTCTTTTTCACTCCATCTTTCCACTTCCAATTTGGTCTCCCTCTTCTCCTCGTTCCCTCCACCTCCGACACATATATCCTCTTGGTCAATCTTTCCTCACTCATTCTCTCCATGTGCCCAAACCACTTCAAAACACCCTCTTCTGCTCTCTCAACCACGCTCTTTTTATTTCCACACATCTCTCTTACCCTTACGTTACTTACTCGATCAAACCACCTCACACCACACATTGTCCTCAAACATCTCATTTCCAGCACATCCATCCTCCTGCGCACAACTCTATCCATAGCCCACGCCTCGCAACCATACAACATTGTTGGAACCACTATTCCTTCAAACATACCCATTTTTGCTTTCCGAGATAATGTTCTCGACTTCCACACATTCTTCAAGGCCCCCAGAATTTTTGCCCCCTCCCCCACCCTATGATCCACTCCTTCTTCTGTTTCCCATTTTAGAAAGTTAAAAAAAAATACAAGGAGGGGAGGATTTCTGGCCCCCTGCTCCCGTCCCCTCTAGTCGCCTTCCACGACACGCGAGGAATGCGTGGGAAGTATTCTTTCACCCCTATCCCCAGGGATAATATACATATATATATATATATACACATACACACACATACACATACATACGCACATATACACACACACACATACATATATATACATATGAAAAATGTAAGAAACAATTTAGAAAACTGAAACTTCTAGCTTGAAATGAAATGAAAAAATGAATGTTACATGATGGTTCAACCTCTGGCTATGGAAAAAGGAAATGTATAATTTATTTACACAAACGTCAATAGTAGTTCTCATCAATTTAACCACTGTATCAATAAGCTTCAATGTCTAAGCTACATTTTTTCCAATTTCACTATTTTCTTGTCAAAGCACCATGTATGAAAACTATCACTCCAGTAACACAACTATAAACATTTACTTCCCCTTTAAAAAAGTTCTGGGGAATCATTATTGTGCAGAATTGCAGGGACAAGAGACACAGCAAACTCTCAATTATTCACACAGCATCAGGAGCGAGGCATCTTCAGTTTATATAATTTTTTCAAGAGTAGAGAGAAGATTATGACCTTTTTCATTTAATTGTGTATTGGAGGAAATCGGTATTTTAAACAAGATGTGTTTTTATTATTTTGATTGTGATAACGATACTAGTTTTTTACTTTTTAAACCACTTTTTTTCATATGAATTTTTTAATCTTTTACAGCTGTAGATATTTTGTTAAAGTAATGACCTTTATTAATGATGTTGCAACTAATTCTAAATTTGTCATTCAATTTGTAGAGTAGTGTGTCTTCTCCAAAGCAGCTTTCAGAAGTAATCTTATGAGTTACCAAGCTCAGCTAACTTTGAAATACGAAAACTTCATGCTCATATGTTTCCATTTATGTGGTTTTAAAGAACAAGGACAGTATTACCCATTTTGACTTAGAATTTTGAAATCTTTAGTTTTCTTATATTATCCCCCACTACAAAAGTATGTTCTACTATTGTAAAATTTCAATGTCGACCAAGAAATCATTTGAGCCTTAGTTGTATGAATTTCATATCACTGATTTTTCACTGTAAATACAGGTAAGGGTTCAGAGGCCCCAAATAGTACACCAATAATTGCTTGCAAAGTCTCGTTAACCTCGGAAAGGTAATAAAATCTTAGGAATCATACAAAATTTTGATATGGCGACAGACAGTTGGAAAAATAGATAATCATTTACAGAAATATCATGGAGAAAGTTTTTCTTTGAGTTAGAATTGTCGTGTATTATAAAACCTTGGATTGATTTGAGTTCAAAACATTCAATTTGTAATTGTGAGTGATACAGTAAACTGCATTTTTCATTTTTTTTTTTTTTTTGTACAAAGTTCTCTTCAGTTGGTTCTTACCTAGTGCATTTATTAATAATCACTTACATATCCCTGGGGATAACAACCCCCTCCCCCCTCATGTGCGCGAGGTAGTGCTAGGGAAAGACAACAAAGGCCACTTTCGTTCACACTCATTCTGTAGCTGTCATGTAAAAATGCACTGAAACCACAGTTCCCTTTCCACATCCAGACCCCACAGAACTTTCCATGGCTTACCCCAGACACTTCACATGCCCTGTTTCAATCCATTGACAGCACGTCAACCCCGGTATACCACATCGTTCCAGTTCACTATTCCTTGCATGCCTTTCACCCTCCTGCATGTTCAGGCCCCGATCACTCAAAATCTTTTTCACTCCATCCTTCCATCTCCAATTTGGTCTCCCACTTCTCCTCATTCCCTCCACCTCTGACACATATATCCTCTTGGTCAATCTTTCCTCACTCATTCTCTCCATGTGACCAAACCATTTCCAAACACCCTCTTCTGCTCTCTCAACCACATTCTTTTTATTACCACACATCTCTCTTACCCTTACACTACTTACTCGATCAAACCACCTCGCACCACATATTGTCCTCAAACATCTCATTTCCAGCACATCCACCCTCCTGCGCACAACTCTATCCATAGCCTACGCCTTGCAACCATACAACATTGTTGAAACCACTATTCCTTCAAACATACCCATTTTTGCTTTCCGAGATAATGCTCTCGACTTCCACACATTCTTCAACGCTCCCAGAACTTTTGCCCCCTCCCCCACCCCATGATTCACTTCCGCTTCCATGGTTCCATCCACTGCCAAATCCACTCCCAGATATCTAAATCACTTCACATTCTCCAGTTTTTCTCCATTCAACCCTACTGTACCTAATAACCTTGCTCTTATTCACATTTACTCTCAGCTTTCTTCTTTCACACACTTTACCAAACTCAGTCACCAGCTTCTGTAGTTTCTCACACGAATCATCCTCCAGCACTGTATCATCAGTGAACAACAACTGCCTCACTTCCCAAGCTCTCTCATCCACAACAGACTGCATACTTGCCCCTCTTTCCAAACGTCTTGCATTCACCTCCCTAACAACCCCATCCATAAACAAATTAAACAACCATGGATACATCACACACCCCTGCCGCAAACTTACATTCACTGAGAATAAATCACTTTCCTCTCTTCCTACACATGCCTTACATCCTTGATAAAATCTTTTCACTGCTTCTAACAATTTGCCTCCCACACCATATATTCTTAATACCTTCCACAGAGCATCTCTATCAACTCTATCATATGCCTTCTCCAGATCCATAAATGCTACATACAAATCTATTTGCTTTTCTAAGTATTTCTCACATACATGCTTCAAAGCAAACACCTGATCCACTCATCCTCTACCACTTCTGAAACCCTGCTCTTCCCGAGTCTGATGCTCTGTACATGCCTTCACCCTCTCAATCAATACCCTCCCATATAGTTTCCCAGGAATACTCAACAAACTTATACCTATGTAATTTGAGCACTCACTTTTATCCCTTTTGCCTTTACAATGGCACTATGCAAGCATTCCGCCAATCCTCAAGCACCTCACCATGAGTCGTACATACATCAAATAACCTTACCAATCAGTCAACAATACAGTTACCCCCTTTTTTAATAAATTCCACTGTAGTAACATCCCAACCTGCTGCCTTCCCGGCTTTCATCTTCCGCGAAGCTTTTACTACCTCTTCTCTGTTTACCAAATCATTGTCCCTAACCCTCTCACTTTGCACACCACCTCGACCAAAACACCCTATATCTGCCACTCTATCATCAAACACATTCAACAAACCTTCAAAATACTCACTCCATCTCCTTCTCACATCACCACTACTTGTTATCACCTCCCCATTAGCCCCCTTCACTGAAGTTCCCATTTGTTCCCTTGTCTTATACACTTTATTTACCTCCTTCCAAAACATCTTTTTATTTTCCCTAAAATTTAATGAAACTCTCTCACCCCAACTCTCATTTGCCCTCTTTTTCACCTCTTGCACCTTTCTCATGGCCTCCTGCCTCTTTCTTTTATACATCTCCCACTCATTTGCATATTTCCCTTGCAAAAATCGTCCAAATGTCTCTCTCTTCTCTTTCACTAATAATCTTACTTCTTCATCCCACCACTCACTACCCTTTCTTATCTGCCCACCTCTCACGCTTCTCATGCCACAAGCATCTTTTGCGCAAGCCATCAATGCTTCCCTAAATACATCCCATTCCTCCCCCACTCCCCTTGCATCCTTTGTTCTCACCTTTTGCCATTCTGTACTCAGTCTCTCCTGGTAGTTCCTCACACAAGTCTCCTTCCCAAGCTCACTTAATCTCACCACTCTCTTCACTCCAACATTCTCTCTTCTTTTCTGTAAACCCCTAAAAAACACCTTCACCTCCACAAGATAATGATCAGATATCCCTTCAGTTGCTCCTCTCAGCATATTAACATCCAAAAGTCTCTCTTTCACATGCCTACCAATTAACAAGTAATCCAATAATGCTCTCTGGCAGTCTCTCCTGCTTACATACGTATACTTTTGTACATCTCTTTTTAACCAGGTATTCCCAATCACCAATCCTTTTTCAGCACATAAATCTACAAGCTCTTCACCATTTCCATTTACAACACTGGACACCCCATGTACACCAAGTATTCCCTCATCTGTCACATTACTCACCTCTGCATTCAAATCGCCCATCACTATAACCCGGTCTTGTGCATCAAAACTAACACGCTCACTCAGCTGCTCCCAAAACACTTGCCTCTCATGATCTTTCTTCTCATGCCCAGGTGCATATGCACCAATAATCACCCATCTTTCTCTATCCACTACCCATATCAATCTAGAGTTTACCTTCTCATGTTGTATCACATACTCCCTCCACTCCTGTTTGAGTAGTAGTGCTACTCCTTCCCTTGCTCTTGTCCTCTCACTAACGCCTGACTTTATTCCCAAGACATTCCCAAACCACTCTTCCCCTTTACCCTTGAGCTTTGTTTCACTCAGAGCCAAAACATCCAGGATCCTTTCCTCAAACATACTACCTATATCTCCTTTTTTCTCATCTTGGTTACATCCACACACATTTAGACACCCCAATCTGAGCCATCGAGGAGGATGAGCACTCCCCGCCTGAGTGTTTCCCCATTTAGAAAATTAAAATACAAGGAGGCGAGGGTCTCCAGCCCCCCGCTCCCGTCCCCTTTAGTCGCTTTCTATGACACATGAGGAATGCGTGGGAAGTATTTTTTCTCCCCTATCCCCAGGGATAGGCAAATAGTATGAAAGAAAACAAAAGATATTCAGAAAACTATAGAAAATTGATATATTAGGTGGAACCTTTCTTCGTTCCATTTTTAAGCAGTCGTGTCCATTTCGAATGATTCATCATGTAATTGATAAAATGTTAATATTAGTTGTATTATGTATGTGGTATACTGGGGTCGACACACTGTCAGTGGATTGAACCAGGGCCTGTGATGCGTCTGGGGTAAAACATAGAAAGTTCTGTGGGGACTGGATGTGGAAAAGAAGCTGTGGTTTCCGTGGATTATACATGACAGCTAGAGACTGAATGTGAATGAAAGTGGCCTTTGTTGTCTTTTCCTAGTGCTACCTTGCGCACATGCGGGGTGAGGGGGTTGTTATTTCATGTTTGGCAGGGTGGCGATGGGAATGAATGAAGGCAGACTATGAATTATGTACATGTGTATATATGTATATGTCTGTGTGTGTATATATATGTATAGGTTGAGATGTATAGGTATGTATATTTGCGTGTGTGGATGTGTATGTATATACATGTGTATGTGGGTGGGTTGGGCCATTCTTTCGTCTGTTTCCTTGCGCTACCTCGCTAATGCGGGAGACAGCTACAAAGCAAAATAAAAAATATTTTTACTACATTATTCTCTCCAGAAGGATTTTACTTAATGCTTGAATAATAATCAACTGCATATTTAGAAATAGATATGAGAAGGGTGGCGGGTTTGGATGGTATTGCAGTGGAATTTATTAAGAAAGGGTGGTGACTGTGTTGTTGACTGGTTGGTGAGGATAGTTAATTATGTATGGCTCATGGTGAAGTGCCTTAGGATTGGCAGAATGCATGCATAGTGCCATTGTACAAAGGCAAAGGGGATAAAGGTGATTGTTCAAATTACAGAGGCAATTTGGGAAATTAAATGGGAGAGTACTGATTGAGAGGGCTAAGGCATGTACAGAGCATAAGATTGGGGAAGAGCAGTGTGGTTTCAGAAGTGGTAGAGGATGTGTTGATCAGGTGTTTCCTTTGAAGAATGCATGCAAGAAATACTTAGAAAAACAAATGGATCTGGAGAAGGCATATGATAGAGTTTATAGAGATGCTATGTGGAAGGTATTAAGAATATATGGTGTGGGAGGCAAGTTGCGAGAAGCAGTGAAAAGTTTTTATCTAGGATGTAAGGCATGTATACGAGTAGGAAGAGAGGAAAGTGATTGGTTCTCAGTGAATGTCAGTTTGCGGCAGGGGTGCGTGATGTCTCCATGGCTGTTTAATTTGTTTATGGATTGGGTTGTTAGGGAGGTGAATGCAAGAGTTTTGGAGAGAGGGGCAAGTATGCGGTCTGTTTTGGATGAGAGGGCTTGGGAAGTGTCAGTTGTTGTTTGCTGATGATACAGCGCTGGTGGCTGATTCGGATGAGAAACTGCAGAAGCTGGTGACTGAGTTTGGTAAAATGTGTGGAAGAAGAATGCTGAGAGTATATGTGAATAAGAACAAGGTTATCAAGTACAGTAGGGTTGAGGGACAAGTCAATTGGGAGTTAAGTTTGAATGGAGAAAAACTGGAGGAAGTGAAGTGTTTTAGATATCTGAGAGTGGATTTGGCAGCGGATGGAATCATGGAAGTGGAAGTGAGCCACAGGATGGGGGAGGGGAGCGAAAGTTTTGGGAGCGTTGAAAAATGTGTGAAAGGCGAGAACATAATATCAGAAAGCAAAGCTGGGTATGTTTGAAGGAATAGTGGTTCCAACAATGCTATATGGTTGCGAGGCATGGGCTATAGATAGGGTTGTGTGGAGGAGGGTGGATGTGCTGGAAATGAGATGTTTGAGGACAGTATGCAGTGTGAGGTGGTTTGATTGAATAAATGATGAAAGGGTAAGAGAGATGTGTGGTGATAAAAAGATTGTGGTTGAGAGAGCAGAAGAGGGTGTATTGAAATGGTTTGGTCAAATGGAGAGAATGAGTGAGGGAAGATTGACCAGGAGGATACATGTGTCGGAGGTGGAGTAAATGAGAAGTGGGAGACCAGATTGGAGGTGGAAGGATGGAGTGAAAAAGATTTTAAGCAATTGGGGCCTGAACATGCAGGAGGGTGAAAGGCATGCAAGGAATAGAGTGAATTGGAACGAGTGGTATTCTGGGGTCGACGTCATGTCAGTGGATTGAACCAGGGCATGTGAAGCATCTGGGGTAAACCATTGAAAGTTTTGTAGGGCTTGGATGTGGGAAGGGAGCTGTGGTTTCAGTGCATTATACATGACAGCTAGAGACTGAATGCGAACGAATGTGGCCTTTGTTGTCTTATCCTAGTGCTACTTCGCGCGTGTGTGTGGGGGAGGGGGTCGTCATTTCATGTGTGGCGGGGTGGCAACAGGAATAAATAAAGGCAGCAAGTATGAATTATGTACATGTGTATATATGTATATGTTTGTGTATGTATATATTTGTATACGTTGAAATGCATAGGTATGTATATGTGCATGTGTGGACGTGTATGTATGTACATGTGTATGTGGGTGAGTTGGGCCATTCTTTCATCTGTTTCCTTGCACTACCTTGCTGACGCGGGAGACAGCGACAAAGTATAATAAATAAATAAAGTACATGAGAAAAATATTACCTGCATCTCAACAGTCTTTGTTTCAAGACATTTGTCATGTAATTGATGAAATGATAAAAGTGAATTGTATTTTTCATGTAAACAACAGATAGAGAGTGGCCTCACTAAGCATGCCATACTTTCCCCCAGCTGCTTCACATGACCTGTTTCAATCCAGTGACAGTACGTTGACCCCTGTATACCACATTGCTCCAAGTCTCTTTGTTCCTTGTGTGCCTTCTACCTTCCTGCATCTTCGGGTCCCAAGAACTTTGAATCTTTTTTCCCCCAATCCTTTCATCTTTAAAATGATCTCCCCTCCAGTTCTGACGCATATATCCTCTTTGTTAGCTTCGTGCTCATTCTCTCTTAAATGTGCACACAATTTCAACACACCCTCTTTAGCCCTCTCAACCATTCTTGTTACAACATCCCTCTCTTACCTAATTATTACTTACATACCTGTGGGCACTATGTAAACCTAAGGGCTGTGGCTTCTAGCAGTTTGGTTGACCAATGACCAAATCCAGCAGCCTGGGCCCAGCCCAGGCTGTTGGGGTAAAGACCCCTAAAGACTTCACCAGGTAACCTCATACCACATATTGTTCTCATACTTTATATATCCAATACATGCTCCCTCCTCTGTACGTCCTCATCTATAGCCTGTGCCTTGCATCCATACATCGCCGTAGAGTGTACTATATGTTTAGGCATAACCATTTTAAACCTCCCAGATAGCAACCTCCCTTTCCACATATTACTCAATGCTCCCAGAACCTTTGCCACTTCACCAACTGTATGACTTACCTCAGCTTTCATGGTTTCATTGGTAGCTAAACCTAATAACCTTGCTTTTATATATATTTACTTTGAACTTACTCCTTCACACACTCTTTCAAACTCAGACAACAACTTGTGCAGTTTCTCACTCGAATTTGCCAGAATTTCCCACATTAAGCAAAGGGTTAATGACATTAAAGTGCCAACTAAAAAGCCATGTTTAGTAGTGAATGTTGGGAGCAACAACGTTTACTGCTAGAATTCAAATTACCATAGAAGAATACAACAACTTGGTGTTCCCCAGCAACTTAGTGTAGGTAACTTTGCCCTAGTAGAGCACTAGGTGTAAATGAAAGACTGAAAACTTGTGTATAGTTGATTACATTAGTTTTTTAGATTCATGGCTCAAATTCATAAAAGAAAGAACTGTATAGCAAAGATGGCATTCACTTCAACAAAAAAGGAGCAGAACTCATAACAGAGCGAATCAAGGATCAAATTGCCTTACAATTACTTGGAAAAATTTTCATTGAGACCCATTAGAGGTTGGTGTGTTGACCACACTGAATGGGTGGTTGAGGACAGGTCATGTCATATATGTCACGCTTGGGAGGTCAGATCGAATCCCCTCCCCACCCCACCAGACAGTGACATCAGGGATGCTGGTCATGGTGATGCTTCACATCTAGGTTATAAAATAGCCGGTCACCAAATCATCACCAGTCTCCTACAGAAATCACTCAGAAAAATTAGATGGACTTCACTTGAATGTGAGATCCGTCCAAAACAAAATAGCTGAATTGCATTGCTTGGTAAGCAGTGAACATGTTGATATCATTGGTCTAACAGAAACATTTCTGAATATGAAACATTATCTAATTAATGAGTGCAAATTACCAGACTGCAAATTATTTGTAAGAGATAGAGACGGTCGAGGAGGTGGATATGTGCTGTATTTACAATTTTTCCTGAACCGTATTGTAATTCAGACTACATCATCTGCTGCAGTTGAACGCTTAAGTGTTTAGATTATCACAGATACTTCCAAATTTTTCATAAACTTTGTTTATAGATACCCCAGTCAGCCAGCAGATATTGACACTGCCTTGTACAAGAGTTCACAGCAATCCATACAGGATAAAGGCTCAATCACTCAAGAGGATTTTAAACTTCCACAAATTAACTGGCAAACTCTCACAGGTGTAGGAGTGAATCTGCTAGACTTATCAACTTAGTCAAAGACAATTTTCTCTACTAAACTGCCAACGAGGGGAACCAATACACTTAATTTAGTCCTTGCATCCCAGTTCTTAGTTACTAATACCCATGTTGGAGAACATCTAGGCACTTATGGCCACAACATGGTTAGGTTTGACGTAAATATGACAACCATTTCCTGCAGGACCAGTACTATTACCCCTAACCTTAAAAGAGCAGATTTTACTGGGCTGCATGATGCACTAAAGAGTCTCACCCTTGTTGGCTCATGCCTAGAGGAATTATGGGCCAGTTTTAAGCATCAGTTGATGCACCATTAAGTCTCATGCATTTCTTTGCATGACAGAAACAGTAAAACCTACAACAAGCCTGAATGGTACTCCCAAGATATTGTAAGAGGTATACAGCACAGAATAAACTCTATAAGCCTAAGAAATTAGACAGTATAACACAATCAGAAGACAAGTGAAACCTTTTATCAAAAATGCTGAGAGAGAGAACAAAGTGAATATTGCAAGAGGTAGTAATAAAGATCCTAAAAGATTCATAGTTGCATCAGTTATAAGAAATATATAAAGAGTGGAATAGGACCCTTAGTAAATGAGGAGAGGGAACCCATTGTGGATGATAAAGGCATAGCAGCAACCCTGAACAAGTTCTTCAGTTCTGTTTTTACACTAGAAGGCAATGACTTGAATTTTGAGACAGTGATAGATAGTACTCACATGATTCAAGAATTCATTATCACAGTTAGAGAAGTACTAACATGGATAGGTAAGTTGAAGCCTGATAAAAGCAATGACATGTATTTTGAGACAGTGATAGATAGTACTCGCATGACTCAAGAATTCATTATCACAGTTAGAGAAGTACTAACACAGATAGATAAGTTGAAGCCTAATAAAAGCCCAGGTCGTGCTTGTTTCTATCCATGAGTGATAAAAAATGTCAAATTCATAATTGCTGGAGCATTAACCCAGATTTTCAATAAATCACTCCAGGAAGTAGTCCCACAGGATTGAAGACTGGCAGATGTCGCTCCATGTATAAAGAGGGAAGCCGTGATTACCTGGTAATTACCATCCTATTAACCTCACATAAGTTTTATAAAAACTTCTGTGTCGATTACACCGGTCAACAAAATTTTGTTTTTTGTCCCACAAACTAGACTTGGTGAACCATATAGTACTTTTTATGTTGAATTTGAATCTGTTTCTAGTGTTTCTATTAGGCATGATTTTTAAGTGACAGAGCAGTTAGATTTTTTAAAAATTGTACATTACTCATTTTAGGGAGAATGAAAAGATGTTTTGGAAAGAGGTAGATAAAGTGCATAAGACAAGGGAACAAATGGGAACTTCAGTGAAGGGAGCTAATGGGGAAGTGATAATAAGTAGTGGTGATGTGAGGAGATGAAGTGAGTATTTTGAAGGTTTGTTGAATGTGTTTGATGATAAAGTGGCAGATATAGGGTGTTTTGGTCGAGGTAGTGTGCAAAGTGAGAGGGTTAGGGAAAGTGAGTTGGTAAACAGAGAAGAGGTAGTAAAAGCTTTGTGGAAGATGAAACTCGGCAAGGCAGCGGGTTTGGATGGTATTGCAGTGGAATTTATTATAAAAGGGGGTGACTGTATTGTTGACTGGTTGGTAAGGTTATTTAATGTATGTATGACTCATGGTGAGGTTCCTGAGGATTGGCAGATTGCTTGCATAGTGCCATTGTACAAGGGCAAAGGGGGTAAAAGTGAGTGCTCGAATTACAGAGGTATAAGTTTGTTGGGAGGGTTTTGATTGAGAGGGGGAAGGCATGTACAGAGCATCAGATTGGGGAAGAGCAGTGTGGTTTCAGAAGTGGTAGAGGAAGTGTGGATCAGGTGTTTGCTTTGAAGAATGTATGTGAGAAATACTTAGAAAAGCAAATGGATTTGTATGTAGCATTTATGGATCTGGAGAAGGCATGTAATAGAGTTGATAGAGATGCTCTGTGGAAAGTATTAAGAATATATGGTGTGGGAGGCAAGTTGTTAGAAGCAGTGAAAAGTTTTTATCGAGGATCTAAGGCATGTGTACTTGTAGGAAGAGAGGAAAGTGATTGGTTCTCAGTGAATGTAGGTTTGCGGAAGGGGTGTGTGATGTTTCCATGGTTGTTTAATTTGTTTATGGATGGGGTTGTTAGGGAGGTGAATGCAAGAGTTTTGGAAAGAGGGGCAAGTATGCAGTCTGTTGTGGATGAGAGAGCTTGAGAAGTGAGTCAGTTGTTGTACGCTTATGATACAGCGCTGGTGGCTGATTCATGTGAGAAACTGCAGAAGCTGGTGACTGAGTTTGGTAAAGTGTGTGAAAGAAGAAAGCTGAGAGTAAATGTGAATAAGAGCAAGGTTATTAGGTACAGTAGGGTTGAGGGTCAAGTCAGCTGGGAGGTAAGTGAAGTGTTTTAGATATCTGGGAGTGGATTTGGCAGCGGATGGAACCATGGAAGTGGAAGTGAATCATAGGGTGGGAGTGGGGGCAAAAGTTCTGGGAGCGTTGAAGAATGTGTGGAAGTCAAGATCATTATCTCGGAAAGCAAAAATGGGTATGTTTGAAGGAATAGTTGTTCCAACAATGTTATATGTCTGCGAGACATGGGCTATGGATAGAGGTGTGTGGAGCAGGGTGGATGTGCTGGAAATGAGGTGTTTGAGGACAATATGTGGTGTGAGGTGGTTTGATCGAGTAAGTAATGATAGGGTAAGAGAGATGTGTGGTAATAAAAAGAGTGTGGTTGAGAGAGCAGAAGACGGTGTTTTGAAATGGTTTGGGCACATGGAGAGAATGAGTGAGGAAAGATTGACCAAGAGGATATATGTGTCAGAGGTGGAGGGAATGAGAAGTGGGAGACCAAATTGGAGGTGGAAAGATGGAGTGAAAAAGATTTTGAGTGGTCGGGGCCTGAATGTGCAGGAGGGTGAAAGGCGTGTAAGGAATAGAGTGAATTGGAACGATGTGGTATACCGGGGTCGATGTGCTGTCAATGGATTGAACCAGGGCATGTGAAGCGTCTGGGGTAAACCATGGAAAGGTCTGTGGGGACTGGATGTGGAAAGGGAGCTGTGGTTTCAGTGCATTATACATGACAGCTAGAGACTGAGTGTGAGGGAATTTGGCCTTTGTTGTCTTTTCCTAGCACTACCTTGCACACATGAGGGGGGAGGGGGTTGTTATTTCATGGGTAGCAAGGTGGCAATGGGACTGAATAAAGGCAAACTATGAATTATGTACATGTGTATATATATGTATATGTCTGTGTGTGTATATATATGTATACGTTGAGATGTATAGGTATGTATATTTGTGTGTGTGGACATGTATGTATATACATGTGTATGTTGGTGGGTTGGGCCATTCTTTCGTCTGTTTCCTTGTGCTACCTTGCTAATGCGGGAGACAGCGACAAAGCAAAATAGCTATAAAAAAAATGCATTACTCATTTATGGATAAGGCTGGTATTACACAAAAAGATTACCTGTAAAATGTAGAAGTATGATTTTTGGCTATATATGGCCTCAGGAGTGTCCCTTCATAGTGTCCAGCAGTAATCTGCCAACATGGAGGGGCTTCTTTTTCCTTGGTACTGCTTTTCCATGTCCATTTTTTTTTTTTTCCTTGTTACTGCTTTTCCATGTCCAAAATGTCCTGATGAAATCTTTTGCCATGCTCATCATTGACTGCCCCAAGATTTTCTGGGAAAAAGACAGTGCAAGTCCAGAAAGTGAATTTTTAGACATATTGCACCCCAGATCTTTATATGAAGTAAGTAGATGCTTTATGTCTCAGTAGTTTTCTGATCTGTGATTTGCAAAAAAAAAAATCTTTGTACTCTCTCTTTAATGACACCTAAGCAGTTTTGTCAGCTTTGTTCAGCTCTCTATCGAACTTTTTTACTCGAAGCAGTTCCCTGATCTGTGGTTTTACAAAAATACCCTCCTTGATTTTTGTATCACTGATTTTGGGGAGTTAATTCTCAAATATGTGAATCCATGCTCAGTTTTATCCATACCTTTGACGAAGTTCTTCATCAGCTTGAGCTTTATGTGCAAAAGAGGTAGATAGGTTTTCGCAAGATCAACAAGAGAAGGATTGATGACATTCTTCTTCAATGGAGTCAGTGATGTTCGCTTTGGCCAGACTTTCTTTATGTAATGATTTTTCTTGTCCTGGCTGTTCCACTCACAGAGGAAACAGCAGATTTTTGTGTAACTAGTTGCATTCCGTGTAAAGGTGCCACAACCTTTAGGTCACCACATTCCTTCTACTTAGAGTCCCAATACTTAATTTTTCCAAAAGAAGCTTCATGTCATTATATGATTGCTTCATGTTATCTGCATGAGCCTTGGTAATGAAGGGAAACTGATTTCCAATGTGGAGTAGAACTGCTTTCAAGCATACTTTTGATGAGTCAATAAACAAGCACCACTCATCTGTGTTATATTCATGGCCAAGTGCCTCTATAACAGAGTGAACGTCATTGTAAAACACCAGACCTCTTCAAGGGAGAAAAATTCTTTGAAAACAACGTGGCAATCATGATAGAAACAAACTTTAGTTTCATTCTGGAGAAGATTCCAGCCCTTTAACCTGGAATCCAAAGTTCAGCTTGCTTCTTAGACAAATTTAAATCCCATACATTATCATTAAGATCTTGACTCAGCGAATGTGGTTCACTTGAAGAACAGGTTGCTTTAAATGTTGAATCCGTATTGGCCTCTACTTGGTCTACTTTCTCATCACCAGACTCATCATCACTCGTTGTTGTGTTTCTTGGAGGCTCTGGCACAGCAATTCCTGACTGTGAGGTACTAACCTCATAGCAGATGCTAAATTAGGATATTTAACTATGCTTGGATTTTGATGTTATACCATTTATATTTGTCAGGCAGAAGTAGCAATCTGAAGTCTGATCTTTGGGATCTCTCCAGACCATTGGAAAGGCAAAAGGCATACAGTGTGAACCTATTGCCCATGCTGTGAGAAGCCTGACACATATGACACAAGTATGGGGAACCCAACTTTTATCCTGGTCACCCACTTTACAACCAAAGTGATGCTCAGACCATTTGTTAATGAGGGGTGTTAAAGAATGTTTTTGCAATCTTTTCTTTTCTTTCGTACTATTCGCCATTTCCCGCATTAGCGAGGTAGCGTTAAGAACAGAGGACTGGGCCTTTAAGGGAATATCCTCACCTGGCCCCCTTCTCTGTTCCTTCTTTTGGAAAATTGAAAAAAAAGAGAGGGGAGGATTTCCAGCCACCCGCTCCCTCCCCTTTTAGTCGCCTTCTACGACACGCAGGGAATACGTGGGAAGTATTCTTTCTCCCCTATCCCCAGGGATATGAACGTTAATTCACTGCAGATGCAGTAGAAAGAATTCAGATTATTTACACAGTTTCTTGTAATTATAATAGTGGATGGATACTCAAATGCACAGTCTGTCAACAGAGTGGAAAGACACTTTAAACATTGAGTTCTAGCGTGCAGCTGACAGAGAACTGCTACTCAGGAGTGGGCTCTTCTTAAATGTCCCAACATTTCCAGTCGTGTTTCTACAGGCCCTGGTAACTCATTCATCTAGGCTTGTGCTTTCAAAATGAAGCTATTGCACGTCATAAACAATGAAAATATCTGTGTTTGTTAAACTATTTGTTTCAAATGCTCCATAGAGCAGTGGTACATATGTACTGTATGTAATGATATGCATGTATGCTGGAACAAAAAAAAACTATGGGTGATGGAGAAATTCTGAAAACATATTTGGATTCAGCATGGAAGATGCATAAGAAACATATTTGTTTTTATGGGACAGTATCTTTGTTGACTAGTGATAGAATCATAGCCTATCTGGAACAATTCAACCTGATCAGTAATGCACAGCATGGTTTTAGATGCAGATCATGCCTTTCAAATCTTGAATTTTATCATACATTTTTCCATACCTACATCAAGACAAAAGCAATAGATATGATATTTCTGGACTTCCAGAAAGCATATGACAAGGTTCCCCACGTTAAATTGAGGCACAAAGCCTGGGCCTTGGGGATTACTGATTGCATAGGAAATCAGATAGAAGCCTGGTCATGTGATAGGAAGCAAATTCATAATGAATGGGGAATCATCACCATGGTGACCTGTTACTGATGGAGTCCCCCTGGGATCTGTACTTGGACCTATACTTTTATCATTTATTTTTATGATATTGACGTAGGGTTAGATAACCTTGTGTCGAAGTTTGCAGATGACAAAGATCAGCAGTGCCATATTAAATGAAGAAGATAGGCTAAGGTTACAAGAGGATCTAGATAAAATCACTGAATGGTCAAGTAAATGGCAAATGCCATTTGACGTCAATAAATGTCAGCTGTTGCAAGTAGGAAATCTAAACAAAAAATGTGATTGATGGGCCTCAAGATAAAGGACACCCCTAGTGTGAGAGATCTAGTTGTCACTGTCTCCAGTAACTTCAAATTCTCCCAGCATTGCAACAAAGCTGCCTAAAAAGCAAGAAGTACACTGGATTTTTAAACAGAAACTTAATGTACAAAAGTAAGGATATGATATTGCCACAATACCTGAGTCTAGTTTGACCACACCTTGAATATGCAGTGCAGTTTTGGGCCCCTCTTTTACATAAAGACTCTTGAATTGGAAGCAGTGCAGCAAAGAGTAACTAAGACGATTCCCTCCTTGTGTAACAAGCCATGTGAGGAAAGAGTGTGAGAATTAAACTTGTTCTTCCTAAGCAAGAGGTGCCTCCAGGGCAAATTAATAGAATGTTTCAAAGTACTTAAAGGATTCAACAACGTTGATATTGAATATATCTTTACAGTAGCGCTGTCATTACCGATTAGAGGAGATGGATTAAAACTTGGAAGGTCTTCAAATTAATCAGGACTGTACAAAATATTTTTGTACCAACGACATTATTGATGCAGGAATAAGCTCCTAGAAATTGTTGTTCAGACCAACACCCTTACTATCTTCAAAATTAAGCTTGATCATCACTTGTCACTCTTAGGATTATGAATAATTCATTTAATCTCATCAAAATTCAGTGGTTTATCATGCAACCTTCTCAACATTTGATCTTTCCCTGGCCATGTTGCGGTATCACACTAACATTGATGAACCCATGTCACCTGCTTTGAGAGAGTAATTGATGTCTCATTTTTCAACATTAGGAATAATATAGGCTCAAGTTTATCCTTAGTATTGCCTTTACAAGAAAAAGTGAAGGGATGCATGCCATTGGTGATGTGATGCATGACATATTCATGTTCATTTTACCTTTTGATTTTCCCTAAAAAATTTCCTTAAGGGTAATTGATCCTGAAAGGCATTTTTCTACCTTGTTTTCCTGCTGGCATGTGCCTGAAGGGTGGGGAGAGAACCTTTGTTTTGCTGTCCTTTTCTTATACTCACCTCCCCATCCATGAACCAAATTTAAACAACCATAGTGACATCATGCACCTTCTTGCTGACCTACCTTCAACTAGAATTATTCGCACTCTTCTACCAAGGCACACACACACTATACTCTCTTGATAAAAACTTCTTTGTGCTTCTGATGTCTTCCCTCCCACACCACATATTCGTAATTCCCTCCACAAAGCATCTTTGTCAGCCTTCTCTTAATCTTTTTCCAGATCCATAAATGCCACACACATATCCTTCTATTTCTCTTAGGATTTTCACAGACTTTCTTCATTGCAAAGACCTGATCTACACATCTTATACCACTCCTAAATCCACGTTGTTTCTCCCTAATCTGATGCTCTGTGCATGCCACCATCCTCTTTATTACCGCTGACCCATACAACTTAGTAAATACACTTCACAAATTTATACATTTGTAATTTGAATGCTCACCTTTCTCCCCCTTGCTATTATACAGTAGCATCATATATGCATTCTGCCAATCACCAGGCACCTTACCATAATCCATTCATTTCCTGAAAATCCTTACTAACGGTCAACAACACATTCACTCTCTCTTAAGAAATTCAGTTGCAATCCCATCCACTCATGCTGCCTTGTCACACTTCATCTTATGCATGTCTTTCATCACTTCTTTTTTTACCAAGCTACTTTTCATGGCTCTCTCACCTAGCCTGCTACCTTGACCCAAACACCCTACATCTGCCACCCTATCACCAGACACATTTAATAATCCATGAGAGTACTCTCTCTCTCTCTCTCCTTTTCACCTCAACACTGCTTGTTTCCACTTCCCTCTTTGCCCTCATCACCCGTGTTCCAATTTGCTCTCATTTTTCTAACAATTATCCTCCTCCCATAGCATCTCATCCTCCCTGAAGTTTACTGATATTCACTAACCCCAACTCTCATTTCCTCTCTTTTACAGCTCTTGACCTCCTGCCACTTTCTCGTGTACATATTCCAAGTACGTGCACTCCTTCCCTTTAAGTACTGCACTTACAGCTCTCTTTTCTCCTTTACCAACTTTATTTCATCATCCAGCCATTCACTACCCTTTCTCTTCTGCCCATCCCATACCTTCATCATGCCACATGCTTTTCTTGCGTGTGCCAGCACTTTTCTGTAAATTCATCCTGTATCTCACCCAATCCACTACTTTTGTTTACTCTTACTTTTTGCTGTTCTGCACACAAAATATCTTGGTATTTCTTCACACAAGTCTCTTTCCAAGCTCACTTACTTTTACCACCCTCCTCTCACTCATATCTTTTTTCTTTCTTTCTTTTTCTCGGAAACCTTAACAAATCCTGACATTCCACCAGTTAATGATCAGACATGTCACCAGCTGCCCCTATCAACACATTTACATACAAGAGCCCCTCTTGCATGCCCATAAATTAGCATGTAATCCAGTAATGCCCACATACCATTTTTTTTTTACTCATCCACAAATGTACATCCCTCTATTTAATCTAGGTATACCCAGTCAACAGTCCTTTCTCAGCACACAGCTCCACAAGCTGTTCCCCTTTTCCTTTCACCTTACTAAATACACAATCCCCCACCCCAAAATTATACTATCAACTGCCATATTAATCACTTTTGCATTTATCACCCATCATTGATACCTCGTCTCTTGCATCAAAACTGCTGGACACTCTGAATCGCCTCTTCATCATCCCTTTCGTGGCCAGTGATCACTCAACCCTCATAATCCACTTTCATATTTCTCTCATCAGTCTGGAGATCACTCCCTTAACACACTTTCACACATTTCTGCATATCTTACAGCAGTAGTGCTACCCCTTCCTTGTTCTAGCCCTCACACCAACCTCTGCATTTTCAAACCATTCTTCCCCCTTTACCCTGACCATGGTTTCACTCAGAGCCAGAACATCAAGGTTCCTTGCCTCAACATACTACTTATCTTTCCTTTCATTTTATCTTAGTCAATTCCACACACTGACACCCCAGTGTGAACCTTTAAGGAGGATGAGCACTCCTTGTCTGGCTCCTTCATTTGTTTCATGTAGTAGGAAATGAAATACAAAAAGGGCAGAGTTTCCAGCCCCCTGCTTCTACCTTCCTTAGCCACTTTTTTTTTAACATGCTTGGAATATGTGGGTATAATTCTTTCTCTTGTATCCTCAGGATACAACCCAGAAAAGTCACCATAATTCTTGGTTTAGGTAAAGGAATCCACTATAAATCATGAGTTGTAGTTTAAGTGATTTAAGTGGAATTAGTTATTTAGGTTTCAGAGGCCAAAAAATATGCATAAACTGTTCCAGAACTACTATGATAAAACTAAACATTATACATGATTATATTTATTCATATTATTTATTTATTTATTATACTTTGTCGCTGTCTCCCGCGTTAGCAAGGTAGCGCAAGGAAACAGATGAAAGAATGGCCCAACCCACCCACATACACATGTATGTACATACATGCCCACACACGCACCTATGCATACCTATACATCTCAACGTATACATATATATACATACACACACAGGGATATTCATATATACACATGTACATAATTCATACTGTCTGCCCTTATTCATTCCCGTTGCCACCCCGACACACATGCTATAACAACCCCCTACCCCTGCATGTGCGCGAGGTAGTGCTAGGAAAAGACAACAAAGGCCACATTCATTCGCACTCAGTCTCTAGCTGTCATGTATAATGCACCGAAACCACAGCTCCCTTTCCACACCCAGGCCCCACAGAACTTTCCATGGTTTACCCCAGACACTTCACATGCCCTGGTTCAATCCATTGACAGCACATTGACCCCGGTATACCATATCGTTCCAATTCACTCTATTCCTTGCACGCCTTTCACTCTCCTGCATGTTCAGGCCCCGATCACTCAAAATCTTTTTCACTCCATCTTTCCACCTCCAATTTGGTCTCCCACTTCTCCTCGTTCCCTCCTCCTTTGACACATATATCCTCTTTGTCAATCTTTCCTCACTCATTCTCTCCATGTGACCAAACCATTTCAAAATGCTCTCTTCTGCTCTCTCAACCACACTCTTTTTATTACCACACATCTCTCTTACCCTTTCATTACTTACTTGGTCAAACCACCTCACCACATATTGTCCTCAGACATCTCATTTCCAGGACATCCATCCTCCTCCACACAACTTTATATATAGCCCTTGCCTTGCAACCATATATCATTGTCGGAACCACTGTTTCTTCAAACATACCCATTTTCACTTTCCAAGATAACGTACTCGACTTCCATACATTCTTCTATGCTTCCAGAACTTTCGCCCCCTCCCCCACCCTATGATTCACTTCCACTTCCATGGTTCCATCCACTGCCAAATCCACTCCCAGATATCGAAAACACTCCAGTTACTCCAGTTTTTCTCCATTCAAACTTACCTCCCAATTGACTTGTCCCTCAACCCTACATGATATACATGATACATCAACAAATACAGTAGCACATTGATACTTTTCAGTTACTAGTTCTTTTTTTTTTTTTTTTTTTTTTTTTCATACTTTGTCGCTGTCTCCCGCGTTTGCGAGGTAGCGCAAGGAAACAGTTACTAGTTCTACATTACATAAATATTTTCTTCCTTTCTGAAACAAAGTTGATATGACAACATTCAATAAAGGCAGACTAGGCAATTGAACTTTGGATGTGAGTGGTGGCTTTCTGATGATCCACAGCATTGCCATGTTAGGCAAAATTTGCATTCTGCTGTAATTAGGAAAGAAAAGTATTTTTAGTCAAGCTCATTTTTCTTAAGCTGAAAACCAAACTTTCTTTTGTCTGTTGATTAGATTTTACCTGACAGTGGCAACTTATTAAATCACTCAACAGCACTTGGCTGTGAAAATTGAGACACTCATTTATATATCACAAGTTGAACTTACCTTATGCTCTAGTAAGCAGCAGCTACACAGCACCTCCCACACCTTCTTTTGATGAGCTACATCCACGAAATTCCTGAGGAAAGGAAGCTTCACTGGACTCCGCAGCAGCAGCAGGACCAGCTTTCCTGGAGCTACTAGCAGTACGGAGAGACACACATTCAGTCAAATGTTTTCATTGATTTTTTTTTTTTTTATCAGACACTGCTTACATCTCTTTTTTCATTTATTTTAAAACTGCAGCAGCTTTGCCAGTCCTTCACACACACTCATCTTCTGAGCTGAAGGCACTAAACTCTGGATATGCAGCACCATGACCAGCTGTTCATTATTATTTGTTTCATTTTACACACCCATACACATATATACATAATGTATTGAGACAGAGAGTTTAATCCAAAGTTTTTTGCTAACTTTTTGTCAGATACTTTTGCATTTCTCTGCTCATGTATTTCAAAAAAAAGTAACTAACCCTTGCCAAAGTGCAGGTTTGAGGTTACCATCTGCTTCCTTTACTCAAAGGAAGTGCAATAACCTCTCCATCATCCACTGATTGGTCTTAAGCTACAGGCATGTCTAACAACTTGTCACTCTACCTTTCCCTCTCTTTTCCATTCTGACTGTACTATAGCTGTCTCTCCTGTTGACAAAGCATCTCTCTTTGGTTCCTCTTTCTCCTCTAAATCCACCTTTGATGAGTCTAACTTTCCTTCACTCTTTGATGCTCCTCTTACTAATCGTATGCCTCTTCCTGTAATCTCTTTTTGGACTGTCCGAAAAGTGCTTCTTTCTCTGAACACAAGCAAGGCTTATGGTCCTGATGGCATCCATCCCCATGTACTGAAAGAGTGTGCCTCTGAACTTGCACCTATGCTTGTTTGTCTGTTCTGTTTCTGTTTAAAAACCAGAGCTTTTCCTTCTCCATGGAAACATGCCTTGATACATCCCATCCCTAAGAAGGGTGACCATTCTGACCCCTTTAGCTATCATCTTGTTGCTTTCACTTCTACCATTTCCAAAGTTTTTGAGTCCCTCAACTCCCATATCCTTAAACACTTCGAAAATCAGTCTTTACTCTGATCCCCAGTATGGCCTCCATAAAGCAAGATCCACTGGTGATATTCTTTCCTGTCTTACTGAAAGATTTTGGGGAGTTGTATGTAGTTGCCCTTGACATAATCTAAGGCTTTTGACAGGGTGTGGCATCGGGGTCTCATCTCTTAAGCTCAGACTTGGACAAGATATCTCAGTGGGGTACACAAAATCTTAAGTTTAATGCCTCCAAGACCCAATTTCTACCCATCTCTATTGAAGACTCCTCACAACTCTTGTCTCTTCTTTGACGGTTCTGTAATTCCACTTCTTGATTCAATGAACATACTTAGTATTACTGTAACATCCACTCTTTCTCGGAAACCTCACATTACAGAAATAGCTAAGTCTGCCTCTGAGAAACTGGGTGTCCTGTTTAGATGTCAAAACCTCTTCTCCTATAAACAGTTGCTCCGTTTATATGAGGGATTGATTTGTCCTTGTATGGAGTACTGCTGTCACATTTGGGGTGGTTCTATCTCTGTATCCTGACTTGACTGAGTTGAGTTGAAAGCAGTCCGACTTATAAACTGTCGCAGGCTAACATCCAAACTTGACCCCTTACCCTTCACTGCCGTGTTGGCTCACTTTCCTTCTTCTATAGGTATTACTTTGGTTTTTGCTCCCAAGAGCTGGCTGCTTGTGTGTCCTCGCTACTAGCTAGACCATGCAATACTCGGCAAGCCACTGCATTACATAATTATTGTTTGGCCATCGGCAACTCAAGGGTGGGCCGTATTGATACCTATTTCTTTCCCAACACATTGAAGCTTTGGAACTTTCTACCTTCTCATGTCTTTCCCAATAACTCTGACCTGGCTCATTTCAAAAGACAGGTCTTTCACATCCCCAAAGATTTGTAATAACTTTCCCTTGTCTTTTCTTTCTCCATTTCATAATTCTCTCTATATTTCAGTTATGTTCCTACCTTGATGTAGACTTTTCAGGGACTTGTGCCTGCCCCAAACATAAGAAACAAAAGTGCTGCTGCACCAATGGATTTTGACCATCATTTTCATTGCCCTCTCCATGTCAGGATTCTTCTCCATAATGAGTGTTTTGCTTCTTTCATGTGAAACATGAACAACTGAAGGTCAGCAGTCATCCAGTGGTTCTTCTGCTTAGTGCTGGGCTATCCTCAGATGCTGCCTCCTCCTCATGCCTCTTTGCATTTTCTGGTAATACCAAATGTAAACCCTGGGCTTAGGATGCTCAGAGAGTACTTTTCAGGTAGAAGAAGGACCTTGCCTGCCATGCGTGCTGACCTAGATTCACATGCTGCAGCTGCCACCATCAGCAGCTAATTTTGTGAATTTGACTGCAAAATTTCAAAAAAGAGGTATGATAGTGGTGTCTGCAATTCTGAAATTTGTGAATTATTGCAACTCCACTGTACTACTGGAAAAGGCTTCCCCTAAAATAAAAAAATGCAATTATCTACAAGGTGTACCAGGTTAAATGGACTGTAATGATTACATAGGCCTGCATGCTGCAGCTTCAAACAGCCTGGTCAACCAGTATCCCAGTTTAGCAGCTTGGACCCAGTCTGAACTGTGGGATTGGAAGACTGCCAATACCTATGCTAGGTAAATGCAATGTTAGGGAAAGGGACTGTGGACCAGGATGCATTTAGGAATGTGTAAGGATAGGTAAATGTCTGTATGGTGAAGATAGATATGTCTAAAGGCGCTGTAGTTCAGGCTTTGCCGTATGGATGCGAGTGTTGGAACGTGAATGCTAAAGAATGGAAGAGATGGACGTCTTGGAAATGAAATGCCAGAAGAAATATAAGATGTAGGGGGTTTTGATCACTTATGAAATGATATTGTAAGAGCAAGTTGTAGCAGTAAGTGCAGTCTGGTCGAGAGAACCATCTAGGAAATGCCAAAATGGTTTGAACATAAGGAGAGAAAGAGTAAAGAAAGTCAGATCAAGAGGCTTTACATGTCATAGTGGTGGGATTGAAAGGGAAAAGGGAGACCAAGATGGAGAAAGAAGGCTGTAGTGAAAGAGACATTGAAATATCATTGCCTGGACATTCATGGCCTACATGAATTGAATGTCTAGTGTATGGCATGCATTGTGCTGTCATTGGCAATGGGTTGAACCAGGGTATATGAAACTGTCAGGATAAACCATGGAATAGTCTGTGGGGCTTATCTGTGGATGTTGAGCTCTGGTTTTAATGCATTATGCATAAGATCTGGAGAGTGAGTGTGTTCCTGTCACTACTTTGCTAACGAGAGAAATTATGAAGTTATGAAAAAAATTATTTGATGCTCTTGTGATAGGTTAGATCCTTTGTCAAGACCACTCCACAATCAGATTATTGTTGGTTGTTTTCTCACAGGATAATTAGAACAAGGCCTTCTTTCACTGGAGCCCACCTTCAGTACATTACTTTTGGATGGGTTAGAATTCTTTGTTCATGCATTTATTCCCCTCAACATTTATAAGTATCATTGTGACAGTTCATCAAATCTATGGGCCTTAGTCCCCAGCATCATGGGGTACTAAGGATCTCCAGGTTTCTGCCTGACTGTACTGTCAATGAGAGGGAGGGCTCTGGCAGTAGTAGTATTGGCCCCTCCCATGACTTCCCTCCCTGTTAGACATAACTCTTTTTCTATTCACTATACCATCAGTTGTGGTCTCTAGTAACCTCTCCCATTTGAACACCATCTATCTAGTACCTCTCCTAACATTGTGCTTCTCTCAGAGACATGGTTGTCTAATGATGTTCTCAGTGTTCCATTTTTCTTATCTATTTATAACCTCCAATCATGATTCTGGTTCAAAGGTGGTGTTTGTGCTTATTCCAACATCATCACACCTGTTGCATGCCTCAAGAACTTTGAATCCCCAAACTTTGATGTTATATGGCTCAAGGTCCGTCTCCCAACTACCACACTTTTCTACTGTTTTGCCTATTACTCTCTTAATTCTACAAATTTTATATCCTTCTTTGACTATCTAAACTCCTGCCATGAGACTGTGACATCCTCTCACCTGCAAGCCGAGATCCTCTATATCAGGGATTTCAATGTTCACCATAGGGAATGGTTGAATTTTTCAAAATGGATATTGGAGGGATTGAAGCATAACGTTCTCCATTCTCAATGAATTAGAGCAAATTATCTCACATCATACCCATATTCCTGACAACTGTGACCACGCTCCTAATATTCTGGATTTGTTTTTCACCTCTAGTCCATCCAGCTGTAAATACACAATCTTGCCCCATTTGGTTCATCTTATCACGCTCTCATAAATGTATCTATTCTAACAGCACCTCCTCCTCCAGCAGCCCCTTCTAAGCCTAAGCACTGGCACCTGAGCAAAGCTGACTGGATTAACTTTAGTAACTTCTTTTCTGAATTTTCTTGGGTGAATTACTGTCACTTACGTAGAGATGTTTCTGTCTCCATCAGATGCATAGCTTTCTCCAAGATGACCTTTTCATTAAATCCATGGTTCAGCTGTTCCTGTTCTGAGGCCATTCTCAGAAGGGATCAGGCATTTAGGGCTTGGAAAAACTCCTTCCTATGGCTCCCATTCAGCTTTTGCCACTGCCCATTTCACTGCAAGCATGTTATCCATAAGGTGAAGTATTCCTTTATTCAAAGGAAGTGCGATAACCTTGCCTTGTCATCCACTGATAGGTCTTTTTGGTTATAGCAGAGGGCATATCTAACAACTTATGTCACTCTGACTTTCCTTCACTTTTCCACTCTGATGGTACTATATCTGTCTCTTCCATAGACAAAGCAACTCTCTTTGGTTCCTGTTTCTCTTCTAAATTCTAAATTTTGGACGTTTAACATTCCTTCATCCCCTGATGCTCCTCTTTAAATCCTCTACCCCTTCCTGTAATCTCTTTTGGTCTGTCTGAAATGCACTTCTTTCAATGGACCCAAGCAAGGTTTATGGCATCCATCCCCGTGTACTGAAAGAGTGTGCCTCTGAACTTGCACCTGTACTGGTTCGTCTGTTCTGTTTCTGTTTAAAAACTAACTTTTCCTTTTACTTGGAAGCATGTATTGATACATCCCATCCCTAAGAAGGGTGACTGTTCTGACCCCACTAACTATTGTCCTATTGCTTTGTCATCTACTATTTCCAAAGTCTTTGAATCCCTCTTCTCTCTGATCACCAGCATGGCTTCTGTAAGGCAAGATCCACTGGTGATATTCTTTTCTATCTTACTAATGTCTGGTCATCATCCCTGAAAGGTTTTGGGGTATCATGTAGTTGCCTTTGACATATCTAAGGCTTTTGATAGGGTGTGGCAGTGGGGTCTCATCTCTAAGCTCCCCTCTTTTGACTTCCCTCCCTCACTCTGCTCCTTCATATCTACCTTCCACTCCAGCTGATGTATGTCTATGGTTGTTGATGGATCAGCCTCCTCACTTTTCTCCATCAACTGCATTGTTCCTCAAGGTTTTGTCTTATCCCCTACCCTTTTTCTCCTTTTCTTCAATGATTTCCTCTCCACAAATAATCCAATGCACCCATATGCTGATGACTCAACCCAGCATTTATCCACATCCTTCAATTCTGCTCCCTCTTCTCTCACTCAATCTGCATCTCATCTTGACATAGCTTCCTCAATGAATTCTGATTTGGACAGGATATCTCAATAGGTTAAACAAAATTTTATTATGTTGAATACCTCCAAGACCCAACTTCTACCCATCTCTCTATCAAAAACTTACAATTCTCATCTCTCCTTCAACGGTTCTGCAATTCCACCTCTTGACTCAGTGAACTTACATGATATTACTGTAACATCCAATTTGTCTTGGAAACCCCACATTACAGGAATAGCAAAGTCTGTGTATAAGAAACTGGGTATCCTGTTTAGATGTCAAAACTTCACTAAACAGTTGCTCTGTTTATACAAGTGTTTGATTCATCCTTGTATAGAGTACTGTTCTCATATTTGAGGTTGTTCTAGCTCTGTATGCTTACTTGACAGAGTTAAGTCAAGAGCAATCCATCTGACTTATAACCTATCCCAGGCTAACTTCCAAACTTGACCCCTTTGCCCTATGCTGCAATATTGGTACACTTTCCCTCTTCTTTATGTATTACTTTGGTTTTTGCTCCCAAGAGCTGGCTGCTTGTGTGCCCCCACCTCTAGCTAAACCACACAGTACTTGGCAAGCTGCTGTGTTAAATGATTTTTGTGTGGCCATCGGCATCTCAGGGGTGGGCTGTCAGAGCTTTGGAACTCTACCTTTTACTGTCTTTCCCAATAACTATGACCTGGCACATTTCAGAGGACAGAGGTCTTTCACTTCCTCCAAAATTTATAGGTACTTTCCCTTGTCTTTTCTTTCTTTGTTTCATGATTCACTCTATACTTCAATTAAGTCCTGGCCTTAATATGGACTTTTGTCCATGACAGGAGCCTTCAACATAAAAAAAAAAGAAAAGCTATCAGTTCTAAGTTTTTCCGAAATCTCTTTGTTGGAAACTACAGGCATGGTTACACCTTCTTTCATGATTTTACCTTCATCTACAAATGTCTAGCCATTCAAAAACATCAGAAACAAACAGTTCTAGGACTGAGCCATGTGGTACACCAGTGATTGATGTAAACCAGTTGAAAAAGCACCTTTGATGTGTTACCTCATTCTCTTTTAGTCAGTGATGTTCAAACCACTGGAAGATACTCCTTTTCATAGCTATCCAGAAAAAGCATTTTTTTAGCAGCTACTTAGGTGGGTTGGGGTCAAATGTTTTTAGCAGTCATGGGATACACAAATCACCTCCCCTTTTCCTTTACCTAGACCAGGGCTCACCCTTGTCATAGAATTTTAGAGGATTTGTTATGCATGACCCTTTTTCCCTAACCCAAAGCTTCTCACTTTGTTAGTTTCTCCTTTGCAATTATCATTCATTTGCTTCATTTTTATTTTATCTCTTCAGAGATGCTGGTCTGTAGTTTAGAGAATTTTTCTGAGGTGGGTCAGATGCATACAGGCATACGCCTTTATTGAGAATAGATTTTGCAAAAGTGGGGTCCTGGTCCTACCCTCACGGGCAAGCAAAGGGCAAGGATGTTGTGGGCTTACTTCTGTGCGGCCCAAGTCTTCTTTTTGAAAAGCAGACACAATATTTGCACTTGTCCAACAATTTTTTAAATTATTTCATGTCGTATGTCATGAGTTTTTGAAGTCCTTTGAATACATATGGAGACTTCATCAGGCCGATGCATCTTATGTAGATCAAGAACCTTTTAGTATCTTATATCTTTTATAACAGTGTCAGTGCTTTCCATGGCATCTTATCTTTTCCTCACACCTCATCATTATTTTGGTTATGATGTCCTAAATAATAGACTATCCTCTGTGGATGCATAATTGGCTAATTAGAGTTATTTATGATTTTGCGTTGAATTTAGAAGCTCTTCTAACAATTGACGAAGGCATTATGTTTAGTGAGTGTAACTTCTCTGTGCCTTGAATAGCAGGATTTGGTACAGCAAGTTTCTCTTAGGTTGTGTATCAGATTCAGAAAAGAATTAAGTCTACAAATAGTTCTTCCTTTTCATCTTTTTCTTTGTTTATTTTCCCATTATATGTACAGGTATCTCAATTGTTAAACATATAGATTAATGTAAAGGCGTTATTTGCATTTTCTGTTTCACAGGAGGATGAAGTAACGCCTCCCTTGCCAGATAAGGAGTTAGAGCCAGGGGTCTTACCCACAGAGATCCGCAAGTTGGTGGAGAGCAGGAAGCAAGTCAAGCAGATGATGAAGCAGTGTGACATATCTAATGACTTAAAACTACAAGTATGGGATGAATTACCATTTGTTTTTGCAGTTTATATGAAAAAATAGTTGGAGGAATTTTGGTTTATCTTTAATGTTCAAAGGACTGAGCCCTGATAATTTAGTTGGGTCTCAAACTGATGTTTATCAAAAAATTTAAAGAATATTGTGTTCTTATCAGTTGATAGGAAATATAAAGTTAAAAACAAATAAAATCTGGTAAATTAACCATTGTTGTAAAGACATTTAGATTTGGCACAGATGCCATAAATGGTATATAGTTACCTAACACTCCAGGATCTTTTCCTGATGCTAATTGTAGTTACTTGGGACATGAGGCACTTTTTCATGTCATTTAAGTAAACCTTCCAATTTGAATAACCACAGGAGAAAGTAGCATGTACAAGTATAATTAGAGTTCCTTCAGGGCCATACATATTCTTTCATTGTATTTTGTTGATAATGTGCACATTATAGTTGCTTGTGACATAAGGCACCTGCACATACCAGTAAAGTGTTCCATTTTAAATGAGGGCAAGAAAACGCAACCTGTACGTGTATGGATACACAGTCCCCACAGGGAAGATCAAACAAATGTAGTCATATAAGGGTTAAGATTACAAAGAAATAATGAGAAAACAGTATTTGCCTCCAAGTTTATTAGATATTACTTGTTTATTTATTTATTTACTTAATCGCTGATTCCCACTCAGTAAGGTAACATAAGAAAAATGGCCCACCCACTCATATACACAAACATCTATAAACACTCATATACATTTCAGTGTATACATATGTACACATGTACGCATTCATATTTGCTGCCTTCATCCATTTCCGTCACCACCCCGCCACACATGAAATGGAACACACACACACACCCCCCCCAGTGAGGTAGCGCCAGGAAAAGGCTACATTCGTTCACACTCAGTCTCTAGCTGTCATGTGTATTGCACCAAAACCACAGCTCCCTTTCCAGATCTAGGCCCCACAGACCTTTCCATGGTTTACCCCAGACGCTTCACATGCCCTGATTCAATCCATTGACAGCACGTCCACCCCCTGGTATACCACATCATTCCATTTCACTCTATTCCTTGCACGCCTTTCACCCTTCTGTATGTTCAGGCCCCAATCGCTCAAAATCTTTTTCACTCCATTCCTCCAACTCCAGTTTGGTCTCCTACTTCCCTCCACCTCTGACACATATTTCCTCTTTGTCAGTCTTTCGTCACTTATTCTCTCCATGTGTCCAAACCATTTCAGCACCCCCTCTTCTACTCTCTCAACCACACTCTTTTTATTACCACACATCTCTCTTACCTTTTCATTACTTACTCGATCAAACCAACTCACACCATATATTGTCCTCAAACATTTCACTTCCAACACATCTACCCTCCTCCGCACAACCCTATAGCCCATGCCTCGCAACCGTATATCATTTCTGGAACCACTATCCCATCAACCACTCCCATTTTTGCTCTCCGAGGTAAGTTCTCGCCTTCTACATATTCTTCAACGTTCCCAGAACCTTTGCCACCTCCCCCACCCTGTGACTCACTTCCACTTCCATGGTTCCATTCTCTGCTAGTTCCACTCCCAGAAATTGAGAACACGTTGCTTCCTCCAATTTTTCTCCTTTCAAACTACCTCCCAATTAATTTGCCCATCAACCTTACTGAACCTAATAATCTTGCTCTTATTCACATTTATTCTCAACTTTCTCCTTTCACACACTTTACCAAACTCAAGTCACCAACCTCTGCAGTTTCTCACCGGAATCAGCCACCAGGGCTGTATCATCAGTGAATAACAACTGACTCATTTCCCAAGCCTTCTCATCCACAACAGACTGCATACTTGCCCCTCTCTCCAAAACTCTTGCATTCACTTCCCTAACTTCCCCATCCATAAACAAATTAAACAACCATGGAGACATCATGCACCCTTGCTGCGACATTCACTGGGAACCAATCACTCTCCTCTCTTCCTACATTGCACTCATGCTTTACATTCTTGGTAAAAACCTTTCACTGCTTCTGGCAACATGCCTCCCACACTATATGCTCTTAAAACCTTCCACAAAGCATCTCTGTCAACCCTATCATATGCCTTCTCCAGACCCATAAATGCTACATACAAATTCATCCATTCCTTGGGATGGGGAGAAAGAATACTTCCCACGCATTCCCTGCATGTCATAGAAGACTACTAAAAGGGGAAGCAGCTGGGGCTGGAAATCCTCCCCTCTTGTTTTTCATTTTCCAAAAGAAGGAACAGAGAATGGGGCCAAGTGAGGATATTCCCTCAAAGGATCAGTCCTCTGTCCTTAATGCTACCTTGCTTACACGGGAAATGGCAAATAGTATGACAAAAAAAAATCCATCTGGTTTTCTAAGTATTTCTCACACATTCTTCAGAGCATACACCTGATCCACACATCCTGTACCACTTCTGAAGCCACACTGCTCTTCCCCAATCTGATGCTCTGTACATGCCTTCAACTTCTCAATTAATACACTCGCATATAATTTCCCAGGAATACTCAACAAACTTATACCTCTGTAATTTGAACACTCATCTTTATCCCCTTTGCCTTTATACAATAGCACTATGCATTCATTCTGCCAGTCCTCAGGCGCTTCACCATGATCCATACATTCATTGAATATCCTTACCAACCAATCAACAATACAGTCACCCCCTTTTTTAATATTTTCCACTGAAATAGCATCCAAACCCGCCTCCTTGCAGGCTTTCATCTTCCGTAAAGCTTTCACTACCTCTTCTCTCTTTACCAAACAATTCTCCCTGACCCTCTCACTTCACGTGCCTCCCCGACCAAAACACCCTATATCTGCCACTCTATCATCAATCACATTCAACAAACTTTGAAAATACTCACTCCATCTCCTTCTCACTTCATCACTCCTGGTTATTACCTTCCCATTTGCCCCCTTCACCGATGTTCCCATTTGTTCTTTTGTCTTATGCACATTATTTACCTCCTTCCAAAACATCTTTTTATCCTCCCTGAAATCTAATGATACTCTCACCCCAACTCTCATTTGCCCTCTTTTTCATCTCTAGGACCTTTTTTCTTGACCTGCCACTTTCTTTTATACATCTCCCAGTCATTTGCACTACCTCCCTGCCAAAATCATTCAAACGCCTCTCTTCTTTTTCACTAACAACCTTACTTCTTCATCGCACCACTCATTACCCTTTCTAATCTGCCCACCTCACACCTTTCTCATGCCACGTGCATCTTTTGTGCAAGCTATCGCTGCTTCCCCAGATACATCCCATTCCTCCCCCACTCCCCTCATGTCATATGCTTTCACCTTTTACCATTCCACACTCAATCTCTCCTAATATTTTCTCTCTTGACCTCACATTCTCTCTTTTCTGAAAACCTCTACAAATCTTCACCTTCACCTCCACAAGATAGTGATCAGGCATCCCTCCAGCTGCCCCTCGTGGTGCATTGATATCCAAAAGTCTCTCTTTTACACAACTGTCAATTAACACGTAATTCAATCATTCCCTTTGACCATCTCTCCTACTCACATATGTATGCTTATGTATGTCTCTTTTTTTGAAACCAGGTATTCCCAATTACCAGTCCTTTCGCAGGACACAAATCCACAAGCTCTTCACCATTTTCATATACAACACTGAACACCCCATATACACCAATTATACCCTTAACTGCCACATTACTCACCTTCACATTCAAATAACCCATCATTATAACCTGGTCTTGTGCATCAAAGCTGCTAATGCACTCACTCAGCTGCTCCCAAAACACTTGCCTCTCATAATTTTTCTTCTCATGACCAGGTGCATAGGCACCAATAATCACCGATCTCTCTCCATCCACTTTTAGTTTTACCCCAGTGCACCAAAACCACAGCTCACTATCCACGTCCAGGCCCCACAGACCTTTCCATGGTTTACCCAAGACATGTCAACCCCGGTATGCCACATCATTCCAATTCACTCTATTCTTTGCACGCCTCTCCCCCTCCTGTATGTTCAGGCCCCGATTGTGCAAGATCTTTTTCACTCCATCTTTCCACCTCCAATTTGGTCTCCCATTTCTTGTTCCCTCCACCTCTGACACTCTTTGTCAATCTTTCCTCACTCATTCTCTTCATATGTCTAAACCATTTGAATACACCCTCTTCTGCTCTCTCATCCACAGTCTTTTTATTTCCACACGTCTCTTTTCCCCCTGCGTTACTTACTCAATCAAAGCCCCTTATACCACATATTTTCCTCACATTTCATTTCCAGCACATCCACCCTCCTCCGTACAACCTTATCTATAGCCCATGCCTCACAACCATATAACATTGTTGGAACTACTATTCCTTCAAACATACCCATTTCTGCTCTCTGAGACAATGTTCTTTCCTTCCACACATTCTTCATTGTTCCCAGAACCTTCACCCTCTGACTCACTTCCATTTCCATGGTTCCATTCACTGCTAAGTCCACCCCAGATATGTAAAACACTTCTTCCTCCAGTTTTTCTCCATTCAGACATACATCCCAGTGTACCTGTCCCTGAACCATACTGAACCTAATAACCTTGCTTTTATTCACATTTAGTCTCAACTTTCTCCTTTCACACACTTTTCCAAACTCAGTCACCAACTTCTGCAGTTTCTCACGCAAATCAGCCACTAGAGCTGTATCATTGGCAAACAACAACTGACTCACTTCCAAGGCCCTGTCATCCCCATCAGACAGCCTACTCACCCTTCTCTCCAGAACTCTTGCATTTACCTCCCTAACCACCCGGTCTATAAATAGATTTAACCATGGGGGCATCATGCACCCCTGCTGCAGACCAGCATTCAGTGGGAACCAGTCACACTCCTCTCTTCCTACTCATACACATGCCTTACATCCTTGGTAAACACTTTTTACTGCTTCTAGCAACTTACCTTCCACACCATATACTCTTAAGACCTTCCACAAAGCTCTATCAACCCTATTATATGCCTTCTCCAGATCCCTCAATGCTACATACAAATCCATCTGTTTTCCTAAGTATTTCTCACACACGTTCTTCAAAGAAGTAAGATTATTAGTGAAAGAGAAGAGGGAGGCATTTGGATGATTTTTGCAGGGAAATAATGCAAATGACTGGGAGATGTATAAAAGAAAGAGGCAGGAGGTCAAGAGGAAGGTGCAAGAGGTGAAAAAGAGGGCAAATGAGACTTGGGGTAAGAGAGTATCATTAAATTTTAGGGAAAATAAAAAGATGTTTTGGTAAAGTGTGTGAAAGAAGAAAGTTAAGAGTAAATGTGAATAAGAGCAAGGTTATTAGGTACAGTAGGGTTGAGGGTCAAGTCAATTGGGAGGTAAGTTTGAATGGAGAAAAACTGGAGGAAGTAAAGTGTTTTAGATATCTGGGAGTGGATCTGGCAGCGGATGGAACCATGGAAGCGGAAGTGGATCATAGGGTGGGGGAGGGGGCGAAAATTCTGGGAGCCTTGAAGAATGTGTGGAAGTCGAGAACATTATCTCGGAAAGCAAAAATGGGTATGTTTGAAGGAATAGTGGTTCCAACAATGTTGTATGGTTGCGAGGCGTGGGCTATGGATAGAGTTGTGCGCAGGAGGATGGATGTGCTGGAAATGAGATGTTTGAGGACAATGTGTGGTGTGAGGTGGTTTGATCGAGTAAGTAACGTAAGGGTAAGAGAGATGTGTGGAAATAAAAAGAGCGTGGTTGAGAGAGCAGAAGAGGGTGTTTTGAAATGGTTTGGGCACATGGAGAGAATGAGTGAGGAAAGATTGACCAAGAGGATATATGTGTCGGAGGTGGAGGGAACGAGGAGAAGAGGGAGACCAAATTGGAGGTGGAAAGATGGAGTGAAAAAGATTTTGTGTGATCAGGGCCTGAACATGCAGGAGGGTGAAAGGAGGGCAAGGAATAGAGTGAATTGGATCGATGTGGTATACCGGGGTTGACGTGCTGTCAGTGGATTGAATCAGGGCATGTGAAGCGTCTGGGATAAACCATGGAAAGCTGTGTAGGTATGTATATTTGCGTCTGTGGACGTATGTATATACTTGTGTATGGGGGTGGGTTGGGCCATTTCTTTAGTCTGTTTCCTTGCACTACCTCGCAAACGCGGGAGACCGAAAAAAAAAAATGTTTTGGAAGGAGGTAAATAAAGTGCGTAAGACAAGGGAGCAAATGGGAACTTCAGTGAAGGGCGCAAATGGGGAGGTGATAACAAGTAGTGGTGATATGAGAAGGAGATGGCGTGAGTATTTTGAAGGTTTGTTGAATGTGTTTGATGATAGAGTTTCAGATATAGGGTGTTTTGGTCGAGGTGGTGTGCAAAGTGATAGGGTTAGGGACAATGATTTGGTAAACAGAGAAGAGGTAGTAAAAGCTTTGTGGAAGATGAAAGCCAGCAAGGCAGCAGGTTTGGATGGTATTGCAGTGGAATATATTAAAAAAGGGGGTGACTGTATTGTTGACTGGTTGGTGAGGTTATTTAATGTATGTATGATTCATGGTGAGGTGCCTGAGGATTGGCGGAATGCTTGCATAGTGCCATTGTACAAAGGCAAAGGGGATAAAAGTGAGTGCTCAAATTACAGAGGTATAAGTTTGTTGAGTATTCCTGGTAAATTATATGGGAGGGTATTGATTGAGAGGGTGAAGGCATGTACAGAGCATCAGATTGGGGAAGAGCAGTGTGGTTTCAGAAGTGGTAGAGGATGTGTGGATGAGGTGTTTGCTTTGAAAAATGTGTGTGAGAAATACTTAGAAAAGCAAATGGATGGAGGGTGGATGTGCTGGAAATGAGATGTTTGAAGACAATATGTGGTGTGAGGTGGTTTGATCGAGTAAGTTATAATAGGGTAAGAGAGATGTGTGTTAATAAAAAGAGTGTGGTTAAGAGAGCAATATAGGGTGTTTTAAAATGGCTTGATCTCATGGAGAGAATGAGTGAGGAAGTATTGACCAAGAGCATATATGTGTCAGAGGTGGAGGGAGAAGTGGGAGACCAAATTGGAGGTGGAAAGATGGAGTGAAAAAGATTTTGAGTGATCGGGTCCTGAACATGCAGGAGGGTGAAAGGCGTGCAAGGAATAGAGTGAATTGGAACGATGTGGTATACCAGGGTCGACGTGCTGTCAGTGGATTGAACCAGGGCTTGTGAAGCGTCTGGGGTAAACCATGGAAAGCTCTGTGGGGCGTGGATGTGGAAAGGGAGCTGTGATTTCGTTGCATTATACATGACAGCTAGAGATTGAGTGTGAACGAATATGGCCTTTGTTTCTTTTCCTAGCGCTATCTCATGCACATGCAGGGGAAGGGGGTTGTTATTTCATGTGTGGTGGGGTGGCGATTGGAATGAATAAAGGCAGACTATGAATTATGTACATGTGTATATATGTATATGTCTCTGTGTGTGTATATATATGTATACGTTGAGATGTATAGGTATGTATGTTTGTGTGTGGACATGTATGTATATACATGTGTATGTGGGTGGGTTGGGCCATTCTTTTGTCTGTTTCCTTGCGCTACCTCGCTAACATGGGAGACAGCGACAAAGTGAAATAAATATATAAATATAAATATTCTTCAATGCAAACACCTGATAAACACATCCTCTACCACTTCTGAAACCACACTGCTCTTCCCCAGTCTGATGCCCTGTACATTCCTTTACACTCTCAATCAATATCCTCGCATATAGTTTCCCAGGGATACCCAACAATCTTATGAGTCCATGGGGAGATGAAACATGATAAGCTCCCTAGTGCACTTTCGTGTAAAAATCACATCATCAGAGGAGATACAAGAAAGAAATATAACAGTCAGTTGATATATTTTTTCCCTATTGATATTTGTTGTTTTTTGCATTAGTAAGGTAGTGTCAAGAACAGATGGCTGAGGATTAGAGGAGAAAAATCACCACGACCCCCTTCTCTGTTCCTTTTTTTGGTAAAGGAAAACAAGGGGGAAGGATTTCTAGCCCCCAGCTCCCACCCCTTCTATAAACGTCTTGTATGACATGCAGGGAACATGTGGGAAGTATATTTTTACCCTATCCCCAGGCATTAAAGCTTTGCGGAAGATGAAAGCTGGCAAGGCAGCAGGTTTGGATGGTATTGCAGTGGAATTTATTAAAAAAGGGGGTGACGGTATTGTTGACTGGTTGGTAAGGTTATTTAATGTATGTATGATTCATGGTGAGGTGCCTGAGGATTGGCAGAATGCTTGCATAGTGCCATTGTGCAAATTACAGAGGTATAAGTTTGCTGAGTATTCCTGGGAAATTATATTGGAGGGTATTGATTGAGAGGGTGAAGGCATGTACAGAGCATCAGATTGGGGAAGAGCAGTGTGGCTTCAGAAGTGGTAGAGGATGTGTGGATCAGGTGTTTGCTTTGAAGAATGTATGTGAGAAATACTTAGAAAAGCAAATGGATTTGTATGTAGCATTTATGGATCTGGAGAAGGCATATGATAGAGTTGATAGAGATGCTCTGTGGAAGGTATTAAGAATATATGGCGTGGGAGGCAAGTTGTTAGAAGCAGTGAAAAGTTTTTATCGAGGATGTAAGGCATGTGTATGTGTAGGAAGAGAGGAAAGTGATTGGTTCTCAGTGAATGTAGGTTTGCGGCAGGGGTGTGTGATGTCTCCATGGTTGTTTAATTTGTGTATGGATGGGGTTGTTAGGGAGGTGAATGCAAGAGTTTTGGAAAGAGGGGCAAGTATGCAGTCTGTTGTGGATGAGAGAGCTTGGGAAGTGAGTCAGTTGTTGTTCGTTGATGATACAGCACTGGTGGCTGATTCATGTGAGAAACTGCAGAAGCTGGTGACTGAGTTTGGTAAAGTGTGTGAAAGAAGAAAGTTAAGAGTAAATGTAAACAAGAGCAAAGTTATTAGGTACAGTAGGGTTGAGGGTCAAGTCAATTTGGAGATAAGTTTGAATGGAGAAAAACTGGAGGAAGTAAAGTGTTTTAGATATCTGGGAGTGGATCTGGCAGTGGAAGGGAATCATAGGGTGGGGGAGGGGGCGAAAATTCTGGGAGCCTTGAAGAATGTTTGGAAGTCGAGAACATTATCTCGGAAAGCAAAAATGGGTATGTTTGAAGGAATAGTGGTTCCAACAATGTTGTATGGTTGCGAGGCATGGGCTATGGATAGAGTTGTGCGCAGGAGGGTGGATGTGCTGGAAATGTGATGTTTGAGGATAATATATGGTGTGAGGTGGTTTGATCGAGTAAGTAATGTAAAGGTGAGAGAGATGTGTGGAAATAAAAAGAGTATGGTTGAGAGAGCAGAAGAGGGTGTTTTGAAATGGTTTGGTCACATGGAGAGAATTAGTGAGGAAAGATTGACCAAGAGGATATATGTGTCAGAGGTGGAGGGAACGAGGAGAAGTGGGAGACCAAATTGGAGGTGGAAAGATGGAGTGAAAAAGATTTTGAGTGATCGTGGCCTGAACATGCAGGAGGGTGAAAGGCGTGCAAGGAATAGAGTGAATTGGAACGATGTGGTATATCGGGGTCGACGTGCTGTCAATGGATTGAATCAGGGCATGTGAAGAGTCTGGGGTAAACCATGGAAAGTTTTGTGGGGCCTGGACGTGGAAAGGGAGCTATGGTTTCGGTGCATTATTACATGACAGCTAGAGACTGAGTGTGAACAAATGGGGCGTTTGTTGTCTTTTCCTAGCGCTACCCCGCACACATGAGGGGGGAGGTGGTTGTTATTCCATGTGTGGCAAGGTGGCGATGGGAATAAATAAAGGCAGACAGTATGAATTATGACCATGTGTATGTATATATATGTCTGTGTGTGTACACATATGTGTACATTGAGATGTATAGGTATGTATATTTGCGTGTGTGGACGTGTATGTATATACATGTGTATGTGGCTGGGTTGGGCCATTTCTTTCGTCTGTTTCCTTGCACTACCTCGCTAACGCGGGAGACAGTGATAAAGCAAAATAAAAAAAGATAATAAAAATAACATTCACCATTTCCCGTGTTAGCGAGGCAGCGTCCAGAACAGATGACTGAACCTTAGAGGAAAAACTCCCGCTTGGCCCCCCTTCTCTGTTCCTTCTTTTGGAGAAGTAAAACAGGAGGGGAAGATTTCCAGCCTTTTCTTCCCACCCCTTTAGTCACTTTCTACAACTTGCAGGGAATACATGGGAAGTATTTTTTCCCCTATCCATTCCTAATGCCACCCTGTCCCACAGAAAACAGCACAAATTTATGAAGGAAAAGTAAAAAGGTAACATTTGCATTCTCTTCTCCCCCTCCCCCTCCTTAATTACCGAAGTAGCTTCTGGAAACAGATGAAGGCGGGCCACATCCACTCACACTCATTTTTTCACTGTCATGTTTAATGCACGTAAAGCACAATTCATTTCCACATTCAGGCCCCATAGACTTTTCCATGATTTACTCCATATGTTACACATACCCTGGTTCAGTCCATTGATGGCATGTTGACCCCAGTATACCACATCGTTCCAATTCACTCTGTTCTTGCACACCATTCACCATAGTTCATGTTTTGGCCCCAATCGCTCAAAATCTTTTTCTCTCCATCTTTCCATCTCCAATTTGGTGTCTTAGTTCTCCTTTTCCCTCCACTCTTGACACATATATCCTCTTTGTCAAACTTTCCTCACTCATTCTCTCCAGATGTCCAACCAGTGAACAACACAGTCACCCTTTCTTGATAATTTAAATGCAGTACCATTGAGTTCTGCTGCCTTGCTGCATTTTCCTCTTCCACAAGGCTTTCATCACCTCTTTTCTCTTCACTAAACCACTTTCCAAGAATCTCTTACTTTACACATCACCTGCACGAAAACACCGTACATCTGCCTCTCCATCATCAAACATGTTAAACAGTCCTTCAGAATACTCACTTCATCTCCTCACTTCATCATTACTTGGTATCTCTTCATGTTTTGCCCCCTTGACCGATTTTCTCCTTTTATTTTCTTTCGCGCATTTACCTCCTTTTAAGATATCTTTTTATTCTCCCTAAAATTTACTGATACTCCTTGCTCATGACAATTCTCATTTGCCCTCTTTTTCAAGAACTCACCAGAAAATTCTCCTGGGTGCATCTAAAAATTGCCATGTAGAAATATTGTGATAAGTTTTATGTTGGGTAGACTGGTAAGGATCTTTCTGTTAGACTTAAGCAACATACGTGAATATAGTATAAGAACAGGACAAAAATCAAATGCCTTGTTTAATCACATTAAAAACTATGATCATTGTATTGACTGGAGTAATGCCATCTTAGTTATTAACTCTTAGCTCCAGTACCACGAGAAATATCATTGAATCTTCTGTTATTAAGTACACAAAGAATTATAACTTTAGTGAAGGTCTATACGAATTGGATAGCTTTATTGTTGATAAAATTTGTAAACAGTTCCCCTTCTTGTCCACATAATAAGTTTATGATACGCTCGTTGTCTGTCTTGGACAATCACGTGTTTACCAAATGGCGTCCTAGTTATGTCTCTTCGTTGTATATCAGCTGACTTATATTTCTTGTATCTTCCCTGATGATGTGATTATTACACGAAAGTGCACTTGGATACTTATCGTGTTTCATTTTTCCATGTGGACTCATAGGAATATCTATTATTATTATTATTATTATTATTATTATTATTAAAAAGATGTTCTGGAAGGAGGTAAATAAAGTGCGTAAGACAAGGAAGCAAATGGGAACTTCAGTGAAGGGCGCAAATGGGGAGGTGATAACAAGTAGTGGTGATATGAGAATGAGATGGCGTGAGTATTTTGAAGGTTTGTTGAATGTGTTTGATGATAGAGTGGCAGATATAGGGTGTCTTGGTCGAGGGGGGTGTGCAAAGTAAAGGGGTTTTAGGGAAAATGATTTGGTAAACAGAGAAGAGGTAGTAAAAGCTTTGCGGAAGATAAAAAGCCGGCAAGGCAGCAGGTTTGGATGGTATTGCAGTGGAATTTATTAAAAAAGGGGGTGACGGTATTGTTGACGGGTTGGAAAGGGTTATTTAATGTATGTATGACTCATGGTGAGGTGCCTGAGGATTGGGGGAAAATGCGTGCATAGTGCCATTGTACAAAGGCAAAGGGGATAAGATGAGTGCTAAAATTTACAGAGGTATAAGTTTGTTGGGGTTTTCCTGGTAAGTTATATGGGAGGGTATTGATTGAGAGGGTAAAGGGCCATGTACAGAGCATCAGATTGGGGAAGAGCAGTGTGGTTTCAGAAGTGGTAGAGGATGTATGGATCAGGTGTTTGCTTTGAAGGGAAAGTATGTGAGAAATCTTAGAAAAAACAAATGGATTTGTATGTAGCAAATTTTTTTGGGCTGGAGAAGGCATATGGATCGGAAGAACTATCAGCTCAGCTGATGTACGTACAAACCCCCCTTCCCACACATCATTAATGTCTTCCTAATAAGCTCCTCCTCCAATCCCTCTAAAAAAACACCACCAAAACCAAAATAACACAAAAAAAAACAAAAAAAACTAAAACCCGTAACAAAAAACAAACCCAATCTGGTTCATACCTTTTCCATATACCCAACGTTCTCTCTTCCCTATACAATTAACACACCTTATCCATACTTATATCCTCCAGTTTATATTGATCATACCTCCCCAGGAATAAAACCCAACCAAATAAAACATTCGATTTTAAGTAACTTCCCCTTATCTCGGAATCCCTTCAAAAGCCCGCGGGTCCATACATCATAACAGTAATAGTCTTCTCTCTGCAAATTCCGCTATATACCTCTTAATATAAACTCAATCATCCACCCCTTCCACTCTCATGTTATGTGGCACTCACCTGTATCAGCCCCAGTCCGCCCCCGCTTTGAAATCCAATGTCGTAGTAGCCCGTTAGTATGCCCTACGCCCGTAACGCGTAAAAGTTAAATATGAGCAAGTTAAATAGGTACAGTAGGGTTTAGGGCCAAACAATTGGGGGGGTAAGTTTGAATGGGAAAAAAAGGAGGAAATAAAAAGTTTTAATATCTGGGAGTGGGTCTGGGCCCGCGGAAGGAACCATGGAACGGAAAAGGAAAACAAGGGTTTGGGGGGGGGGGGCGAAAAAACCTGGTAGCCCGAAAAAGTTTTTGGGAAATTGAGAACATTAAACTCGGAAACAAAAATGGGTATGGGGTTTTAAGGAATAGTGGTTTCCAACAATGTTGTATTTTTTGCGAGGCGGGACTATGGATAGATTGTGCGCAGGAGGGTGGATGGCTTTGGGAAAAGAGATGTTTGAGGACAATGTGTGGTGTGAGGTGGTTTGAACGGTAAGTAATGTAAAGGGGAAGAGAGATGTGTGGAAATAAAAAGAGCGTGGTTGAGAGAGCAGAAGAGGGTGTTTTGAAATGGTTTGGGCACATGGAGAGAATGAGTGAGGAAAGATTGACCAAGAGGATATATGTGTCGGATGTGGAGGGAACGAGGAGAAGAGGGAGACCAAATTGGAGGTGGAAAGATGGAGTGAAAAAGATTTTGTGTGATCAGGGCCTGAACATGCAGGAGGGTGAAAGGAGGGCAAGGAATAGAGTGAATTGGATCGATGTGGTATACCGGGGTTGACGTGCTGTCAGTGGATTGAATCAGGGCATGTGAAGCGTCTGGGATAAACCATGGAAAGCTGTGTAGGTATGTATATTTGCGTCTGTGGACGTATGTATATACTTGTGTATGGGGGTGGGTTGGGCCATTTCTTTAGTCTGTTTCCTTGCACTACCTCGCAAACGCGGGAGACCGAAAAAAAAAAAATGTTTTGGAAGGAGGTAAATAAAGTGCGTAAGACAAGGGAGCAAATGGGAACTTCAGTGAAGGGCGCAAATGGGGAGGTGATAACAAGTAGTGGTGATATGAGAAGGAGATGGCGTGAGTATTTTGAAGGTTTGTTGAATGTGTTTGATGATAGAGTTTCAGATATAGGGTGTTTTGGTCGAGGTGGTGTGCAAAGTGATAGGGTTAGGGACAATGATTTGGTAAACAGAGAAGAGGTAGTAAAAGCTTTGTGGAAGATGAAAGCCAGCAAGGCAGCAGGTTTGGATGGTATTGCAGTGGAATATATTAAAAAAGGGGGTGACTGTATTGTTGACTGGTTGGTGAGGTTATTTAATGTATGTATGATTCATGGTGAGGTGCCTGAGGATTGGCGGAATGCTTGCATAGTGCCATTGTACAAAGGCAAAGGGGATAAAAGTGAGTGCTCAAATTACAGAGGTATAAGTTTGTTGAGTATTCCTGGTAAATTATATGGGAGGGTATTGATTGAGAGGGTGAAGGCATGTACAGAGCATCAGATTGGGGAAGAGCAGTGTGGTTTCAGAAGTGGTAGAGGATGTGTGGATGAGGTGTTTGCTTTGAAAAATGTGTGTGAGAAATACTTAGAAAAGCAAATGGATGGAGGGTGGATGTGCTGGAAATGAGATGTTTGAAGACAATATGTGGTGTGAGGTGGTTTGATCGAGTAAGTTATAATAGGGTAAGAGAGATGTGTGTTAATAAAAAGAGTGTGGTTAAGAGAGCAATATAGGGTGTTTTAAAATGGCTTGATCTCATGGAGAGAATGAGTGAGGAAGTATCGACCAAGAGCATATATGTGTCAGAGGTGGAGGGAGAAGTGGGAGACCAAATTGGAGGTGGAAAGATGGAGTGAAAAAGATTTTGAGTGATCGGGTCCTGAACATGCAGGAGGGTGAAAGGCGTGCAAGGAATAGAGTGAATTGGAACGATGTGGTATACCAGGGTCGACGTGCTGTCAGTGGATTGAACCAGGGCTTGTGAAGCGTCTGGGGTAAACCATGGAAAGCTCTGTGGGGCGTGGATGTGGAAAGGGAGCTGTGATTTCGTTGCATTATACATGACAGCTAGAGATTGAGTGTGAACGAATATGGCCTTTGTTTCTTTTCCTAGCGCTATCTCATGCACATGCAGGGGAAGGGGGTTGTTATTTCATGTGTGGTGGGGTGGCGATTGGAATGAATAAAGGCAGACTATGAATTATGTACATGTGTATATATGTATATGTCTGTGTGTGTATATATATGTATACGTTGAGATGTATAGGTATGTATGTTTGTGTGTGGACATGTATGTATATACATGTGTATGTGGGTGGGTTGGGCCATTCTTTTGTCTGTTTCCTTGCGCTACCTCGCTAACATGGGAGACAGCGACAAAGTGAAATAAATATATAAATATAAATATTCTTCAATGCAAACACCTGATAAACACATCCTCTACCACTTCTGAAACCACACTGCTCTTCCCCAGTCTGATGCCCTGTACATTCCTTTACACTCTCAATCAATATCCTCGCATATAGTTTCCCAGGGATACCCAACAATCTTATGAGTCCATGGGGAGATGAAACATGATAAGCTCCCTAGTGCACTTTCGTGTAAAAATCACATCATCAGAGGAGATACAAGAAAGAAATATAACAGTCAGTTGATATATTTTTTCCCTATTGATATTTGTTGTTTTTTGCATTAGTAAGGTAGTGTCAAGAACAGATGGCTGAGGATTAGAGGAGAAAAATCACCACGACCCCCTTCTCTGTTCCTTTTTTTGGTAAAGGAAAACAAGGGGGAAGGATTTCTAGCCCCCAGCTCCCACCCCTTCTAAACGTCTTGTATGACATGCAGGGAACATGTGGGAAGTATATTTTTACCCTATCCCCAGGTCCTAAAAGCTTTGCGGAAGATGAAAGCTGGCAAGGCAGCAGGTTTGGATGGTATTGCAGTGGAATTTATTAAAAAAGGGGGTGACGGTATTGTTGACTGGTTGGTAAGGTTATTTAATGTATGTATGATTCATGGTGAGGTGCCTGAGGATTGGCAGAATGCTTGCATAGTGCCATTGTGCAAATTACAGAGGTATAAGTTTGCTGAGTATTCCTGGGAAATTATATTGGAGGGTATTGATTGAGAGGGTGAAGGCATGTACAGAGCATCAGATTGGGGAAGAGCAGTGTGGCTTCAGAAGTGGTAGAGGATGTGTGGATCAGGTGTTTGCTTTGAAGAATGTATGTGAGAAATACTTAGAAAAGCAAATGGATTTGTATGTAGCATTTATGGATCTGGAGAAGGCATATGATAGAGTTGATAGAGATGCTCTGTGGAAGGTATTAAGAATATATGGCGTGGGAGGCAAGTTGTTAGAAGCAGTGAAAAGTTTTTATCGAGGATGTAAGGCATGTGTATGTGTAGGAAGAGAGGAAAGTGATTGGTTCTCAGTGAATGTAGGTTTGCGGCAGGGGTGTGTGATGTCTCCATGGTTGTTTAATTTGTGTATGGATGGGGTTGTTAGGGAGGTGAATGCAAGAGTTTTGGAAAGAGGGGCAAGTATGCAGTCTGTTGTGGATGAGAGAGCTTGGGAAGTGAGTCAGTTGTTGTTCGCTGATGATACAGCACTGGTGGCTGATTCATGTGAGAAACTGCAGAAGCTGGTGACTGAGTTTGGTAAAGTGTGTGAAAGAAGAAAGTTAAGAGTAAATGTAAACAAGAGCAAAGTTATTAGGTACAGTAGGGTTGAGGGTCAAGTCAATTTGGAGATAAGTTTGAATGGAGAAAAACTGGAGGAAGTAAAGTGTTTTAGATATCTGGGAGTGGATCTGGCAGTGGAAGGGAATCATAGGGTGGGGGAGGGGGCGAAAATTCTGGGAGCCTTGAAGAATGTTTGGAAGTCGAGAACATTATCTCGGAAAGCAAAAATGGGTATGTTTGAAGGAATAGTGGTTCCAACAATGTTGTATGGTTGCGAGGCATGGGCTATGGATAGAGTTGTGCGCAGGAGGGTGGATGTGCTGGAAATGTGATGTTTGAGGATAATATATGGTGTGAGGTGGTTTGATCGAGTAAGTAATGTAAAGGTGAGAGAGATGTGTGGAAATAAAAAGAGTATGGTTGAGAGAGCAGAAGAGGGTGTTTTGAAATGGTTTGGTCACATGGAGAGAATTAGTGAGGAAAGATTGACCAAGAGGATATATGTGTCAGAGGTGGAGGGAACGAGGAGAAGTGGGAGACCAAATTGGAGGTGGAAAGATGGAGTGAAAAAGATTTTGAGTGATCGTGGCCTGAACATGCAGGAGGGTGAAAGGCGTGCAAGGAATAGAGTGAATTGGAACGATGTGGTATATCGGGGTCGACGTGCTGTCAATGGATTGAATCAGGGCATGTGAAGAGTCTGGGGTAAACCATGGAAAGTTTTGTGGGGCCTGGACGTGGAAAGGGAGCTGTGGTTTCGGTGCATTATTACATGACAGCTAGAGACTGAGTGTGAACAAATGGGGCGTTTGTTGTCTTTTCCTAGCGCTACCCCGCACACATGAGGGGGGAGGTGGTTGTTATTCCATGTGTGGCAAGGTGGCGATGGGAATAAATAAAGGCAGACAGTATGAATTATGACCATGTGTATGTATATATATGTCTGTGTGTGTACACATATGTGTACATTGAGATGTATAGGTATGTATATTTGCGTGTGTGGACGTGTATGTATATACATGTGTATGTGGCTGGGTTGGGCCATTTCTTTCGTCTGTTTCCTTGCACTACCTCGCTAACGCGGGAGACAGTGATAAAGCAAAATAAAAAAAGATAATAAAAATAACATTCACCATTTCCCGTGTTAGCGAGGCAGCGTCCAGAACAGATGACTGAACCTTAGAGGAAAAACTCCCGCTTGGCCCCCCTTCTCTGTTCCTTCTTTTGGAGAAGTAAAACAGGAGGGGAAGATTTCCAGCCTTTTCTTCCCACCCCTTTAGTCACTTTCTACAACTTGCAGGGAATACATGGGAAGTATTTTTTCCCCTATCCATTCCTAATGCCACCCTGTCCCACAGAAAACAGCACAAATTTATGAAGGAAAAGTAAAAAGGTAACATTTGCATTCTCTTCTCCCCCTCCCCCTCCTTAATTACCGAAGTAGCTTCTGGAAACAGATGAAGGCGGGCCACATCCACTCACACTCATTTTTTCACTGTCATGTTTAATGCACGTAAAGCACAATTCATTTCCACATTCAGGCCCCATAGACTTTTCCATGATTTACTCCATATGTTACACATACCCTGGTTCAGTCCATTGATGGCATGTTGACCCCAGTATACCACATCGTTCCAATTCACTCTGTTCTTGCACACCATTCACCATAGTTCATGTTTTGGCCCCAATCGCTCAAAATCTTTTTCTCTCCATCTTTCCATCTCCAATTTGGTGTCTTAGTTCTCCTTTTCCCTCCACTCTTGACACATATATCCTCTTTGTCAAACTTTCCTCACTCATTCTCTCCAGATGTCCAACCAGTGAACAACACAGTCACCCTTTCTTGATAATTTAAATGCAGTACCATTGAGTTCTGCTGCCTTGCTGCATTTTCCTCTTCCACAAGGCTTTCATCACCTCTTTTCTCTTCACTAAACCACTTTCCAAGAATCTCTTACTTTACACATCACCTGCACGAAAACACCGTACATCTGCCTCTCCATCATCAAACATGTTCAAACAGTCCTTCAGAATACTCACTTCATCTCCTCACTTCATCATTACTTGGTATCTCTTCATGTTTTGCCCCCTTGACCGATTTTCTCCTTTTATTTTCTTTCGCGCATTTACCTCCTTTTAAGATATCTTTTTATTCTCCCTAAAATTTACTGATACTCCTTGCTCATGACAATTCTGATTTGCCCTCTTTTTCAAGAACTCACCAGAAAATTCTCCTGGGTGCATCTAAAAATTGCCATGTAGAAATATTGTGATAAGTTTTATGTTGGGTAGACTGGTAAGGATCTTTCTGTTAGACTTAAGCAACATACGTGAATATAGTATAAGAACAGGACAAAAATCAAATGCCTTGTTTAATCACATTAAAAACTATGATCATTGTATTGACTGGAGTAATGCCATCTTAGTTATTAACTCTTAGCTCCAGTACCACGAGAAATATCATTGAATCTTCTGTTATTAAGTACACAAAGAATTATAACTTTAGTGAAGGTCTATACGAATTGGATAGCTTTATTGTTGATAAAATTTGTAAACAGTTCCCCTTCTTGTCCACATAATAAGTTTATGATACGCTCGTTGTCTGTCTTGGACAATCACGTGTTTACCAAATGGCGTCCTAGTTATGTCTCTTCGTTGTATATCAGCTGACTTATATTTCTTGTATCTTCCCTGATGATGTGATTATTACACGAAAGTGCACTTGGATACTTATCGTGTTTCATTTTTCCATGTGGACTCATAGGAATATCTATTATTATTATTATTATTATTATTATTATTAAAAAGATGTTCTGGAAGGAGGTAAATAAAGTGCGTAAGACAAGGAAGCAAATGGGAACTTCAGTGAAGGGCGCAAATGGGGAGGTGATAACAAGTAGTGGTGATATGAGAATGAGATGGCGTGAGTATTTTGAAGGTTTGTTGAATGTGTTTGATGATAGAGTGGCAGATATAGGGTGTCTTGGTCGAGGTGGTGTGCAAAGTGAGAGGGTTAGGGACAATGATTTGGTAAACAGAGAAGAGGTAGTAAAAGCTTTGCGGAAGATGAAAGCCGGCAAGGCAGCAGGTTTGGATGGTATTGCAGTGGAATTTATTAAAAAAGGGGGTGACTGTATTGTTGACTGGTTGGTAAGGTTATTTAATGTATGTATGACTCATGGTGAGGTGCCTGAGGATTGGAGGAATGCGTGCATAGTGCCATTGTACAAAGGCAAAGGGGATAAGAGTGAGTGCTCAAATTACAGAGGTATAAGTTTGTTGAGTATTCCTGGTAAGTTATATGGGAGGGTATTGATTGAGAGGGTGAAGGCATGTACAGAGCATCAGATTGGGGAAGAGCAGTGTGGTTTCAGAAGTGGTAGAGGATGTATGGATCAGGTGTTTGCTTTGAAGAATGTATGTGAGAAATACTTAGAAAAGCAAATGGATTTGTATGTAGCATTTATGGATCTGGAGAAGGCATATGATAGTGTTGATAGAGATGCTCTGTGGAAGGTATTAAGAATATATGGTGTGGGAGGCAAGTTGTTAGAAGCAGTGAAAAGTTTTTATTGAGGATGTAAGGCATGTGTACATGTAGGGAGAGAGGAAAGTGATTGGTTCTCAGTGAATGTAGGTTTGCAGCAGGGGTGTGTGATGTCTCCATGGTTGTTTAATTTGTTTATGGATGGGGTTGTTAGGGAGGTGAATGCACGAGTTTTGGAAAGAGGGGCAAGTATGAAGTCTGTTGTGGATGAGAGAGCTTGGAAAGTGAGTCAGTTGTTCGCTGATGATACAGCGCTGGTGGCTGATTCATGTGAGAAACTGCAGAAGCTGGTGACTGAGTTTGGTAAAGTGTGTGAAAGAAGAAAGTTAAGAGTAAATGTGAATAAGAGCAAGGTTATTAGGTACAGTAGGGTTGAGGGTCAAGTCAATTGGGAGGTAAGTTTGAATGGAGAAAAACTGGAGGAAGTAAAGTGTTTTAGATATCTGGGAGTGGATCTGGCAGCGGATGGAACCATGGAAGCGGAAGTGAATCATAGGGTGGGGGAGGGGGCGAAAATCCTGGTAGCCTTGAAGAATGTTTGGAAGTTGAGAACATTATCTCGGAAAGCAAAAATGGGTATGTTTGAAGGAATAGTGGTTCCAACAATGTTGTATGGTTGCGAGGCGTGGACTATGGATAGAGTTGTGCGCAGGAGGGTGGATGTGCTGGAAATGAGATGTTTGAGGACAATGTGTGGTGTGAGGTGGTTTGATCGAGTAAGTAATGTAAGGGTAAGAGAGATGTGTGGAAATAAAAAGAGCATGGTTGAGAGAGCAGAAGAGGGTGTTTTGAAATGGTTTGGGCACATGGAGAGAATGAGTGAGGAAAGATTGACCAAGAGGATATATGTGTCGGAGGTGGAGGGAACGAGGAGAAGTGGGAGACCAAATTGGAGGTGGAAAGATGGAGTGAAAAAGATTTTGAGTGATCGGGGCCTGAACATGCAGGTGGGTGAAAGGAGGGCAAGGAATAGAGTGAATTGGATCGATGTGGTATACTGGGGTTGACGTGCTGTCAGTGGATTGAATTAGGGCATGTGAAGCGTCTGGGGTAAACCATGGAAAGCTGTGTAGGTATGTATATTTGCGTGTGTGGACGTATGTATATACATGTGTATGCGGGTGGGTTGGGCCATTTCTTTCGTCTGTTTCCTTGTGCTACCTCGCAAACGCGGGAGACAGGGAAAAAAAAAAAGAAGAAAAAAAAAGAAAAGAAAAAAAATTATTATTATTGTTATTATCATTATTGTTACACTTTGTCGCTGTCTCCCACGTTAGCATGGTAGTTCAAGGAAACACACGAAAGAATGGCCCAACCCACCCACATACACATGTATATACAAAAATGCTCATACATGCACATATACATACCTATATATTTCAATGTATACATACATATACAGACACAGACATATACATATATACACATGTACATATTCATACATGCCGCCTTCATCTTTTCCCGCCGCCACCCCGCCACACATGAAATGGCACTCCCCTCCCACGGCATGTGCACGAGGTAGCGCTAGGAAAAGACTACAAAGGCCACATTTGTTCACACTCTGTCTCTAGCTGTCATGTGTAATGCACCAAAACCACAGCTCCCTTTCCACATCCAGGCCCCACAAAACCTTCCATGGTTTACCTCAGACGCTTCACATGCCCTGGTTAAATCCATTGATAGCAAGTCGACTCCGGTATACCACATCATTCCAATTCACTCTATTCCTTACCTGCCTTTCACCATCCTGTATGTTCAGGGTCTGATCGCTCAAAATCTTTTTCACTCCATCCTTCAACCTCCAGTTTGGTCTCCCACTTCTCGTTCCCTCCACCTCTGACATATATATCCTCTTTGTCAATCTTTCCTCAATCTTTCTCTCCATGTGACCAAACATTTCAGTGCCCATCTTCCAATCATTTGCACTCCTTCCCTGTAAGTATTGCCCAAACACCTGTCTGTTCTCTTTCACTGGCAACTTTACTTCATCCCACCACTGACTATCCTTTCTAATCTGCCCACCTCCCACCTTTCACATGGTGCATGCAAATTTTGCATGTTCCGTTGCTGCCTCCCATAATACTTCCCTTTCCTCATCCATTCCCCTCTCTTCATTTGCTCTCATATATTGCCAATTTACACTCAATCTCTCCAGGTATTTCTTCACACAAGTCTCCTTTCCATGCTCACTTACTCTCACCACTCTCTTCTTCCCAACATTGTTTCCTCTTTATCAAAAACCCTCACAAATCTTCACTAGCCTCCACAAGATAGTGATCATACATACCACCAGCTGCCCCTCTCACATTTACATCCAAAAGTCTCTCTTTTACATGCTTATCAATTAATATGTAATTTAATATTGCTTGTTGACCATCTCTCTTACTCACATACACCTGTGAATATCTCTCTTTTTAAACCAGGTATTCTGTCACCATTTTTTTCAGCACACAACTCCACAAGCTCTTTACCATTTCCATTTATAATACTTAATCTTTGTCTCCATGTGACCAAACATTTCAGTGCCCATCTTCCAATCATTTGCACTCCTTCCCTGTAAGTATTGCCCAAACACCTGTCTGTTCTCTTTCACTGGCAACTTTACTTCATCCCACCACTGACTATCCTTTCTAATCTGCCCACCTCCCACCTTTCACATGGTGCATGCAAATTTTGCATGTTCCGTTGCTGCCTCCCATAATACTTCCCTTTCCTCATCCATTCCCCTCTCTTCATTTGCTCTCATATATTGCCAATTTACACTCAATCTCTCCAGGTATTTCTTCACACAAGTCTCCTTTCCATGCTCACTTACTCTCACCACTCTCTTCTTCCCAACATTGTTTCCTCTTTATCAAAAACCCTCACAAATCTTCACTATCCTCCACAAGATAGTGATCATACATACCACCAGCTGCCCCTCTCACATTTACATCCAAAAGTCTCTCTTTTACATGCTTATCAATTAATATGTAATTTAATATTGCTTGTTGACCATCTCTCTTACTCACATACACCTGTGAATATCTCTTTTTAAACCAGGTATTCTGTCACCATTTTTTTCAGCACACAACTCCACAAGCTCTTCACCATTTCCATTTATAATACTGAATACCTCATGGACATCAGTTATACCCTCAACTGCCACATTACTTACCTTCACATTTACCTTGCTCATCAAAACTTCTGACACTGTCAGCTGCTCCCAAAACATTTGCCTTTCATAATCTTTCCTCTGGTGGCTAGGTGCATAAGCACCAATAATCACCCATCTCTTGCCATTCACTTTCAGTTTTGCCCACATCAATCTAGACTGCTTCAAGAGTAGTACTATTCCTTTCTTGGCCTCTGTCCTCTCACCAACCCTGACTTTACTCCTAAGACATTTCCAAACCAATCTTCCCCTTTACCCTTGAACTTTGTTTCACTCATTACCTGAACATCCCGGTTTCTTTCCTTAAACATACTACCTATCTCTCCTCTCTTTTCATCTTAGTTAGACACACATGCACACACACACACACACTTTTTCATACCTTATCCCCACTTTCTGCATCAGCAAGGTAGTGCCATCTACAGATGGAGAAAGGCCACATCAATTCTCCAGGTGTCACATTGTAATGCCCCAAAACTACAGCTTCCTCTTTACAGCCAGGCCCCACAGACCTTTCCTTGGTTTACCCTTAATGCTTCACATGCCCTGGTTCAGTCCATTGACAGCACATCAACCCATTATACCACATCATTCCAATTTGCTCTGACCTCTGCACACTTTTCACCCCAGCTGTATGTTCAGGCCACAATCATTCAAAATCATTTACACTCCACCCTTCCATTTTCAATTTGATCTCCTCCTTTTCCTTGTTCCCTGCACTTATGACACATATATACTTAGTCAACCTTTCCTCACTCATTGTCTCAATATGTACAAACCATTTTAGTACACCCTCTTCTGCTTTCTCAGCCACAATCTTTTTTATTAACACACAACTCTCTTATCACGTCCCCTATGCACAACCAGGCCTCACAGACTTTTCCATACCCTGTTTCAGTCCATTAACAGCATGTTAACCCTTGTATTACAGTGCTAATGGGAATCTGGCTTGAGCTGGTTATTGTCGTTGCTTTATTAGTAGACTGTTTAGTCTGGCCTCGGAACTTTTTTGCCTTAGTAAGTGCGACCATGGCATTTTTAGTTGTGTGTTCTGCTTAACCTCCAAATGTATACGTAGTGACTATGAGATTACATACATGAAGTGAGAGCATTAAAGAGGTCATAGCTTAAAGATCATGCTCTTCACAGGATTAAATTCATTTTTCTTTAGATATATAAGATTAGGAATGACATTAGAGAATGTTAAAGGATCATTTATGAAAATATTAAACATTTTAGTCGTCAGGAGAACTGATATTGGAAAAAGATAAAATGAGTCATGCAGAGAATTTGGAGTACTTAACAAAGGAGACCAAATATATGATGGAAATGATGGCAGTATTTTTAAGGTTCAATTATAAGTGGATATATGCAGCCATCTTCTAATTATTTTACTGTAAGTTAAATGTGATTTATCATACCTCAAATATCAGGTATAGTTTTTAAGAAGAATGAAGTGTAATTGTTCAGAATTTGTGTTTGGGGTAAACCATGAATAAAGGATGCATTGGAGAAAATTCAAAACTTAAACGTAAAGGTCATCAAAAGATAGTAATTATTGTATCTGTACTAGAGTTACATAGCAGTGTTTCTTTCGTTGGTAATTAGGGCTTCCAACTAGTATGTATTGTATGTGTTATATCACATATACCTATGTTTGATTAAAGGCCGCTTCTAATATTTTTCACAGTATGACATCCGACAGAAAGCTCTGAAACTTACAGCCAACAGCATGTATGGATGCCTTGGATTTTCGCACTCCAGGTTCTTTGCTCGACATCTTGCAGCTCTAGTCACAGGTATTTAGATTACTTTAAGTTAAAGTATTGGGAGTGAAGAATAGAAAGAAAAAGTGCAGTGTAAGTGATATGGCCTTATGTGTACTAGTAAAGAGTGAGTGCTTGATCTATAGAGGGAATACATAGCCCCTCTCTCTATACCCTTCTTTCTTTATCTAGAATCATAGAAAATTTCATCATTCAGTACACTAAGGATAGCAGCAGAGTCTTAATCAACATTATAGAAATGTGTCCTTGCAAGCCTTTCACCCTCCTGCATATTCAGGCCCCGATCGCTCAAAATCTTTTTCACTCCATCTTTCCACCTCCAATTTGGTCTCCCACTTCTCATTCCCTCCACCTCTGACACATACATCCTCGTTGTCAAGCTTTCCTCACTCATTCTCTCCATGTCACCAAACTATTTCAAAACACCTTCTTCTGCTCTCTCAACCACACTCTTTTATATTACCACACATCTCTCTTACCCTTTCATTACTTACTCGATCAAACCACCTCACACCATATATTGTCCTCAAACATCTTATTTCCAACACATCCATCCTCCTCCATACAACTCTATCTATAGCCCATACCTCACAACCACATAACATTGTTGGAACCACTATCCCTTCAAACATACCCATTTTTGCTTTCCGAGATAATGTTCTAGCCTTCTACACATTTTTCAACGCTTGAAGAACTTTCGCCCCTTCCCCCACCCTGTGAATCACTTCCGCTTCCATGGTTTCATCTGCTGCCAAATCCACTCCCAGATAGCTAAAACACTTCACTTCCTCCAGTTTGTCTCCATTCAAAATTACCTCCCAATTGACTTGACCCTCAACCTTACTGTACCTAATAACCTTGCTCTTATTCACATTTACTCCCAGCTTTCTTCTTTCATACACTTTACCAAACTCAGTCACCAGCTTCTGCAGTTTCTCACACGGATCAGCCACCAGCGAACACCAACTGACTCACTTCCCATGCTCACTCATCCACAACAGACTGCATACTTGCCCCTCTCTCCAAAACTCTTGCATTGACCTCCCTAACAACCCCACCCATAAACAAATTAAACTGAGAACCAATCACTTTCCTCTCTTCCTACACGTACACATGCCTTACACCTCGATAAAAACTTTTCACTGCTTCTAGCAACTTGCCTCCCACTCTATATATTCTTAATACCTTCCACAGAGCATCTCTATCAACTCTATCATATGCCTTCTCCAGATCAATAAATGCTACATACAAATCCTTTTGCTTTTCTAAGTATTTCTCACATACTATCTTCAAAGCAAACACCTGATCCACACATTCTCTACCACTTCTGAAACCACACAGCTCTTCCCCAATCTGATGCTCTGTACATGCTTTCACCCTCTCAATCAATACCCTCCCATATGATTTCCAAGGAATACTAAACAAAGTTATACCTCTGTAATTTGAGCACTCACTTTTATCCCCTTTGCCTTTGTACAATTACACTATACATGCATTCCGCCAATCCTCAGGCACCTCACCATGAGTCATACATACATTAAATATCCTTACCAACCAATCAACAACACAGTTACCCCGTTTTTTAATAAATTCCACTGCAATACAATCCAAACCTTATGTCTTACCGGCTTTCATCTTCCACAAAGCTTTTACTGTATATATTCATTTATTTTGCTTTGGCCCAACCCACCGACATACACATGCATATACATACACGTCCACACGCAAATATACATATTTATACATCTCAAGGTACACATATATATACACACAGAGACATATACATATATACACATGTACATAATTCATACTATCTGCCTTTATTCCTTCCCATCACCACCCTGCCACATATGAAATAACAACCCCCTCCCCCCTCATGTGCGCGAGGTAGCGCTAGGAAAAAACAACAAAGGCCACATTTGTTCACGCTAAATCTCTAGCTGTCATGTAATAGAGCACCGAAACCACAGCTCCCTTTCCACATCCAGACCTCACAGAACATTCCATGGTTTACCCCAGACGCTTCACATACCCTGGTTCAACGCATTGACAGTACGTCAACCCCGGTATACCACATCGTTCCAGTTCACTCTATTCCTTGAACTCCTTTCACCCTCCTGCATGTTCAGGCCCCGATCACTCAAAATCTTTTTCATTCCATCTTTCCACCTCCAATTTGGTCTCCCACTTCTCCTCGTTCCCTCCAACTCTGACACATATATCCTCTTGGTCAGTCTTTCCTCACTCATTCTCTCCATGTGACCAAACCATTTCAAAACACCATCTTCTGCTCCCTCAACCACACTCTTTTTATCACCACACATCTCTCTTACCCTATTATTACTTACTCGATCAAACCACCTCACACCACATACTGTCCTCAAATGTCTCATTTCCAGCACATCCACCCTCCTCTGCACAACTCTATCCATGGCCAATGCCTCACAACCATATAACATTGTTGGAACCACTATTCCTTCAAACATACCCATTTTTGCTTTTCGATATAATGTTCTTGACTTCCACACATTCTTCAACGCTCCCAGAACTTTCGCCCCCTCCTCCACCCTATGATTCACTTCTGCTTCCATGGTTCCATCCACTGCCAAATCCACTCCCAGATATCTAAAGCACTTCACTCCCTCCAGTTTTTCTCCATTCGAACTTACCTCCCAATTGACTTGTCCCTCAACCCTACTGTACCTAATAAGCTTGCTCTTATTCACATTTACTCTCAGCTTTCTTCTTTCACACACTTTACCAAATTCAGTCACCAGCTTCTGCAGTTTCTTACATGAATCAGCCACCAGCGCTGTATCATCAGCGAACAACAACTGACTCACTTCCCAAGCCCTCTCATCCACAACAGACTGCATACTTGCCCCTTTCCAAAACTCTTGCATTCACCTCCCTAACAACCCCATCTATAAACAAACAACCATGGAGACATCACGCACCCATGCCGCAAACCAACATTCACTGAGAACCAATAACTTTCCTCTCTTCCTACACGTACACATGCCTTACATCCTCGATAAAACCTTTTCACTGCTTCTAACAACTTGCCTCCCACACCATATATTCTTAGTACCTTCCAGAGAGCATCTCTATCAACTCTATCGTATGCCTTCTTCAGATCCATAAGTGCTACATACAAATCCATTTGCTTTTCTACGTATTTCTCACATACATTTTTCAAAGCAAACACCTGATTCACACATCCTCTACCACTTCTGAAATCACACTGCTCTTCCCCAGTCTGATACTCTATACATGCCTTCACCCTCTCAATCAATACCCTCTCATATAATTTACCAGGAATACTCAACAAATTCATACCTCTGTAATTTGAGCACTCACTTTTATCCCCTTTGTACAATGGCACTATTCAAGCATTCCACCAATCCTCAGGCACCTCTCCATACATCAAATAACCTTACCAACCCGTCAACAATACAGTCACCCCCTTTTTTCATAAATTCCACTGCAATACCATCCAAACCCGCTGTCTTCCCGGCTTTCATCTTCCGCAAAGCTTTTACTACCTCCTCTCTGTTTACCAAATCATTCTTCCTAACCCTCTCACTTTGCACACCACCTTGACCAAAACACCCTATATCTGCCACTCTATCACAAAACACATTCAACAAACCTTCAAAAAACTCACTCCATCTCCTTCTCACATCACCACTACTTGTTATCACCTCCCCATTAGCCCCCTTCACTGAAGTTCCCATTTGTTCCCTTGTCTTACGCACTTTATCTACCTCCTTCCAAAACATCCTTTTATTCTCCTTAAAATTTAATGATACTCTCTCACCCCAACTCTCATTTGCCCACTTTTTCATCTCTTGCACATTTCTCTTGACCTCCTGCCTCTTTCTTTTATACATCTCCCACTCATTTGCATTATTTCCCTGCAAAAATCATCCAAATGCCTCTCTCTTCTCTTTCACTCATAATCTTACTTCTTCATCCCACCACTCACTCCCCTTTCTAATATGCCCCCCTCCCACGCTTCTCATGCCACAAGCATCTTTTGCGCAAGCCATCACTACTGCCCTAAATACATCCCATTCCTCCCCCATTCCCCTTACCTCCTTTCTTCTCACGTTTTCCCATTCTGTACTCAGTCTCTCCTGGTACTTCCTCACACAAGTCTCCTTCCCAAGCTCACTTACTCTCACCACTCCTTTCACACCAAAATTCTCTCTTCTTTTCTGAAAACCTCTACAAATCTTCATCTTTGCCTGCACAAGATAATGATCAGACATCCCTCCAGTTGCACCTCTCAGCACATTAACATCCAAAAGTCTCTCTTTCCCGCACCTAGCAATTAACACGTAACCCAATAATGCTCTCTGGACATCTCTCCTACTTACATACATATACTTATGTATATCTCTCTTTTTAAACCAGGTATTCCTAATCACCAGTCCTTTTTAGCACATAAATCTACAAGCTCTTCACCATTTCCATTTACAACACTGAACACCCCATGTGCACCACTTATTCCCTCATATATATTTTTATTTTTTTTATTTTGCTTTGTCGCTGTCTCCTGCGTTTGCGAGGTAGCGCAAGGAAACAGACGAAAGAAATGGCCCAACCCACCCCCATACACATGTATATATATACACGTCCACACACGCAAGTATACATACCTATACATCTCAATGTACCCATATATATACACACACAGACACATACATATATACCCATGCACACAATTCACACTGTCTGCCTTTATTCATTCCCATCGCCACCTCACAACACATGGAATACCATCCCCCTCCCCCCTCATGTGTGCGAGGTAGCACTAGGAAAAGATAACAAAGGCCCCATTCGTTCACACTCAGTCTCTAGCTGTCATGCAATAATGCCCGAAACCACAGCTCCCTCTCCACATCCAGGCCCCACATAACTTTCCATGGTTTACCCCAGACGCTTCACATGCCCTGATTCAATGCACTGACAGCACGTCAACCCCGGTATACCACATCGATCCAATTCACTCTATTCCTTGCCCTCTTTTCACCCTCCTGCATGTTCAGGCCCCGATCACACAAAATCTTTTTCACTCCATCTTTCCACCTCCAATTTGGTCTCCCACTTCTCCTCGTTCCCTCCACCTTCGACACATATATCCTCTTGGTCAATCTTTCCTCACTCATTCTCTCCATGTGCCCAAACCATTTCAAAACACCCTCTTCTGCTCTCTCAACCACGCTCTTTTTATTTCCACACATCTGTCTTACCTTTACGTTACTTACTCGATCAAACCACCTCACACCACACATTGTCCTCAAACATCTCATTTCCAGCACATCCACCCTCCTGCGCACAACTTTATCCATAGCCCACGCCTCGCAACCATACAACATTGTTGGAATCACTATTCCTTCAAACATACCCATTTTTGCTTTCCGAGATAATGTTCTTGACTTCCACACATTCTTCAAGGCTCCCAGGATTTTCGCCCCCTCCCCCACCCTATGATTCACTTCCGCTTCCATGGTTCCATCTACTGCCAGATCCACTCCCAGATATCTAAAACACTTTACATCCTCCAGTTTTTCTCCATTCAAACTTACCTCCCAATTGACTTGACCCACAACTCTACTGTACCTAATAACCTTGCTCTTATTCACATTTACTCTTAACTTTCTCCTTTCACACACTTTACCAAACTCAAACACCAGCTTCTGCAGTTTCTCTCATGAATCAGCCACCAGCTCTGTATCATCAGCGAACAACAACTGACTCACTTCCCAAGCTTTCTCATCCACAACAGACTTCATACTTGCCCCTCTTTCCAAAACTTGCATTCACCTCCCTAACAACCCCATCCATAAACAAATTAAACAACCATGGAGACATCACACACCCCTGCCGCAAACCTACATTCACTGAGAAGCAATCACTTTCCTCTCTTCCTACACATACACATACCTTACATCCTCGATAAAAACTTTTCACTGCTTCTAACAACTTACCTCCCACACCATATATTCTTAATGCCTTCCACAGAGCATCTCTATCAACTCTTATCATATGCCTTCTCCAGATCCATAAGTGCTACATACAAATCCATTTGCTTTTCTAAGTATTTCTCACATACATTCTTCAAAGCAAAGACCTGATCCACCCATCCTCGACCACTTCTGAAACCACACTGCTCTTCCCCAATCTGATGCTCTGTACATGCCTTCACCCTCTCAATTAATACCCTCCCATATAATTTACCAGGAATACTCAACAAACTTATACCTCTGTAATTTGAGCACTCACTCTTATCCCCTTTGCCTTTGTACAATGGCACTATGCACGCATTCCGCCAATCCTCAGGCACCTCACCATGAGTCATACATACATTAAATAACCTTACCAACCAGTCAACAATACAATCACCCCCTTTTTTAATAAATTCCACTGCAATACCAACCAAACCTGCTGCCTTGCCGGCTTTCATCTTCTGCAAAGCTTTTACTACCTCTTCTCTGTTTACCAAATCATTTTCCCTAACCCTCTCACTTTGCACACCACCTCGACCAAAACACCCTGTATCTGCCACTCTATCATCAAACACATTCAACAAACCTTCAAAATACTCACTCCATCTCCTTCTCACATCATTACTACTTGTTATCACCTCCCCGTTTGCGCCCTTCACTGAAGTTCCCATTTGCTCCCTTGTCTTACGCACTTTATTTACCTCCTTCCAGAACATTTTTTATTCTCCCTAAAATTTAATGATACTCTTTCACCCCAACTCTCATTTGTCCTCTTTTTCACCTCTTGCACCTGTCTCTTGACCTCCTGTCTCTTTCTTTTATACATCTCCCACTCAATTGCATATATATGTTTTGAGTGATCGGGGCCTGAACATGCAGGAGTGTGAAAGGCGTGCAAGGTACAGAGTGAATTGGAACGATGTGGTATACTGGGGTCGACGTGCTGTCAATGGATTGAACCAGAGCATGTGAAGCGTCTGGGTTAAACCATGGAAAGTTCTGTGGGGCCTGGATGTGGAAAGGAAGCTGTGGTTTCAGTGCATTATTACATGACAGCTAGAGATTGAGCGTGAATGAATGTTGCATTTGTTGTCTTTTCCTAGTGCTACCTCACGCACATGAGGGAGGAGGGGGTTGTTATTTCATGTGTGGCAGGGTGGCGATGGAAATGAATAAAGGCAGACTATGAATTATGTACATGTGTACATATGTATATGTCTGTTTGTGTATATATAGGTATACGTTGAGATGTATAGGTATGTATATTTGCGTGTGTTAACGTGTATGTATATACATATGTATGTGGGTGGGTTGGGCGATTCTTTCGTCTGTTTCCTTGCGCTCCCTCACTAACACGGGAGACAGCTATAAAGCAAGATAGATTAAAAATAATATAAATGTCTGTGTATGTACATATACGTATATGAATAAAGTGTATATGAACGTGCACCTTCATAGAACATACAAAGCTCCAACAGCCAGGATCGAACCTGGAACCCCTTGTGCAAGAGGCAGGCATGCTAACCGCTAGGCTAAGGGAGTGTATAATAGGAAACAACTTCGAAATACTAAGTACTCGAATACCCTTTGTCTCACAGTGGTGAGCAACAGGGTCTATCAGTTGTTTCCGAACAGAACACATAGCCAGCTGATAGCGTTTTACCGAACCTGACTGTACAACGCGGAGTTATATGAATACGAATAAAGTGTATATGAATGCGCACCTTCATAGAACATACAAAGCTCCAACAGCCAGGATCAAACCTGGGACCCCTTGTGCAAGAGGCAGGCATGCTAACCGCTAGGCTAAGGGACTGTATAATAGGAAACAACTATTCGAAATACTAAGTACTCGAATACCCTTCATCTCACAATGGTGAGCAACGGGGTCTATCGGTTGTTTCCGAACAGAACACATAGCCAGCTGATAGCATTTTACCGAACCTGACTGTACAACGCAGAGTTATATGAATACAAATAAAGTGTATATGAACACGCACCTTCATAGAACATACAAAGCTCCAACAGCCAGGATCGAACCTGGGACCCCTTGTGCAAGAGGCAGGTCCCAGGTTCGATCCTGGCTGTTGGAGCTTTGTATGTTCTATGAAGGTGCGCGTTCATATACACTTTATTCGTATTCATATAACTCCGCGTTGTACAGTCAGGTTCGGTAAAACGCTATCAGCTGGCTATGTGTTCTGTTCGGAAACAACCGATAGACCCCGTTGCTCACCATTGTCAGATGAAGGGTATTCGAGTACTTAGTATTTCGAATAGTTGTTTCCTATTATACACTCCCTTAGCCTAGCGGTTAGCATGCCTGCCTCTTGCACAAGGGGTCCCAGGTTCGATCCTGGCTGTTGGAGCTTTGTATGTTCTATGAAGGTGCGCATTCATATACACTTTATTCGTATTCATATAACTCCGTGTTGTACAGTCAGGTTCGGTAAAACGCTAACAGCTGGCTATGTGTTCTGTTCGGAAACAACCGATAGACCCCGTTGCTCACCATTGTGAGACGAAGGGTATTCGAGTACTTAGTATTTCGAATAGTTGTTTCCTATTATACAGTCCCTTAGCCTAGCGGTTAGCATGCCTGCCTCTTGCACAAGGGGTCCCAGGTTCGATCCTGGCTGTTGGAGCTTTGTATGGACATATACGTATATGTTGAAAAGTGTAGGTATGTATATGTGCGTGTGTGGACTTGTATGTACATACATGTGTATGTTTGTGGGTTGGGCTATTCTTTCATCTGTTTCCATGCGCTACATATCTAACATGGGAGACATGCGAGAAAGTATAATGAATACAAATAGATAAATTAATATTTATGATATGTCACTATTTGTTTAATCAGACTGCATAAGTTAAGTCATGTTAGAGTGTTATAAAAATAGTAAGCTGTTTCAGATATTGTCCATACATAAAACTTAGATTAGGGACATCTTTGATCAGGAATGTAACTCCTTTTATAACTTGGGTTTCAGTGACTCGTCTAACAACAGATCAGATTTCCAGACCAACTGATCTTGAGGACGTTACTCTGTCACTATATAAGGGCCAGGCATAAAGATAAAGATATTTAGTTTTTTCATGTTGCAAGCTGAAGCATCTTGTCACAAATTGAGACATCCCTTAATTCTAGATTGGCTGAAGTCAAATGTTTTAACTTGAGATCCTGGTGAAATAACATATATTATTTAATTCATAAACACGTTAGCTGAAAATATATATGAATTGAGCTTTTTACTACTGCAAAATTTGGTATATGGCATTCATCAGCTGTGTTTAGCTATATGGTTTAACATAGTTTTCTTTCATATCAGAAAATAGCGTGTGTGATGTTTACATGTAGAATGTAAGTTGATACTTTTTACAGAAACAGTACCTGAGAAATCTGAATACTTAAAAAGAAAGGAACTTGTAAATATGTAAAAAAAAAAAAAAAAAAAAAAAAAAGAAAATCTGGAATTTGTCTACATTTATTTTAGTTTAGATAGTATTTTTGTTTTTCCTGTATTGTATAGGTTTCACTTAACAAGCGATATTCATCATGGAAAATTTTTTTTGTGAATTCTCATTCAACTGAACCCATTTTCCTTTTGGGATGCAAGTTAAGAGTTGACATGATCTGGTTCAAAGAATTTATATCCAAAATCTTAATCAGAGAAGCATAGCCTTTTTTACAGGTATTTACCTTGGTTAGTGAGTCAGCCCAAACAATTCAGATACCAAAACATAACCTAAAAACAGTTGCTTGGCAATCAGGGGTGTCACCCACTTTGCTCTTTCTTTTGATTTTCTTAGCTGCTTAATATGGACACAGTTAAAGAAACTAACCCAGTAGCTCTGTAGATATCACTCATTTTTTCTCTGTATAACAGTCCCATCCATACATTCAGTTTCATCTCTAGGGTGATGGTCTTATTCTTTAACCTTGGAAGTTGTGATCATGGTATCTCTTATGCCAGGTAATTATATTCATCCTTGGAGTGGTATTCCTTGCAGTGGAAGCTGCCTTCTTGGGACTTGTTATTGTTAGGGGTTGAGTGTTGATATGATGGGGAAGAAAGCAAAATTATTGGACGTTCCTTATTGGAAACAGCAGGTCTCCAAATCACCACCAAATTGTCTAGGCACACTTAATGATCCAGTCTTGGTCAGCTTACAATTCATGTCACTCTTTAGAAATGTTGCTTGTTATATTGAGTGGACACTCATGCAGTGTGATTCTATACCCCAAAACACTAAAATCATTGAGATGAATTCATGATGTGCAGAAACTTATATAGTGAGACCTACCTTTACCCAGCACAGTGCAAGAAAAACAGAACAAGATGGATACCATTTTTATGGTGACATAACCGAGAACAAAGTTACTTGATGAGTAAGAAGTTAGGTTTTTCAGTGTGCTTTTTTATATTTATTCAGAAATAAAGAAAACTAAAAACATCTAGTAATGTCCAGGTCCCAATCATTCCAGATTTTAGATCTTGTACCTGTATATCTTAAGCAAAATCCTTTCAGTAATGTTACAAGGACATTTTTTTGTGAAAAAATATTGTAAACTAAAGTCAGTGCCATTATTGTGATGATGATGGAGAAATTTTTCTCCACATTTATCCCTGGGGATAGGGTAGAAAGAATACTTCCCACGTATTCCCTGTGTGTCGTAGAAGGCAACTAAAAGGGGAGGGAGCGGGGAGCTGGAAATCCTCCCCTCTTGTTTTTTTTTTTAATTTTCCAAAAGAAGGAACAGAGAAGGGGGCCAGGTGAGGATGTTCCCTCAGAGGCCCAGTCCTCTGCTCTTAACGCTACCTTGCTGATGCAGGAAATGGCGAATAGTTTGAAAAAAAAAAAAAAAAATCATTACAAGTACAGCATTAACTTAGATTTCAGGATTTTCATAATAATGTCCTCATAACTTAAGTAAATGGGTTCTGTTTAGTACATGTGAAGTATATTGATTAACTCCTAAACAACAGTATTTGCCTTAGAATTACATTGTGATGAAGATCGTCCATGAAACTAGATCTGCTGACAGGCAGAACACCAAAGAAAAGGAGCAGTAGAAGAGTTTTATATGTGAAGTTGGTGTGAATGTGAACTTCGGAAGTGTGTTTCAGAGTGTAGGAGTTCATGTTTCATTTACACACTGAATGTGGTTGAGGATGTGCATAGGTAAACTGAGAAACTTTTGCTTGATCCCTCTCATGGTATTAGGAGCTGACTGAATGATAGTAGGCAGATGTTTATATAATGTTTTATTTTGACTCTTATCCCATAAGTTTTCATGATGTCTCTTTCTGCAGATAATAGATTTTTCGTAAATGATACACTCTTTTTCTTAATACTCCTATAGTTATTTAATTTCTAAATTTTGGAAATTTCAGGAAAAGGGCGTGAAATATTGCTAAACACTCGGGATCTCGTTCAAAAGATGAACTTTGATGTAATATATGGAGACACAGATTCAATAATGATTAATACTAACTGCACTGATTATGACCAAGTCTTCAAACTAGGAAACAAAGTAAGTTATACCATATATTTTAAAGTTTTGTCATTTTAGACCACATATTGCTGTGTAGATATGACCATTACTAAGGTGGGTAAAGGTGAGCAGGCATAAAAAAGAAAGCAAGAAAAAAAGAATGTATTGATATGTGGATGATTGAAACTGGGGTTCAGCAAGTATTACTGGATTATGTGTTAATTGACAGGCATGCAGAAGTGGAGTCAATGGATATGAATTTGGTGAGGGGCAGCAGCTGAGTGTCTGATCATATCATGGTGGATGAGAGTGTGAATGTTTGTAGTTGCATTAAGGGGAGAGAAAATGACATTTATGAAAGAAGTGAGCATGGAAAAAAGAGCTGTGTGCAATGATACCAAGTGAGAGTGAATGAAGAGTAGCATAGGATAAGAATAAATGAAACAAGTGGAGTGGAAGGTATTTAGGGAAGTGCTGCTTACCAACACAGTTGAAGTGTGGCAGGTAAACATATCAGAAAGTGTAGTGACTGGTGGAATGAGGGAGTTAAACTGCTAGAGAATGAGGGAAGGGAGATGTATAGATAGTGGCAGCAAAGAAGGAATACCTGCCTACACATGAGTACATGTAGCCACAATTAAATTTTAGACATAATGCAGGGTGTGAAGTACACTCCCTGCATGTAGAATATTTTTTCAGTTACCACCTGCATCACAGTCTGTTCTTAGCTCCTCTGAGACTGATTTCAATCATGTGTCAAGTATTCTTTTAATTGTTGCTGTATATTGAACTGTCATTTTAGCTTTCTGGTTGGGCAGTCACATATTTTTGTCTAATTTGATTTTGGAGTTTCATGGTATTCTTGAAGACTTGATAAACTGCATCTTCCTTGTTGAGAGATTTTCGTGTTTAAGACATTTTGTTTTATACCTTCAGTTTGTTACCATTTGGAAATTTTCACATATCTTTTTCTTCTCTCAAGAGTATATATTTGCAGTTCTTTCAGCCTTTCATGGTAGTTCATGTGTTCCATCCCTTTGATTTTGCTGATGCAACACTTTTGAATTTTCTCTAATATGTTTATTTATACTAGTTTCATTGGTGACCATACAACAAAACAGTTATCACTTTTGCTTATATATACATTGAACATCATTATTAGTAGGTTTTTGTCTCTTGTGGAGAAAGTTCTGAGAATGATACCACTTTTCACTTGATTTGATAGTTATATTCTCAGTATGGTCTCAGATATGTAGTTTCTCTTATGATGACACCCATAATCTTATCTATTTGGTCTACTTTCACTGTTAGGCCTATATAAAGTAACTTACATGCTCAGATTTTCTTTTTCCTTGTATGCATGTGTACTTATCCCATATTGAGTGAAGTAACCTCAAGAACAGATGACTGAGCCTTATAGGAAAACTACTTGACTCCTTGCTCTGTCCCTTCTTTTGGAAAGTAATACTGGAGGGAAGGTTTTCTATCCCCTACTCCTTCCCCTTTTAGTCACCCTTTATGACACATAGCTGTCAATATGCTTATAATGAATAGTTTTGATATAAACATGTCCACAAAAACACTTTTCTACTACAAAAATAAGCTTGCCCCTCACGCTCACAATACCACAAGAATAAACAAAAAAGTTACACTTACCTTTTAGTACTTTGTCATCTCTCTTTTGGCTTTGATTTCCATTTGCAGATGTCTGGGCATGGAACTGGCAAGGTTCCTGAAGTAATCTAGATGTATAATTTGGGTCCAAAGGGTCTTGATATCCTGAATGAGGTGAGGCACTCTTGTTCCAGCAGTTTTTAATTATGTTAAGGTCTGGGGAGTTCCCAGGCCACTTCAGTAGTTGAGTATTTATCTCTGATAACCAGTTCATCACATTTCTAGCCATCTGACAAAGGTTACAGGAAGAGGGAAAGGTGGAAAAAGGAATGCACAGAATAAGAAAGCATAAAGTGTATTTGTCCTCCAAATTTTTTCTTTTAATAATGGCAAAATGAAACCAGGGTGCACTGTTCAGCACAAGTTATCACACCCATAAACCTCATAAAAAGGAAGAAGATGGTTCTCCAGACCCTTAATGTACGATTCTCCATTTATTATAGTGCTTGTAGGGAAGAAGTACAACCCTCCCCTACCCATTGCACCACTAAAGCAACCACAGATTATTACACTATTTGGGTGTTTCACCATCTCTCTGAAACAAAAGTCATACCGACTGGCACCCTCCGGCCTCCTTACCCTTCACGGCCTTGACTGCACACACATGAAGGATCTTCATAGGAAAATTTCACCTTGCTCCTCTGTTGCTCACTCCATTCCTTGTATTTCTTTGCAAATGCAGGGTGTTTGTGTTTCAATTTTTTCATAGCAGGGGTTTGGCAGCTTGCTTGGGGAGGAAATGTGAAGGTCCTTTTGCATGCATTGTTGACCTCTATTGCTTACTCCATTCCTTGTATTTCTTTGCAAATGAAGGTTGTTTGTGTTTCAGTTCCTTCATAGCAGGGGTTTGGCAGCTTGCTTGGGGAGGGAATGTGAAGGTCCTTTTGCATGCATTGTTGACGTGTTCTTTGAGAGACATTTCCTGAAAGTTTGGATGGCTTTTCTTAAGGCTGGTTGCTAAAATGCAGGTTACTTCAATACTTCTTATCTTAGGAGGTTATCTATAGATTTAAAAGTCTTCCTTAGGTTACCAGGGTGATGGGATGATATTGTCAGAGGCCACGAGCTCTGGCACGCATCTGCCTGATTGTGTATTCTGGGTGCCCAGTGTGCCTGAAAATCCCACTTGTACCCACATTTTCTTGCTTCTTAGCAAGAAATTAGGCTCTCTCCTTCTTAGAAAGGTAAGAGCTAATAGTCGTGAAGCACAGGTGGAACAAATACAGTGCTCAGAACTGAATTTCCCAAAATGAAGTGGTAGTCTGAAGTAAAGAAATAAAATCCTTCTGTAGAGATAGCTGGAAGCAGTTTGCTGGACTCACACCATTAGAAACACTAGTCCCAGTGACCAGATGTACAATGATTTCACCTTGAAAGTGTCATATGCTCACTTACTATCTATATCTCCGACCTTCATTCCCTTTGGGAATCCCTCAAGAGGGTGGCCACGGCAAGAGTCTCCATAACTGTTGAAATCCAGTGCTGCATTTTTGGCTTTAGCATGTCACCTTTAACAGACTAATAGCAGAGGGCAACTCTAGGGCAGTGTTTTCAGAGGCTTCATATGCTTTTACCTGCAATTAACCCTAATTGTATATCGCCTTTGAAAACACATGGGTTGGACAAGGTTTTTTTGTGGACACTGTAAATAGTCGTCCTATGTAATTAATTTTCTGTTTGTACTGAATGAGGAGAGAGTATCTTACTCATTGGATCCCATTTCATGAATGTTCTTCACTATCATACAACTTCTTAGATTTATATATGCTCTCAGCATTAACCATATTAAAAGTCATTTTATTCCAGTCACCCACCCCTCATCCTATAAAATTATTCTAAATACACCTTTTTTGATTAGTTCTTGCTCAGTTTTATGCTGTTTCCTCTTATTATCTTATTGATACATCTTTCGAACTGTTCACTGTGTACATCATTGTTCTGTTTTAAAAACTTAAAGGTTGTAATTAGATCACCCCTCACTCTTCTCTCCAAGATGGGTAGATTTGAAACCTATTGGGAGTATAGCCTTTTCCTGTAGCACAGCTCTCTCATTTCTGGTACCATCCTTGTTGTTCTCCTCTGGACCATTTCCATTAGTTCTTTGTGCTTCTTTACATGCATCAAGTAATCACACTGAGAAGCATAGTGCAGTCTTGGCCTTAAGCATAACATGAACAGCTTGCTGATTGATTCCTTATCCTTGCTTTTCAATGCTATTTTAGTATTTTGTATTCCTGACCATGAAGCATTCACAGGGCATCCAGGGTCAAGTGCATGGGTTCGAATCCTGGTTGAGCAGTCAATCCACAATCAACACAGTTGTTTATCTGCCCTTAGGGACAGGTTGATAAGATGGGTTCCTAGCTCAGGGAGGTGGGCAGATTAGAGAGGGTAGTGAGTGGTTGGATGAAGAAGTAAAGTTGTTAGTGAAAGAGAAAAGAGAGGCATTTGGACAAGACTTGCAAGGAAGGATTGCAAATGACTAGATGTATAAAAGAAAGCAGCAGAAGGTCAAGAGGAAGGTGCAAGAGTTGATAAGGAAGGCGATGAGAGTTTGTGTGAGAGAGTATCATTAAACTTTAGGGAGAATAAAAAGATGTTATGGAAGGAGGTAAATAACAGGCATAAGAAAAGAGAACAAATGGGAACATCGGTGAAGGGAGCAAGGAATCACTGACATTAATGAAATGAGAAGATGGAGTGTGCGATTTGAAGGTTTGTTGAATGTGTTTGATGAAAGAGTGGCAGATTTAGGATGTTTTGGTCAGGGTGGTGTGCAAAGCGAGAAGGTCAGGGAGAATGGTATAGTTAAGAGATAAGAGGTAGTTAAAGCTTTGCGGAAGATGAAATCTGGCATGATGGCGGGTTTGGATGGTATTGCAGTAGAATTCATTAAGAAAGAGGGTGACTGTATTGTTGACTGGTTAGTAAAAATATTCAATGTATGTATGGAACATGGTGAAGTGCTTGAGGATTGACGGAATGCATGCACAGTGCCATTGTACAAAGGCAAAGGGGATGAAGGTGAATGCTCAAACTACAGAGGCATAAGTTTGTTAATTATTCCATGGAAATTATATGGGAGGGTATTGATTGAGAGGGTGAAGGCATGTACAGAGTGTCAGACCGGAGAAGAGCAGTGTTGTTTCAGAAGTGGTAGAAGATGTGTGGATCAGGTGTTTTGAAGAATGTGTGTGAGAAATGATTAGAAAAACAGATGGATCTGTATGTAGCATTTATGGATCTGGAGTAGGTATATGAAAGGATTGATAGAGATGCTTTGTGGAAGGTTTTAAAGAGTATATGGTGTGGGAGGTAAGCTGCTAGAAGCAGTGAAAAGTTTTTACCTAGGATGTAAGGCATGTGTATGAGAAGGAAGAGAGGAGAGTGATTGGTTTCCAATGAAGGTTGGTCTGCATCAGGGGGGTGTGATGTCACCATGGTTGTTTAATATGTATGTGGATGGGGTGGTTAGGGAGATAAATGCAAGAGTTTCAGAGAGAGGGGCAAGTATGCAGTCTGTTGGGGATGAGAGGGCCTGAGAAGTGAGTCAGTTGTTCTCCAATGATAGTTTTGGTGGTTGATTCAAGTGAGAAACTCCAGAAGTTGGTGACTGGGTTTGGAAAAGTGTGTGAAAGGAGAAATTTGAGAGTAAATGTGAATAAGAAGAACAAGGCTATTAGGTTTAGTAGGGTAGAGAGACAAGTTAATTTGGATGTAAGTTTGAATGGAGAAAAATTGGAGGAAGTGAAGTGTTTTAGATATCTGGGAGTGAACTAACAGTGAATGGAACCATGGAAGCAGAAATGAGTCACAGGGTGGGAGAGGGGGCAAAGGTTCTGGGAGTGATGAAGGATGTGTGGAAGGAGAGAATGTCATCTCAGAGAGAAAAAATGGGTGTTTGAAGGAATAGTAGTTACAACAATGTCATATTGTTGTGAGACATGGGCTATAGATAGGGTGTATGGAGGAGGGTGGATGTATTGAAAATGAAATGTTTGAGGACAGTATGTAGTGTGAGGTGGTTTGATCGAGTAAGTATTGAAAGGTAAGAGAGATGTGTGAAAATGTAAAGAGCATGGTTGAGAGAGCAGAAGAGCATGTGTTTGGATGTATGGAGAGAATGAATGAGAAAAGATTGACAAAGAGGATATATGTGTCAGATGTGGAGGGAACAAGGAGAAGCAGGAGGCCAAATTGGAAGTGGAAGGATGGAATGAAAAAGATTTTGAGTGATCAGGGCCTGACCATACGGGAGGGTGAAAGGTGTGCAAGAATTAGAGTGAATTGGAACAGTGTCGTATACCAGGGTCGATGTGCTGTCAATGGACTGAACCAGGGCATATGAAAGATCTGGGGTAAACCATGGAAAGGTCTGTGGGGCCTGGATGTGGATAGGGAGCTGTAGTTTTGGTGCATTACACATGACAGCTAGAGACTGAGTTTGAACAAAAGTAGCCATTTTTTTCTGTTTTCCTGGTGCTACCTCACTGAAGCAGGGGGTAGTGATGCTGTTTCTTGTTGGGCAAGGTAGCACCAGGAATTAATGAAGGCAAACAAGTATGAATGTGTACATTTGTTTGTATGTTTATGTCTTTGTTTCCTTTCATACATATTCGCCATTTCCCGCATTAGCAAGGTAGCATTAAGATCAGAGGACTGAGCCTTAGAGGGAATATCCTCACTTGTCCCCTTTCTCTGTTCCTTCTTTTGGAAAATTAAAAATGGGAGGGGAGGATTTCCAGCCCGCCCACTCCCTCCCCTTTTAGTCGCCTTCTATGACATGCAGGGAATACATGGGAAGTATTCTTTCTCCCCTGTCCCCAGGAATATGTTTTTTTTATGTGTACATATATGTATATATTGTTTTTTTTTTTTTTTTTTTTTTTTTTTTTTTTTTTTTTTTCTCCCGCGTTTGCGAGGTAGCGCAAGGAAACAGACGAAAGAAATGGCCCAACCCACCCCCATACACATGTATATACATACACGTCCACACACGCAAATATACATACCTCCACAGCTTTCCATGGTTTACCCCAGACGCTTCACATGCCCTGATTCAATCCACTGACAGCATGTCAACCCCGGTATACCACATTGATCCAATTCACTCTATTCCTTACCCTCCTTTCACCCTCCTGCATGTTCAGGCCCCGATCACTAAAAATCTTTTTCACTCCATCTTTCCACCTCCAATTTGGTCTCCCACTTCTCCTCGTTCCCTCCACCTCCAACACATATATCCTCTTGGTCAATCTTTCCTCTCTCATTCTCTCCATGTGCCCAAACCATTTCAAAACACCCTCTTCTGCTCTCTCAACCACGCTCTTTTTATTTCCATACATCTCTCTTACCCTTACGTTACTTACTCGATCAAACCACCTCACACCACACATTGTCCTCAGACATCTCATTTCCAGCACATCCACCCTCCTGCGCACAACTCTATCCATAGCCCACGCCTCGCAACCATATAACATTGTTGGAACCACTATTCCTTCAAACATACCCATTTTTGCTTTCCGAGATAATGTTCTCGACTTCCACACATTCTTCAAGGCTCCCAGGATTTTCGCCCCCTCCCCCACCCTATGATCCACTTCCGCTTCCATGGTTCCATCCACTGCCAGATCCACTCCCAGATATCTAAAACACTACTTCCTCCAGTTTTTCTCCATTCAAACTTACCTCCCAATTGACTTGACCCTCAACCCTACTGTACCTAATAACCTTGCTCTTATTCACATTTACTCTTAACTTTCTTCTTTCACACACTTTACCAAACTCAGTCACCAGCTTCTGCAGTTTCTCACATGAATCAGCCACAAGCGCTGTATCATCAGCAAACAACAGCTGACTCACTTCCCAAGCTCTCTCATCCCCAACAGACTTCATACTTGCCCCTCTTTCCAAAACTCTTGCATTCACCTCCCTAACAGCCCCATCCATAAACAAATTAAACAACCATGGAGACATCACACACCCCTGCCTGCAAACCTACATTCACTGAGAACCAATCACTTTCCTCTCTTCCTACACGTACACATGCCTTACATCCTCGATAAAAACTTTTCACTGCTTCTAACAACTTGCCTCCCACACCATATATTCTTAATACCTTGATATTTAGATGTATGAATATGTGCATGTATGAGTGTTTATGTATACATATGTGTATATGAGTGGATGGGCTATTCTTCATCTGTTTCCTGGTGCTACCTCCTGATGCAGGAAATAGCGATTAAGTATAATGAAAATAAATGAATAGGTGTATTTGAGTGGACAGGCCATTCTTTGTCTCTTTCCTGGTGCTACATTGCTGATGCAGGAAACGGTGATCATGTATATTTATATTGTTTATTTTGCTATACTTTGTTGCTCTCTCTCCCACGTTAGCGAGGTAGCACAAGGAAACAGATGAAAGAATGGCCCAATCCACCCACATACACATGTATATACATACACATCTACACACGCACATATACATGCCTATACATTTCAACGTATACATACATATACATACACAGATATATGAACATATACATAATTCATACTTGCTGCCTTTATTCATTCCCGTCGCCACCCCACCACACAAAATGACAACCCCCTCCCCCAGCATGCACATGAGGTAGCACTAGGAAAAGACAACAAAGGCCACATTCATTCACACTCAGTCTCTAGCTGTCATGTATAATGCACCAAAACCACAGCCCCCCCCCCCCCCCCCAAACACACACACACACACACACACACACACACACACACACACACACACACACACACACACACACACACACACACATACACACAAAACTTTCCATGGTTTACCCCAGATGCTTCACATGCCTTGATTCAATCCATTGACAGCATGTCGACCCCTGTATACCACATCATTCCAATTCACTCTATTCCTTGCACACCTTTCACCCTCCTGCATGTTCAGGCCCCGATTGCTCAAAATCTTTTTCACTCCATCCTTCCACCTCCAGTTTGGTCTCCCACTTCTACTCATTCCCTCCACCTCTGACACATATACCCTCTTTGTCAATCTTTCCTCACTCATTCTCTCCATGTGACCAAACCATTTCAAAACGCCCTCTTCTGCTCTCTCAACCACACTCTTTTCGTTACCACACATCTCTCTTACCCTATTATTACTTACTTGATCAAACCACCTTGCACCACATATTGTCCTCAAACACTTCATTTCCAACACATCCACTGTCCTCCGCACAACTCTATCTATAGCCTACGCCTCGCAACCATATAACATTGTTGGAACCACTTTTCCTTCAAACATAACCATTTTTGCTTTCTGAGGTAATGTTTTTGCCTTTCACACATTTTTCAATGCTCCCAGAACTTTCGCGCCCCTCCCCCACCCTGTGACTCACTTCTGCTTCCATGGTTCCATCCATTGCCAAATCCACTCCCAGATATCTAAAACACTTCACTTCCTCCAGTTTTTCTCCACTCAAACTTACCTCCCAATTGACTTGTCCCTCAACCCTACTGTACTTAATAACCTTGCTCTTATTCACATTTACGCTCAGCTTTCTTCTTTCACACACTTTACCATACTCAGTCACCAACTTCTGCAGTTTCTCACCCAAATCAGCCACCAGCGCTGTATCATCAGCGAACAACATCTGACTCACTTATCAAGCCCTCTCATCCACAACAGACTGCATACTTGCCCCTCTCTCCAAAACTCTTGCATTCACCCCCCTAACAACCCCATCCATAAGCAAATTAAACAACCATGGAGACATCATGCACCCCTGCTGCAAACTGGCATTCACTGAGAACCAATCACTTTCCTCTCTTCCTACTCATACACATGCCTTACACCCTCGATAAAAACTTTTCACTGCTTCTAGCAACTTGCCTCCCACACCATATACCCCTAATACCTTCCACAGAACATCTCTATCAGCTCTATCATATGCCTTCTCCAGATCCATAAATGCTACATACAAATTCATTTGCTTTTCTAAGTATTTCTCACATACATTCTTCAAAGCAAACACCTGATCCACATATCATCTACCACTTCTGAAACCACACTGCTCTTCCCCAATCTGATGCTCTGTACATGCCTTCACCCTCTCAATCAATACCCTCCCATATAGTTTCCCAGGAATACTCAACAAACTTATACCTCTGTAATTTGAAGACTCACCTTTATCCCCTTTGCCTTTCTACAATGGCAATATTCATGCATTCTGTCAATCCTTAGGCACCTCACTATAAGCCATACATATATTGAATATCCTTACCAACCAGTGAACAACACAGTCACCCCCTTTTTGATAAATTCCACTGCAGAACCATCCAAACCTGCTGCCTTGTTGGCTTTCATCTTCTGCAAAGCTTTAACTACCTCTTCTCTGTTTACCAAATCATTCCTTCTAACCCTCTCACTTTGCACACCACATCGACCAAAATGCCCTATATCTGCCACTCTATCACCTAAAACATTCCACAAACCTTCAAAATACTCACTCCATCTTCTCACATCACCACTACTTGTTATTACCTCCCCATTATCCCCCTCAACCAATTTTCCCATTTGTTCTCTTGTCTTACATACATTATTTACCTCCTTCCAAAACATCTTTTTATTCTCCCAAAAATTTAATGATACTCTCTCATCCGAACTCTCATTTGCCCTCTTTTTCACCTCTTGCACCTTTCTCTTGACCTCCTGCCTCTTTCTTTTATACATCTCCCAGTCATTTGCATTATTTCCCTGCAAAAATCATCCAAATGCATCTCTTTCTTCTCTTTCACTAATAATCTTACTTCTTCATCCCACCACTCACTCCCCTTTCTAATCTGCCCACCTCCCACGCTTCTCATGCTACAAGCATCTTTTGCGCAAGCCATCACTGCTTCCCTAAATACATTCCATTCCTCCCCCGCTCCCCTTACCTCCTTTGTTCTCACCTTTTTTCATTCTGCACTCAGTCTCTCTTGGTACTTCCTCACACAAGTCTTCTTTCCAAGCTCACTTACTCTTACCACTCTCTTCACTCCAACATCCTCTCCTCTTTTCTGAAAACCTTTACAAATCCTCACTGCCTGCACATGATAATGATCAGACATCTCTCCAGTTGCACCTCTCAGCACATTAACATCCAAAAGTCTCTCCTTCACATGCCTATCAATTAACACGTAAACCAATAACGCTCTCTGGCCATCTCTCCTACTTGCATATGTATACTTATGTATATCTCTCTTTTTAAACCAGGTATTTCCAATTACCAGTCCTTTTTCAGCACACAAATCTACAAGCTCTTCACCATTTCCATTTACAACACTGAACACCCCATGTTCACCAGTTATTCCCTCAACTGCCACATTACTCACCTCTGCATTCAAATCACCCATCACTGTAACCCAGTCTCGTGCATCCAGACTACTAACACACTCACTCAGCTGCTCCCAAAACACTTACCTCTCATGATCTTTCTTCTCATGCCCAGGTGCATAGGCACCAATAATCACCCATCTCTCTCCATCCACTTTTAGTTTTACCCATATCAATCTAGAGTTTACTTTATTGCACTCTATCACATACTTCCAACACTCCTGTTTCAGGAGTAGTGTTACTCCTTCCCTTGCTCTTGTCCTCTCACCAACCCCTGACTATATTCCCAAAACGGTCCCTTATTCCCAAAATGTTCCCAAACCACTCTTCCCCTTCACCCTTGAGCTTCATTTCACTCAATAGCCAAAACATCCAGGTTCCTTTCCTCAAACATGCTACCTATCTCTCCTTTTTTCTCATCTTGGTTACATCCACACACATTTACACACCCCAATCTGAGCCTTCAAGGAAGATATATATTTTTTTTCTTCACACATTCGCTGTTTCCTGCATTACTGAGGTAGCGCTAAGAACAGAAGACTGTGCCTTAGAGGGAATATACTCGCTTTTCCGTGCCAGCGAGGTATTGCCAGGAAACAGATGAAGAATGGCCCATCCTCTCATATACACATATATTCGCATAAACGCTTACATACGCACATATACATACATATGCATATCAACATAGACACACATATACATACATATATGCAGACATTACATACATACACATGTACATATTCATGCTTGCCTTCATCCATTCCTGTCGCTATCCCGGTCCGCAGGAAAACTGCATTGCTATCCCCTGCTTCAGCAAGTTAGCACCATGAAAACAGACAAAAAAAAAGAAAAAAAGGCCACATTTGTTCACACTCATACATATTTTCCATTTCCCACAGTAGCAGGGTAGCTTTAAGAACAGAGGTCTGAGCCTAAGAGATGACCTTGATTAGAGCCTCTGCACACTGTGCCATCTCAGCTAAGATTAATGAAATAAGAAGGCTGGCCTTAAACCTAGCTTAGTAAAGATAAGGGTATTGTGAAGGTGAGGATGTAATGAAAAAGATTATAGTGGACACAGAAAGATTGTTATCCCTGGGATAGGGGAGAAAGAATACTTCGCACACATTCCTCACGTGTCGTAGAAGGTGACTAAAGGGGACGGGAGCGGGGGGGCTAGAAACCCTTCCCTCGTATTTTAACTTTCTGAAAGGGGAAACAGAAGAAGGAGTCACGCGAGGAGTGCTCATCCTCCTCGAAGGCTCAGATTGGGGTGTCTAAATGTGTGTGGATGTAACCAAGATGAGAAAAAAGCAGAGATAGGTAGTATGTTTGAGGAAAGGAACCTGGATGTTTTGGCTCTGAGTGAAATGAAGCACAAGGGTAAAGGGGAAGAGTGGTTTGGGAATGTCTTGGGAGTAAAGTCAGGAGTTAGTGAGAGGACAAGAGCAAGGGAAGGAGTAGCACTACTCCTGGAACAGAGATGGGTGATTATTGGTGCATATGCACCTGGGCATGAGAAGAAAAATCATGAGAGGCAAGTGTTTTGGGAACAGCTGAATGAGTGTGTTAGTGGTTTTGATGCACGAGACCGGGTTATAGTGATGGGTGATTTGAATGCAAAGGTGAGTAATGTGGTAGTTGAGGGAATAATTGGTATACATGGGGTGTTCAGTGTTGTAAATGGAAATGGTGAAGAGCTTGTAGATTTATGTGCTGAAAAAGGACTGATGATTGGGAATACCTGGTTTAAAAAGAGAGGTATACATAAGTATACGTATGTAAGTAGGAGAGGTGGTCAGAGAGCATTATTGGATTACGTGTTAATTGATAGGCGCGCGAAAGAGATACTTTTGGATGTTTATGTGCTGAGAGGTGCAACTGGAGGGATGTCTGATCATTATCTTGTGGAGGCTAAGGTGAAGATTTGTAGAGGTTTTCAGAAAAGAAGAGAGAATGTTGTGATGAAGAGAGTGGGGAGAGTAAGTGAGCTTGGGAAGGAGACTTGTGTGAGGAAGTACCAGGAGAGACTGAGTACAGAATGGAAAAAGGTGAGAACAAAGGTGGTAAGGGGAGTGGGGGAGGAATGGAATGTATTTAGGGAAGCAGTGATGGATTGCGCAAGATTGCTTGTGGCATGAGAAGCATGGGAGGTGGGCAGATTAGAAAGGGTAGTGAGTGGTGGGATGAAGAAGTAAGATTATTAGTGAAAGAGAAGAGAGAGGCATTTGGACGATTTGTGTAGGGAAATGATGCAAATGAGTGGGAGATGTATAAAAGAAAGAGGCAGAGGGTCAAGAGAAAAGTTCAAGAGGTGAAAAAGAGGGCAAATGAGAGTTGGGGTGAGAGTGTATCGTTAAATTTTAGGGAGAATGAAAAGATGTTTTGGAAGGAGGTAAATAAAGCGCATAAGACAAGGGAACAAATGGGAACTTCAGTGAAGGGGGCTAATGGGAAGGTGATAACAAATAGTGGTTTGTTGAATGTGTTTGATGATAGAGTGGCAAATATAGGGTGTTTTGGTCGAGGTGGTGTGCAAAGTGAGAGGGTTAGAGAAAATGATTTGGTAAACAGAGAAGAGGTAGTAAAAGCTTTGCGGAAGATGAAAGCCGGCAAGGCAGCGGGTTTGGATGGTATTGCAGTGGAATTTATTAAAAAAGGAAGCGACTGTATTGTTGACTGGTTGGTAAGGTTATTTAATGTATGTATGATTCATGGTGAGGTGCCTGAGGATTGGCGGAATGCTTGCATAGTGCCATTGTACAAAGGCAAAGGGGATAAAAGTGAGTGCTCAAATTACAGAGGTATAAGTTTGTTGAGTATTCCTGGTAAATTATACGGGAGGGTATTGATTGAGAGGGTGAAGGCATGTACAGAGTATCAGATTGGTAAGAGCAGTGTGGTTTCAGAAGTGGTAGAGGATGTGTGGATCAGGTGTTTGCTTTGAAGAATGTATGTGAGAAATACTTAGAAAAGCAAATGGATTTGTATGTAGCATTTATGGATCTGGAGAAGGCATATGATAGAGTTGATAGAGATGCTCTGTGGAAGGTATTAAGAATATATGGTGTGGGAGGCAAGTTGTTAGAAGCAGTGAAAAGTTTTTATCGAGGATGTAAGGCATGTGTACGTGTAGGAAGAGAGGAAAGTGATTGGTTCTGAGTGAATGTAGGTTTGCGGTAGGGGTGTGTGATGTCTCCATGGTTGTTTAATTTGTTTATGGATGGGGTTGTTAGGGAGGTAAATGCAAGAGTTTAAGAGTTTTGGTAAGAGGGGCAAGTATGCAGTCTGTTGTGGATGAGAGAGCTTGGGAAGTGAGTCAGTTGTTGTTTGCTGAAGATACAGCGCTGTTGGCTGATTCATGTGAGAAACTGCAGAAGCTGGTGACTGAGTTTGGTAAAGTGTGTGAAAGAAGAAAGTTGAGAGTAAATGTGGATAAGAGCAAGGTTATTAGGTACAGTAGGGTTGAGGGTCAAGTCAGTTGGGAGGTAAGTTTGAATGGAGAAAAATTGTAGGAAGTAAAGTGTTTTACATATCTGGGAGTGGATTTGGCAGCGGATGGAACCATGGAAGCGGAATTGGATCATAGGGTGGGGGAGGGGGCGAAAATTCTGGGAGCCTTGAAGAAAGTGTGGAAGTCTCGGAAAGCAAAAATGGGTATGTTTGAAGGAATAGTGGTTCCAACAGTGTTGCATGGTTGCGAATTGTGGGCTATGGATAGAGTTGTGCGGAGTAGGGTGGATGTGCTGGAAATGAGTTGTTTGAGGACAATATGTGGTGTGAGGTGGTTTGATCGAGTAAGTAATAATAGGGTAAGAGAGATGTGTGGTAATAAAAAGAGTGTGGTTGAGAGAGCAGAAGAGTGTGTTTTGAAATTGTTTGGTCACATGGAGAGAATGAGTGAGGAAAGATTGACAAAGAGGATATATGTGTCAGAGGTGGAGGGAACGAGGAGAAGTGGGAGATCAAATTGGAGGTGGAAAGATGGAGTGAAAAAGATTTTGAGTGATCGGGGCCTGAACATGCAGGAGGGTGAAAGGTGTGCAAGGAATAGAGTGAATTGGAACGATATGATATACCAGGGTGGACGTGCTGTCAGTGGATTGAACCAGGGCATGTGAAGAGTCTAGGGTAAACCATGGAAAGTTCTGTGGGGCCTGGATGTGGAAAGGGAGCTGTGGTTTTGGTGCATTATTACATGACAGCTAGAGACTGAGTGTGAACGAATGGGGCCCTTGTTGTCTTTTCCTAGCGCTACGTCGCACACATGAGGGGGGAGGGGTGGTTGCCAGCTAGAGACTGAGTGTGAACGAATGGGGCCCTTGTTGTCTTTTCCTAGTGCTACCTCGCACACATGAGGGGGGAGGGGTGGTTATTTCGTGTGTGGCAGGGTGGCGATGGGAATGAATAAAGGTAGACAGTTTGAATTATGTACATGTGTATATGTATGTATACGTTGAGATGTATAGGTATGTATATTTGCATGTGTGGATGTGTATGTATATAGTTGTGTATGTGGGTGGGTTGGGCCATTCTTTTGTCTGTTTCCTTGCGCTGCCTTGCTAACGTGGGAGACGGCGACAAAGCAAAATAGATAAGTCAATGAATAGAAAAGTTATAGCTTAGGGAAGAAAAGATGTAATGAATATAATGGGGGTGCTGAAGATTAAGATGATGTGAATATGATTAAATAGTGGTGGTGGAAGCATAGTGAAGATGAGGTTAAAGTGAAGAAGTTAGTTAATGAAGATGATGGTGTAGTGTAGTTGTAGCCTAATGAAGACATTGTGTGGGGAAAACAGCCTTTTTGACTTAATCTACAAAAGTGTCCAAACTTGGTTCAAAGGCTAGGCAGAGAAGCTAGTGATAATGCTGTACAAATGATGATAGTAATAGTATACCCCTGGGATTGGGGAGTATGAATACTGCCCATGTAGCCCTAGCATATAGTAGAAGGCTGTTAAAAGAAGTAGGAGTTGGGGGGCTGGAAATCCTTCCCTTCTCTTTTACTTTCAAAAAAAAGGAACAGAGGAGGCCTAGTGAGGATTTTTTTCCTTCTTGGGCTATCATCTGTTTTTGACTCTATGTAATGAAAGCGGCAAATGTCAAATATGCATGAAAAAGATTTTAATAATCATGATAATCTTTCTATATTTCCATTAGATCAAAACAGAAGTCAACAAACTGTACAAGTTACTCGAGTTAGAAGTTGATGGTGTATTTAAATACATGCTACTTCTGAAAAAGAAGAAGTATGCAGCCCTGACGGTTACTCGACTGGGAAATGGCCAGGTGGTAGAAGAACAAGAACTCAAAGGTCTGGACATTGTGAGACGTGATTGGTCACAGATTGCATCGGATTGTGGAAAGTAAGTTATGATGAAAACTTTGGTGCATTTAGTGTATGCAAGATTTTAATGAAATATGATTGTGTTATGTATTTTGGTTGGCAGTCATTGAAATGATGAATGGTATTGTTAGTGCCTTTAGCACAAAAAAGATCAAGGTTAGTCTTGATGTCATAAATTGGAAAGAAAAATTGATAATTGTATGAGGAAGAATTGTAATGTTTTCAGTTTAGTATCGAAGGAAACTGGCTCTGATTAGTGGGGCTTCTTTTAACAGGTTTTCACATATATAATGATGAGCACATTTTGAATAGCTGTTTTGAGGGTAAGTATGGAAGGTAATGTGTTGCCATGAATGTGTAACAGTTTCTTTAATTGTACACCCATCCCTCACTTTACTTTATGTAGGAGTAATGTCTTGCAAATCCTTGAACAAAGTGCATATATCTTGCCAGTAAACATAGAGAAAAAAATGGGAAGTTTGTAAGAGTGTGAAATATAATGCCCTAAATGTATTTCAACGAGATGTTCATGTTAGTACATCAGGAAAATACACAAAGATTAACAGAAATATCATTTAATAGATTTGGGACATTATTTCTGCTTAAGATAAATCAGCATTTGCCAAAATACACAGGCAGTTAGGCTCAGAGGGACAAGATCCACACACAGTGGTGATAACTGTCAGACTTACTCGCTAGCAGGAACTTGGCGCTCTTTGCCGAGGACCCACGCCTAATCCAGCTCCCAAACTTCACTGAAATTTTGGAACACTCTACTACACATGCCCGCATAGTGGCGAATTTTGACGGCATAGAAAGTGAGACTGGTAGAAGTATGTTCCTCGCAGAATAGTGAAATCACATATAGTGATACTACATAAAGCAAGGGATTAGTGTGATGAGGAAAATGTTGTAACTAAATTGTGGCATCTGATGTGAAATGAAAAACAGTTCTAAGGGAATGAAGCTGATTTTCATATAACGTGTTGGCTCCTTTATTTTAATGAGATAACATTTGGAACAATTAATAAACGACGGCCTCATGTGTACCTCCAATCTCTAGCTTTTATGTAATAATGCACTGAAACCAGACATTACCATCTGCAGCCAAACCCCACAAACTACTCCATCATTTACCTTGACCACTTCATGTGCAGTAATTCAACCTGTTGACTGCATGTCAGTATGGATCATTCTGATTCATTTTATCCCTTGTACTCCTTGGGTCTTCCTGAACATTCAGGCCTTAACCCATTGCGTGGCAGCATAGTTAAGTAGCTCAGAATTGGGAAAAGTTTCAATTTCAGTGCCTCACGGGAATACTCTAGTTTTCTAGAGTATCAAAGTATCACTCTGCATTCTTGTGGTCACCCCTTAATTACACCCTTTGGGGTGGAGCTAAAGGGAGAAAATTTGACCCATTCCATCAGGGCAATAGTAGTGGTAGTTTTCCTTTTAACTACAGACAAACTTGAGGTGTGTTGGGGTTTTCAGTTTTTTGGACAGTCTGGGAATCTCACTACCTCTTTAGACACCACTTGAGTTGCCCTCTACTAGTGGCTTGTCAGAGGTGGGTTACAAACAGTTGAGAAGCAGCACTTAAATCTGCCAATTATGTCACTCACGATTCTGGGCCAGTGGTGGTGTTTGTAGTTATTCCAACATAAACACACCTTTTACTCACCCCACGGACCTTGAGGCTCCAAACTTTGATGTTATGCAGCTCAAAGTCTGTGTCCCTTCTACCACACTTGTTCTCTGTTTTGCCTATTGCTCTCCAAATTCTACATATTTTATATCCTTGTTTGACTGTCTAACTCTTGCCACGAGACAGTGACATCCTCTCACCCGCAAGCCAAGGTCCTCTACTTCAGGGATTTCAGTGTTCACCATATGGAATGGTTGAATTCCTCCCATACAGATGTTGGAATGATTGAAGCCCTTATGTTCTCCATTCTCAATGATTATATTATTATTATTATTTTGTTTTGTCGCTGTCTCCCGCGTTTGCGAGGTAGCGCAAGGAAACAGACGAAAGAAATGGCCCAACCCACCCCCATACACATGTATATACATACACGTCCACACACGCAAATATACATACCTGTACATCTCAGTGTACACATATATATACACACACAGACACATACATATATACCCATGCACATAATTCACACTGTCTGCCTTTATTCATTCCCATCGCCACCTCGCCACACATGGAATACCATCCCCCTCCCCCCTCATGTGTGCGAGGTAGGGCTAGGAAAAGACAACAAAGGCCCCATTCGTTCACACTCAGTCTCTAGCTGTCATGCAGTAATGCCCAAAACCACAGCTCCCTTTCCACATCCAGGCCCCACACAACTTTTCATGGTTTACCCCAGACACTTCACATTCCCTGATTCAATCCACTGACAGCACGTCAACCCTGGTATACCACATCGATCCAATTCACTCTATTCCTTGCCCGCCTTTCACCCTCCTGCATGTTCAGGCCCCGATCACTCAAAATCTTTTTCACTCCATCTTTCCACCTCCAATTTGGTCTCCCACTTCTCCTTGTTCCCTCCACCTCCGACACATATATCCTCTTGGTCAATCTTTCCTCACTCATTCTCTCCATGTGCCCAAACCATTTCAAAACACCCTCTTCTGCTCTCTCAACCACGCTCTTTTTATTTCCACACATCTCTCTTACCCTTACATTACTTACTCGATCAAACCACCTCACACCACACATTGTCCTCAAACATCTCATTTCCAGTACATCCACCCTCCTGCGCACAATGATATAGAGCAAATTATCTTTCACCCTACCCATATACCTGACTGCTTTGACCACTCCCCTAATATTCTGGTTTTGTTTTTTCCTTTGGTCCGTCTTGCTGTAGATACACAATCTCATCCTCAGTTGGTTCACCTGATCACACTCTCATAAATGTATCTATTCTAACAGCACCTCCCCCTCCAGCAGCCCCTTCTAAGCGTAAATACTGGCACCAGAACAAAGCTAACTTGATTAACTTATGTAACTTGTTTTCTGACTTTCCTTGGATAAATTACTTTCTCATATGTGGTAATGCTTCTGTCTGTGCCAAATACATAATAGAGGTTATTCTTGCAGGAATGGAAGCATTTATCCCCTCTTCCTCCAAGACTACTACTTCATGCAATCCATGGTTCAGCGTTCCTGATCTGAGGCCATTCAGACAAGGGATCAAGCATATCAGGCTAGGAAAAACTCTCCTTCCTCTGGCCCCCATTCACTTTAATCATTGCCCATAATCACTGGAAGCATATTATCCATAAGGCAAAGCATTCCTTTATTCATAGGAAGTGCGATAACCTCTCCTCCTCATCCACTAATAGGTCTTTCTGGTCTTTAGCTAAGGGCATCTATAACAGCTTCTTTCATTCTACTTATCCCTCACTTTTCCATTCTGATGGTACTATAGCTGTCTCTTCTGGTGACAAAGCAACTCTCGTTGGTTCTCGTTTCTCCTCTATCTCCATCTTGGATGACACTGACATACCTGCAGCCCCTAATGCTCCTCTTACTAATCCTATGCCTCTTCCCATAATCTCTTTTCAGAGTGTCAGAAAAGCACTCCCATATCCTTCAAAAACCCAGAAATCACAGTCTTCTCTCTGATGACCAGTATGTCGTCCGTAAGGTGAGATCCACTGGTGATATTCATTCCTGTCTACTAATGTCTTGTCATCATCTCAAAGATTTTGGGGTCATATGTGGTTGCCCTTGACATATCAAGGCTTTTGACTGGGTGTGGCATTAGGGTCTTATCTCTAAGCTCCCATCTTCGGGCTTCCCTCCCTCACTTTGCTCCTTGATATCTAGCTTCCTCTATGACCAATCTATGTCTGTGTTTGTTGATGGATCAGCCTTCCACCATTTCTCCATCAACAGTGATACTCCCATGCACTCATACACTGAAGACTCGACATTGCATTCATCCACATCCTTCAGTTCTGCTCCTTCTCTCACTCAGTCTGCATCTCGTCTTGAAACAACTCCCTCAGCAAGTGCAGACTGGGACAGGATATCTTTATGGGGTACTCAAAATCTTGTGAAGTTTAATGCCTCCAAGACCTAATTTCTACCCATCTCTCTGTTGAAAGTTCCTCACAACTCTCATCTCTCCTTTGACACTTCTGTAATTCCACCTATTAACTCAATGAACATACTTGGTATTACTGTAAGATCAACTCTTTCGTGGAAACCACACATTACAGGAATAGCAAAGTTTGCGTCTAATAAACTGGGTGTCCTGTTTAGATGTCGAAACTTCATCTCTTCTGAACTGTTGTTCTGTTTATACAAAGGACTGATTTGTCCTTGTATGGAGTACTGCTCTCACATTTGGGGTGGTATTATCTCTGAATCCTTACTTAACAGAGTTGAGTCAAACGCGTCCCAATTTATAAACTGTCCCTGGCTAAATTACAAACTTGACCCCGTTTCGCTGTGCCACAATGTTGGATAACTTTCCCTCTTCTTTAGGTATTACATTGGTTTTTGCTACCCAAAGCTGGCTGCTTCTATGCCCCCACCACTAGCTAGACCATGCAATACTCAGCATGCTGCTTCGTCACATGATTATTATGTGGCCATCTGAAACTCAACAGTGGGCCATTTTGATACCTGCTTCTTTTCCTACATGCCAAAGCTTTAGAACTTTACCTTCTCATGTCTTTCTCAATATCTGTGACCTGGCACATTTTAAATGACAGGTCTTTCACTTTCTTAAAGATTCATAAATACTTTCCCTTGTTCTTTTTCTGTTTCATAATTCTCTCTGGCTTGTGCAAAAGATGCCTGTGGCATGAGAAAGGTGGGAGGTGGGCAGATTAGAAAGGGTAGTGAGTGGTGGGATGAAGTAAGACTTGGTGAAAGAGAAGAGAGAGAGGCATTTGGACAATTTTTGCAGGGAAGTAGTGCAGATGACTGGGAGATGGAAAAAGAAAGAGGCAGGAGGTCGAGAGAAAGGTGCAAGAGGTGAAAAAGAGGGCAAATGAGAGTTGGGGTAAGGGAGTATCATTAAATTTTAGGGCAAATAAAAGGATGTTTTGGAAGGAGGTAAATAAAGTGCATAAGACAAGAGAACAAATGGGAATATTGGTGAATGGGGCTAATGGGGAGGTAATATCAAGTAGTGGTGAAGTGAGAAGGAGATGGGGTGAGTATTTTGAAGGTTTGTTGAATGTGTTTGATGATAGAGTGGCAAACATAGGGTGTTTTGGTCAAGGTGGTGTGCGAAGTGAGAGGGTCAGGGAGAATGGTTTGATAAACAGAGAAGAGGTTGTGAAAGCTTTGAGGAAGATGAAAGCCAGCAAGGCGGTGGGTTTGATAAACAGAGAAGAGGTTGTGAAAGCTTTGAGGAAGATGAAAGCCAGCAAGGCGGTGGGTTTGGATGGTATGCAGTGGAATTTATTAACAAAGAAGAGTGACCGTGTTGTTGACTGGTTGGTGAAAATATTCAGTGTATGTATGGTTCATGGTAAAGTGCCTGAGGATTGGTGGAATGCACGCATAGTGCCATTGTATAAAGGCAAGGGGGATAAAGGTGAATGTTCAGATTACAGATGTATAAGTTTGTTGAGTATTCCTGGGAAATTATAATGGGAGGGTATTGATTGAGAGGGTGAAGGCATGTACAGAGCACCAGATTGGGGAAGAGCAGTGTGGTTTCAGAAGTGGTAGAGGATGTGTGGATCAGGTGTTTGCTTTGAAGAATGTATTTGATTAGTACTTAGAAAAGCAAATGGATTTGTATGTAGCATTTATGGGTCTGGAGAAGGCATATGATAAAGTTGATAGAGATGCTTTGTGGAAGGTATTAAGAGTATATGGTGTGGGAGGTAAGTTGCTAGAAGCAGTGAAAGATTTTTATTGAGGATGTAAGGCTTGTGTATGAGTAGGGATAGAGGAAAGTGATTGGTTCCCAGTGAATGTCGGTTTGCGGCAGGGGCGCATGATGTCTCCATGGTTGTTTAATTTGTTTATGGATGGGGATGTAAGAGAAGTGAATGCGAATTTTGGAGAGAGGGGCAAGTATGCAGTCTGTTGTGGATGAGAGGGCTTGGGAAGTGAATCACTTGTTCACTGATGATACAGTGCTAGTGGCTGATTCATGTGAGAAACTGCAGAAGCTGGTGACTGAGTTTGGTAAAGTGTGTGAAAGAATAAAGCTGAGAGTAAATGTGAATAAGAGCAAGGTTATTAGTTACAGTAAGGTTGAGGGACAAGTAAACTGGAAGGTAGGTTTGGATGGAGGAAAACTGGAGGAAGTGAAGTGTTTTAGATATCTGGGAGTGGATTTGGCAGCGGATGGAACCATGAAGCGGAAGTGAGTCACGGTGGGGGAGGGGGGCAAAGGTTCTGGAAGCGTTGAAGAATGTGTGGAAGGCGAGAACGTTATCTCGGAGAGCAAAAATGGGTATGTTTGAAGGAACAGTGGTTCCAACAATGTTATATGGTTGTGAGGCATGGGTCATAGATAGGGTTGTGCGGAGGAGGGTGAATGTGTTGAAAATGAGATGTTTAAGGACAATATGTTGTGTGAGGTGGTTTGATCAAGTAAGTAATGAAAGGGTAAGAGAGATGGGTGGTAATAAATAGAGTGTAGTTGAGAGAGCAGAAGAGGGTGTATTGAAGTGGTTTGGTCACATGGAGAGATTGAGTGAGGAAAGATTGACAAGAGGATATATGTATCAGAGGTGGAGGGAACGAGAAGTGGGAGACCAAATTGGAGGTGGAAGGATGAAGTGAAAAAGATTTTGAGCAATTGGGGCGTGAACATACAGGGGGGGTGAAAGACGTGCAAGGAATAGAGTGAATTGGAATGATGTGGTATACCGGGGTCGACATGCTGTCAATGGATTGAACCAGGGTATGTGAAGCGTCTGGGGTAAACCATGGAAAGTTTTGTGGGGCCTGGATATGGAAAGAGAGCTGTGGTTTTGGGTCATTACACATGACAGCTAGAGGCTGAGTGTGAACGAATGTGGCCTTTGTTATCTTTTTCTAGTGCTACCTCACATGTTCGCGTGGGGAGTGGGGTGCCATTTCATGTGTGGCGGGGTGACGACAGGAACAGTTGAAGGCAGCATGTATGAATATGTATATGTGTATGTATTGGAAAGGATCACAATTTTGTGCGTGATCAAGATATTCCGATGAGTCCACGGGGAAAATGAAACACGAAAAGTTCCCAAGTGCACTTTCGTGTAATAATCACATCATCAGGGGAGACACAAGAGAGAAATATAACAGTCAGTTGATATACATCGAAGAGAAGAAGCTAGGACGCCATTTTGGTAAACATGCGATTGTCCAAAACATGTTTTGGACAATTACATGTTTACCAAATGGCGTCCTAGCTTCGTCTCTTCGATGTATATCAACTGACTGTTATATTTCTCTCTTGTGTCTCCCCTGATGATGTGATTATTTCACACAAGTGCACTTGGGAACTTTTCGTGTTTCATATTTCCCATGGACTCAGGAATGTGTATATATGTATTTGTATGTGAATTGGATCGATGTGGTATACCTGGGTCGACGTGCTGTCAGTGGATTGAACCAGGGCATTTGAAGCGTCTGGGGTAAACCATGGAAAGTTGTGTGGGGCCTGGATGTGGAAAGGGAGCTGTGGTCTCGGGCATTATTGCATGACAGCTAGAGAATGAGTGTGAACGAATGGGGCCTTTGTTGTCTTTTCCTAGCGCTACCTCGCACACATGGGGGGTAGGGGGATGTTATTCCATGTGTGACGAGGTGGCGATGTGAATTAATAAAGGCAGACAGTGTGAATTGTGTGCATGTGTATATATGTATATGTCTTTGTGTGTATATAAATGTGTACATTGAGATGTATGGGTATGTATATTTGCGTGTGCGGACGTGTATGTATATGCATGTGTATGTGGGTGGGTTGGGCCATTTCTTTCGTCTGTTTCCTTGCGCTACCTCGTAAACGCGGGAGACAGCGACAAAGCAAAATAAATAAATAAATATATATTTATATGTGCGCAGGAGGATGGATGTGCTGGAAATGAGATGTTTGAGGACAATGTGTGATGTGAGGTGGTTTGATCGAGTAAGTAACGTAAGGGTAAGAGGGATGTGTGGAAATAAAAAGAGCGTGGTTGAGAGAGCAGAAGAGGGTGTTTTGAAATGGTTTGGGCACATGGAGAGAATGAGTGAGGAAAGATTCACCAAGAGGATATATGTGTCGGAAGTGGAGGGAACGAGGAGAAGTGGGAGACCAAATTGGAGGTGGAAAGATGGAGTGAAAAAGATTTTGTGTGATCGGGGCCTGAACATGCAGGAGGGTGTAAGGAGGGCAAGGAATAGAGTGAATTGGATCAATGAGGTATACCGGGGTTGACATGCTGTCAGTGGATTGAATCAGGGCATGTGAAGCGTCTGGGGTAAATCATGGAAAGCTGTGTAGGTATGTATATTTGCGTGTGTGGACGTATGTATATACATGTGTATGGGGGTGGGTTGGGCCATTTCTTTCGTCTGTTTCCTTGCGCTACCTCGCAAACACGGGAGACAGCAACAAAGCAAAAAAAAAAAAACAAAAAAAATGTATACAGAATGGAAAAAGGTGAGATCAAAGGAGGTAAGGGGAGTGCGGGAGGAATGGGATGTATTTAGGGAAGCAGTGATGGCTTGCGCAAAAGATGCTTGTGGCATGAGAAGCGTGGGAGGTGGGCTGATTAGGAAGGGTAGTGAGTGGTGGGATGAAGAAGTAAGATTATTAGTGAAAGAGAAGAGGGAGGCATTTGGATAATTTTTGCAGGGAAAAAATGCAAATGAGTTGGAGATGTATAAAAGAAAGAGGCTGGAGGTCAAGAGAAAGGTGCGAGAGGTGAAAAAGAGGGCAAATGAGAGTTGGGGTGAGAGAGTATCATTAAATTTTAGGGAGGATAAAAAGATGTTCTGGAAGGAGGTGAATAAAGTGCGTAAGACAAGGGAGCAAATGGGAACTTCAGTGAAGGGGGCTAATGGGGAGGTGATAACAAGTAGTGGTGATGTGAGAAGGAGATGGAGTGAGTATTTTGAAGGTTTGTTGAATGTGTTTGATGATAGAGTGGCAGATATAGGGTGTTTTGGTCGAGGTGGGGTGCAAAGTGAGAGGGTTAGGGAGAATGATTTGGTAAACAGAGAAGAGGTAGTAAAAGCTTTGCGGAAGATGAAAGCCGGCAAGGCAGCAGGTTTGGATGGTATTGCAGTGGTATTTATTAAAAAAGGGGGTGACTGTATTGTTGACTGGTTGGTAAGGTTATTTAATGTATGTATGATTCATGTTGAGGTGCCTGAGGATTGGTGGAATGCTTGCATAGTGCCATTGTACAAAGGCAAAGGGGATAAAAGTGAGTGCTCAAATTACAGAGGTATAAGTTTGTTGAGTATTCTTGGTAAATTATATGGGAGGGTATAGATTGAGAGGGTGAAGGCATGTACAGAGCATCAGATTGGGGAAGAGCAGTGTGGTTTCAGAAGTGGTAGAGGATGTGTGGATCAGGTGTTTGCTTTGAAGAATGTATGTGAGAAATACTTAGAAAAGCAAATGGATTTGTATGTAGCATTTATGGATCTGGAGAAGGCATATGATAGAGTTGATAGAGATGCTCTGTGGAAGGTACTAAGAATATATGGTGTGGGAGGCAAGTTGTTAGAAGTAGTGAAAAGTTTTTATCGAGGATGCAAGGCATGTGTACGTGTAGGAAGAGAGGAAAGTGATTGGTTCTGAGTGAATGTAGGTTTGCGGCAGGGGTGTGTGATGTCTCCATGGTTGTTTTATTTATTTATGGATGGGGTCGTTAGGGAGATGAATGCAAGAGTTTTGGAAAGAGGGGCAAGTATGAAGTCTGTTGTGGATGAGAGAGCTTGGGAAGTGAGTCAGTTGTTGTTTGCTGATGATACAGCGCTGGTGGCTGATTCATGTGAGAAACTGCAGAAGCTGGTGACTGAGTTTGGTAAAGTGTGTGAAAGAAGAAAGTTGAGAGTAAATGTGGATAAGAGCAAGGTTATTAGGTACAGTAGGGTTGAGGGTCAAGTCAATAGGGAGGTAAGTTTGAATGGAGAAAAACTGGAGGAAGTAAAGTGTTTTAGATATCTGGGAGTGGATCTGGCAGCGGATGGAACCATGGAAGCGGAAGTGAATCATAGGGTGGGGGAGGGGGCGAAAATCCTGGGAGCCTTGAAGAATGTGTGGAAGTCGAGAACATTGTCTCGGAAAGCAAAAATGGGTATGTTTGAAGGAATAGTGGTTCCAACAATGTTGTATGGTTGCGAGGCGTGGGCTATGGATAGAGTTGTGCGCAGGAGGGTGGATGTGCTGGAAATGAGATGTTTGAGGACAATATGTGGTGTGAGGTGGTTTGATCGAGTAAGTAATGTAAGGGTAAGAGAGATGTGGAAATAAAAAGAGTGTGGTTGAGAGAGCAGAAGAGGGTATTTTGAAATGGTTTGGTCCCATGGAGAGAATGAGTGAGGAAAGATTGACCAAGAGGATATATGTGTCGGGGGTGGAGGGAACGAGAAGTGGGAGACCAAATTGGAGGTGGAAAGATGGAATGAAATAGATTTTGAGTGATCGGGGCCTGAACATGCAGGAGGGTGAAAGGCGGGCAAAGAATAGAGTGAATTGGATCGATGTGGTATAGTGGGGTCCAATGTGCTGTCAGTGGATTGAACCAGGTCGTGTGAAGCGTCTAGGGTAAACCATGGAAAGTTGTGTGGGGCCTGGATGTGGAAAGGGAGCTGTGGTTTCGGGCATTATTACATGACAGCTAGAGACTGAGTGTGAACGAATGGGGCCTTTGGTGTCTTTTCCTAGCGCTACCTCGCACACATGAGGGGGGAGGGGGATGTTATTCCATGTGTGGCGAGGTGGCGATGGGAATAAATAAAGGCAGACAGTATGAATTATGTACATGTGTATATATGTATATGTTTGTGTGTGTGTATATATATGTGTACATTGAGATGTATAGGTATGTATATTTGTGCATGTGAACGTGTACATGTGTATGTAGGTGGGTTGGGCCATTTCTTTCGTCTGTTTCCTTGTGCTACCTCACAAACGCGGGAGACAGCGACAAAGCAAAATAGATATTAGATAAATGTATACATTGAAAGGTATAGGTATGTATATGTGCATGTGTGGGTATTTATGGATATACATGTGTATGTGGGTGGGTTGGGAAATTCTTTCGTCTGTTTCCTTGCACTTCCTCGCTGATGCGGGAGACAGCAACAAAGTTTGATAAAAGAAAATGAATGAATTCTCTCACCATTTTGATTAAGGCCCAGCTTGATGTTTTAGTCCATGATTGAAGCCTTCAACATGAAAAAGAAAAATGAGATGACTGGTGAGAGTAAAAGGAGGGAGGTTGCGGAAAGTTTAAAAGTCTTAGCTTAGATGTGCTGGGATTGGAGAAACCCGTATCCTTGGGGAGGGTATCTATCTTTTTATCCATATTTCTGAAACTTGTTCTCACCTGGAACTCCCTGAAGGGGTGTGGCCAAGGCAGTAGTCTCCATAACTAGTGAACTCTAGTGCTGTATCTTAGCCTTTATGCCTCACATTTAAGAGGCCACTGGCAGAGGGCAACTCTAATGCAGTGTTTGCAGAGGCTCCTACCTAATGTTCTACTTAATGCTTCTGCCTAATGTTACTACTGGGTGTATGGGGTGAAAATGGAAATGATGAATGCAAGTTACGGAAAGGCGTGGAAGAAGGAGTGGTATCAACGGGAATAAAAGAAAAGTATCAGGGAAGAGGGAAAGGTAAATGTGCAATTCTGCTGTCACTGAGAATGTGAGAGGGTGTGATAGAGCACGATTGGAATGGTCCAAGAATAGTGTGGTTGAAAGGAAAGATTGTAATTATGAAATATGCATTAGTATGGTATATGTGCCTGTGAATATCAGGGCTGTTCAAGTTAAGGATGAAATGAAGCATTTGTGGAGAAATTTAAAAAACTGTATAAATGGTTTTGACTGTGAAAAAAAGGACGTAAGGGGAGTAGGGGAGGAATGAGATGTATTTAGGGAAGCAGTGATGGCTTGCGCAAAAGATGCTTTTGGCGTGAGAAGCGTGGGAGGTGGGCAGATTAGAAAGGGTAGTGAGTGGTGGGATGAAGAAGTGAGATTATTAGTGAAAGAGAAGAGAGAGGCATTTGGATGATTTTTGCAGGGAAATAATACAAATGACTGGGAGATGTATAAAAGAAAGAGGCAGGAGGTCAAGAGAAAGGTGCAAGAGGTGAAAAAGAGGGCAAATGAGAGTTGGGGTGAGAGAGTATCATTAAATTTTAACTTTCTAAAAGGGGAAACGGAAGGAGTCACGTGGGGAGTGCTCATCCTCCTTGAAGGCTCAGATTGGGGAGTCTAAATGTGTGTGGATGTAACCAAGATGAGAAAAAGGAGAGATAGGTGGTATGTTTGAGGAAAGGAACCTGGATGTTTTGGCTCTGAGTGAAACGAAGCTCAAGGGTAAAGGGGAAGAGTGGTTTGGGAATGTCTTGGGAGTAAAGTCAGGTGTTAGTGAGAGGACAAGAGCAAGGGAAGAAGTAGCACTACTCCTGAAACAGGAGTGGTGGGAGTATGTGATAGAGTGTAAGAAAGTAAACTCTAGATTGATATGGGTAAAACTGAAAGTGGATGGAGAGAGATGGGTGATTATTGGTGCATATGCACCTGGGCATGAGAAGAAAGATCATGAGAGGCAAGTGTTTTGGGAGCAGATGAGTGAGTGTGTTAGTAGTTTTGATGCACGAGACCGGGTTATAGTGATGGGTGATTTGAATGCAAAGGTGAGTAATGTGGCAGTTGAGGGAATAATTTGTGTACATGGGGTGTTCAATGTTGTAAATGGAAATGGTGAAGAGCTTGTAGATTTATGTGCTGAAAAAGGGCTGGTGATTGGGAATACCTGGTTTAAAAAGAGAGATATACATAAGTATACATATGTAAGTAGGAGAGATGGCCAGAGAGCGTTATTGGATTACGTGTTAATTGATAGGCACGCAAAAGAGACTTTTGGATGTTAATGTGCTGAGAGGTGCAACTGGAGGGATGTCTGATCATCATCTTGTGGAGGCTAATGTGAAGATTTGTAGAGGTTTTCAGAAAAGAAGAGAGAATGTTGGGGTGAAGAGAATGATGAGAGTAAGTGAGCTTGGGAAGGAGACTTGTGTGAGGAAGTACCAGGAGAGACTGAGTACAGAATGGAAAAAGGTTAGAACAAAGGAGGTAAGGGGAGTGGGGGAGGAATGGGATGTATTTAAGGAAGCAGTGATGGCTTGTGCAAAAGATGCTTGTGGCATGAGAAGCGTGGGAGGTGGGCAGCTTAGAAAGGGTAGTGAGTAGTGGGATGAAGAAATAAGATTATTAGTGAAAGAGAAGAGAGGCATTTGGACGATTTGTGGAGGGAAATAATGCAAATGAGTGGGAGATGTATAAAAGAAAGAGGCAGGAGGTCAAGAGAAATGTACAAGAGGTGAAAAAGAGGGCAAATGAGAGTTGGGGTGAGAGAGTATCATTAAATTTTTAGGAGAATAAAAAGATGTTTTGGTAGGGGGTAAATAAAGTGCGTAAGACAAGGGAACAAATGCGAACTTCAGTGAACGGGGCTAATGGGGAGGTGATAACAAGTAGTGGTGATGTGAGGAGATGGAATGAGTATTTTGAAGGTTTGTTGAATGTGTTTGATGATAGAGTGGCAGATATAGGGTGTTTTGGTCTAGGTGGTGTGCGAAGTGAGAGGGTTAGGGAGAATGATTTGGTAAACAGAGAAGAGGTAGTAAAAGCTTTGCGGAAGATGAAAGCTGGCAAGGCAGCAGTTTTGGGTGGTATTAAAGTGGAATTTATTAAAAAAGGGGGTGACTGTATTGTTGACTGGTTAGTAAGGTTATTTGATGTATGTATGACTCATGGTGAGGTGCCTAAGGATTGGCGGAATGCTTGCATAGTGCTATTGTACAAAGGCAAAGGGGATAAAGGTGAGTGCTCAAATTACAGAGGTATAAGTTTGTTGAGTATTGCTGGTAAATTATATGGGAGGGTATTGATCGAGAGGGTGAAGGCATGTACAGAGCATCAGACTGGGGAAGAGCAGTGTGGTTTCAGAAGTGGTAGATGATGTTTGGATCAGGTGTTTGCTTTGAAGAATGTATGTGAGAAATACTTAGAAAAGCAAATGGATTTGTATGTAGCATTTATGGATCTGGAGAAGACATATGATAGAGTTGATAGAGATGCTCTGTGAAAGGTATTAAGAATATATGGTGTGGGAGGCAAGTTGCTAGAAGCAGTGAAAAGTTTTTATCGAGGATGTAAGGCATGTGCACATGTAGGAAGAAAGGAAAGTGATTGGTTCTGAGTGAATGTTGGTTTGCGGCAGGGGTGTGTGATGTCGGTTCTGAGTGAATGTTGGTTTGCGGCAGGGGTGTGTGATGTCGGTTCTGGGTGAATGTTGGTTTGCGGCAGGGGTTTGTAATGTCTCTATGGTTGTTTAATTTGTTTATGGATGGGGTTGTTAGGGAGGTGAATGCAAGAGTTTTGGAAAGAGGGGCAAGTATGCAGTCTTGTGGATGAGAGAGCTTGGGAAGTGAGTCACTTGTTGTTCGCTGATGATACAGCGCTGGTGGCTGATTCGTGTGAGAAACTGCTGAAGCTGGTGACTGAGTTTGGTAAAGTGTGTTAAAGAAGAAAGCTGAGAGTATATGTGAATAAGAGCAAGGTTATTAGGTACAGTAGGGTTGAGGGACAAGTCAATTGGGAAGTAAGTTTGAATGGAGATAAACTGGAGGAAGTGAAGTGTTTTCGATATCTGGGAGTGGATTTGAGAGCGGATGGAACCATGGAAGCAGAAGTGAATCATAGGGTGGGGGAGGGGGCAAAAGTTCTGGGAGCGTTGAAGAATGTGTGGAAGTCGAGAACATTATCTCGGAAAGCAAAAATGTGTATGTTGAAGGAATAGTGGTTCCAACAATGTTATATGGTTGTGTGGGCTATAGATAGAGTTGTGTGGAGGAGGGTGGGTGTGCTGGAAATGAGGACAATATATGGTGTGAGGTGGTTTGATCGAGTAAGTAATGTAAGGGTAAGAGAAATGTGTGGTAATAAAAAGTGTGGTTGAGAGAGCAGAAGAGGGTGTTTTGAAATGGCTTGGTCACATGGAGAGAATGAGTTAGGAAAGATTGACCAAGAGGATATATGTGTCAGAGGTAGAGGGAACAAGGAGAAGTGGGAGACCAAATTGGAGGTGGAAAGATGGAGTGAAAAAGATTTTGAGTGATCGGGGCCTGAACATGCAGGAGGGTGAAAGGCATGCAAGGAATAGAGTGAATAAGAACGATGTGGTATATGGGGGTCGACATGCTGTCAGTGGATTGAACCAGGTCGTGTGAAGCGTCTAGGGTTAAACCCATGGAAAGTTGTGTGGGGCTGGGATGTGGAAAGGGAGCTGTGGTTTCGGGCATTATTACATGACAGCTAGAGACTGAGTGTGACGAATGGGGCCTTTGGTGTCTTTTCCTAGCGCTACCTCGCCACACATGAGGGAGCGGAGGGGGATGTTATTCCAGGTGTGGCGATTGTGGCGACGGGAATAAATAATGGCAGACAGTATGAATTATGTCATGGTGTATATATGTATATGTTTGTTGTGTGGTGTAAATATATATGTGTACATTGAGATGTATAGGTATGTATAATTTTGTGCATGTGAACGTGTGTTTAATGTGTATGTAGGTGGGTTGGGCTCCTTTTATTTCGTCTGTTTCTTGTGCTACCTCACAAACGCTGGGATGACAGCGACAAAGCAAAAATTGATATAAGATAAATTATACATTGAAAAAGGTATAGGTATGTATATGTGTGCAGTGTGGGTATTTATGGATATACATGTGTATGTGGGTGGGTGGGAATTTCTTTCGTCTGCTTTTCTTGCACTTCCTCGCTGAAAGCGGGAGACAGAACAAAGTTTGAATTAAAAGAAAATGAATGAATTCTCCCTCACCATGTTGATTAAGGCCCAGCTTGTTGTTTTAGTCCATGATTGAAGCCTTTCCATGAAAAGAAAAATGAGATGACTGGTGAGAGTAAAAGGAGGGAGGTTGCGCGAAAGTTTAAAAGTCTTAGTTAGAGTGCTGGGATGAGAAAACCCGTATCCTTGGGGAGGGTATCTTCTTTTTTTATCCATATTTCTGAAATTGTTCTCATCTTGGAACTCCCTGATGGGTGTGGCCAAGGCAGTAGTCTCCATAACTAGTGAACTCTAGTGCTGTATCTTAGCCTTTATGCCTCACATTTAAGAGGCCACTGGCAGAGGGCAACTCTAATGCAGTGTTTGCAGAGGCTCCTACCTAATGTTCTACTTAATGCTTCTGCCTAATGTTACTACTGGGTGTATGGGGTGAAAATGGAAATGATGAATGCAAGTTACGGAAAGGCGTGGAAGAAGGAGTGGTATCAACGGGAATAAAAGAAAAGTATCAGGGAAGAGGGAAAGGTAAATGTGCAATTCTGCTGTCACTGAGAATGTGAGAGGGTGTGATAGAGCACGATTGGAATGGTCCAAGAATAGTGTGGTTGAAAGGAAAGATTGTAATTATGAAATATGCATTAGTATGGTATATGTGCCTGTGAATATCAGGGCTGTTCAAGTTAAGGATGAAATGAAGCATTTGTGGAGAAATTTAAAAAACTGTATAAATGGTTTTGACTGTGAAAAAAAGGACGTAAGGGGAGTAGGGGAGGAATGAGATGTATTTAGGGAAGCAGTGATGGCTTGCGCAAAAGATGCTTTTGGCGTGAGAAGCGTGGGAGGTGGGCAGATTAGAAAGGGTAGTGAGTGGTGGGATGAAGAAGTGAGATTATTAGTGAAAGAGAAGAGAGAGGCATTTGGATGATTTTTGCAGGGAAATAATACAAATGACTGGGAGATGTATAAAAGAAAGAGGCAGGAGGTCAAGAGAAAGGTGCAAGAGGTGAAAAAGAGGGCAAATGAGAGTTGGGGTGAGAGAGTATCATTAAATTTTAACTTTCTAAAAGGGGAAACGGAAGGAGTCACGTGGGGAGTGCTCATCCTCCTTGAAGGCTCAGATTGGGGAGTCTAAATGTGTGTGGATGTAACCAAGATGAGAAAAAGGAGAGATAGGTGGTATGTTTGAGGAAAGGAACCTGGATGTTTTGGCTCTGAGTGAAACGAAGCTCAAGGGTAAAGGGGAAGAGTGGTTTGGGAATGTCTTGGGAGTAAAGTCAGGTGTTAGTGAGAGGACAAGAGCAAGGGAAGAAGTAGCACTACTCCTGAAACAGGAGTGGTGGGAGTATGTGATAGAGTGTAAGAAAGTAAACTCTAGATTGATATGGGTAAAACTGAAAGTGGATGGAGAGAGATGGGTGATTATTGGTGCATATGCACCTGGGCATGAGAAGAAAGATCATGAGAGGCAAGTGTTTTGGGAGCAGATGAGTGAGTGTGTTAGTAGTTTTGATGCACGAGACCGGGTTATAGTGATGGGTGATTTGAATGCAAAGGTGAGTAATGTGGCAGTTGAGGGAATAATTTGTGTACATGGGGTGTTCAATGTTGTAAATGGAAATGGTGAAGAGCTTGTAGATTTATGTGCTGAAAAAGGGCTGGTGATTGGGAATACCTGGTTTAAAAAGAGAGATATACATAAGTATACATATGTAAGTAGGAGAGATGGCCAGAGAGCGTTATTGGATTACGTGTTAATTGATAGGCACGCAAAAGAGACTTTTGGATGTTAATGTGCTGAGAGGTGCAACTGGAGGGATGTCTGATCATCATCTTGTGGAGGCTAATGTGAAGATTTGTAGAGGTTTTCAGAAAAGAAGAGAGAATGTTGGGGTGAAGAGAATGATGAGAGTAAGTGAGCTTGGGAAGGAGACTTGTGTGAGGAAGTACCAGGAGAGACTGAGTACAGAATGGAAAAAGGTTAGAACAAAGGAGGTAAGGGGAGTGGGGGAGGAATGGGATGTATTTAAGGAAGCAGTGATGGCTTGTGCAAAAGATGCTTGTGGCATGAGAAGCGTGGGAGGTGGGCAGCTTAGAAAGGGTAGTGAGTAGTGGGATGAAGAAATAAGATTATTAGTGAAAGAGAAGAGAGGCATTTGGACGATTTGTGGAGGGAAATAATGCAAATGAGTGGGAGATGTATAAAAGAAAGAGGCAGGAGGTCAAGAGAAATGTACAAGAGGTGAAAAAGAGGGCAAATGAGAGTTGGGGTGAGAGAGTAATCATTAAATTTTTGGAGAAAAAAAAAATTTTTTTGGTAGGGGGTTTAAATTAAATTTGCGTAAGACAAGGGAAAAAAAGCAATTTCCTTAAAGGGGGGAAAAATTTGGGAAGGTAAAACAAGTTTGGATGTGAGGAGATGGAAGGGTATTTTGAAGGTTTGGTTAAATGTGTTTGATGATAGAGGGGGGCAAAATAAAGGGTGGTTTTGGTCAAGGGGTGGCGAATTGAAAAGGGGAAAGGGAAATTTGGAATTGGTAAACGGGGAAAAAGGGGTTAGTAAAAGCTTTGGGGAAGATGAAAGCTTCAATGCACAGTTTTTTAGGGGGGTTTTAAAAGGGTGGAATTTTTTAAAAAAAGGGGGTGACTTAAATTTTTGACGGTTTTAGAAAAGGGTTTTATTTGATGAAGTAGGGGACCCCCTGGTGAGGGGGCCCAAAGGGTTTGGGCGAATGCTTGCAAAAATGCTATTGAACAAAGGCAAAGGGGAAAAAGGGTTGGGGTGTTTCAAAAAACGATTTTAATTAAGTTTTTGAGTATTGCGGGTTAAATTTTAAATATGGGGGGGTTTTTGTTCGAAGGGTGAAAGGCCCGGGACAGGCCCTTCAGAGGGGGGAAAAGACCCTTGGGGTTTTCAAAATTGAAAGAGGGTTTTGGGATCAGGTGTTTTTTTTGAAGTTTTAAAGGGGAGAAATACTTAGAAAAGAAAAATTGGTTTTTGTATTTTAATTTTAGGGATCGGAGAAAAATATTATAGAGTTGAAAGAGATTCGTGAAAGGAAGGAAATTAAAAATTTTTTAAGGGTTGTGGGAGGCAATTTCTAGAAGCATTTGAAAATTTTTTATCGGAGGATGTAACATTTGCACATGGGGAAGGGAAAAAAAAGTGTTTGGTTCTGAGTAAAATTTTGGGTTTTCCCGGGGGGGTTTGGGGGTTTTTGAGTGTTTTGGTTCGGTTTTAAAGGGGGGTGAATTTTGGGGTTTGCGGAAAGGGGTTTGTAATGCCCTATTTGGGGTTTGGTTTTTTAATTTGTTTAGGGATGGGGTTTTTGGGGGAAAGGGTGAATGGGGGGGTTTTTTGGAAAGGGGGGAAAAAAAATGCAGCCCTTGTGGAGGGAGAGAAGTTGGAATTGGTCACTTGTTGTTGGGCTGTTAAATTCACGCTGGTGGCTGATTCGTGTAAAGAAACGCTAAAGCTGGTAAATTTTTTTGGGGTAAATTTGTTTTTAAAAAAAAGCTGAGAGTATATGTGAAAAAGAGAAGGTTTTGGGTTTACATTAGGGTTGAGGGAAACCAATTTAAAATTGGGAATTTAAAGGGTTTGAAAGGGGATAAACAAGGGGGAAAAAAGGAAAGGGGTTTTCGAAAACGGGATTAAATTTGAGAGCGGATGGAACCATTGGAAGAAAAGGGAAATTTTTTCCAAAATTTTTGGGGGGGGGGGCAAAAGTTCGGGGAAAGCGTTGAAGAATTTTTTTTGGGGGAAGTCGAAAAATTTTATTTTCGGAAACAAAAATGTGAAAATTTAAAGGGAAAATTGGGGTTTTCCCCACTTTGGTTATGAAAGGTTGGGGTGGGCTATGGGATAGAATTGTGTGGGGGGGGGGGGTGGGGGGCCCTTGGAAAAAGGAGGACAATTTTTATGGGGGTGGGGTTTTTTTGGATCAAAGTAAGTAATGAAAGGGGTTTAAAGAAATGTTTTGGAAATTTAAAAATTGTGGTTGAGAGGCAAAAGGGGGTTTTTTTTGAAATGGTTTGGTCAATGGAAAAAGGAATTTTTAGGAAAGTTTTGCCCAAAAGGGAAAATATGGGGTCAGGGGGGTAAGGAAAAAGGGAAAAGGGGGAAAACCAAAAAGGGAAAGGGGGAATTAGAGGGAATAAAAAAGATTTTGATTTGTTTCTGGGCCGGAACAGGCAGGAGGGTAAAAAAGGCATGCAAGGAATAGAGTAAATTTAAGGGAACGTTTGGGGGAAATATTGGGGGTCACATGCTGTCTTTGGTTTTTAACCCAAGGGCATTTTAAGGCCCGGGGGTTTAAACCTGGAAAGTTCTGGGGGCCTGGATGTGGAAAGGGACTGTGGTTTTTTGGTACATTTCATGACAGCAAATGGCGGGAATCGGCGAAAAAAAAAGCAAAAATAAATAAAATAAAGAAAATAGTTAATGTGAAAAGGGGAAATCTGAAAAAAAATTTAGTTATTTTACGATTGAGGAATGTTGGGAAAAAAATGAAAATTTAAAAAAATTATCTAGTGGAAGTCTGTGCTGAGAGGGGTATAGTCCTTCCAGACACCTTTTTTTGGCACAATATGATCCACAGGTACATGGGTGAGAAATTTTGGAAAAGAAGAGCAATAGGCTTTCTTGACTTTTGTACAGGGGAATGAAAAGGTTAAAAAAGGGCCGGGTTGCAGAGGGAAAAAGGGGATTCTTTGGAGACTGACCGTTTTACAATTCATGTGAGGATGAGGATCAGGGAGAAGTGGAGTTATGTGTAAGGAAGAATGGAGAGGTAAAAGTGTTAGGAAGTAAGATGAATCAGAAAAAAATGCAAGTATGAAAGGAGGGTGACCAATCTTTACATGGAAGTGCAGTGAATGTAGGAATGCAGTTATGTGTGAATTAGGTGTTTAAAATGTTGACATAAATATTTTTGAAGGTTGTAGAATTAGCAATTGGATACAAGGTCATGAGGTATAGGAATAAAAAGGGCAATGCATGCTGGATGTAAGAGATTAGGAATTCTGTGGAAAAGAAGAGAAAGGCATACGGTAGATTGCTTACAGGAATATATCAGTGTAAGTTCAGCAAAGGTGTAGGGAAGAATACAGAAGGTTTAAGTGAAAGGTTAAGAAACTAATGAAGCATAGAAAGAAGAGATGAAGATTTTGAAGAAAGTTTAGTGAAAGTTTAGGGAAAATAAGAAATTGTGCATGAAGGGAATGAGGTGGGTGTAAGAGTGGCATTTTTAACGTAAGAAGTAAGAAAGGGGAGTTGCTGAATCAAAAGGATGGCAAGAGTATTTTGAAGAGTTGATGAATATGGGAGAAGGTGAGATAGCATTTGTTATATGCTTGGGTATGGAGGATGGAGAAAGTGTGAAAGAGTGGATGCATTTGATGTGTAATGTAGCAAGGAAACAAGGTTGTGTTTGAGGACTGAGTGAACACTAATATTCATCCTTTATTCAAAGGAAAAGGTGCTAAGGATGTATATAGCAGTGACAGGGAAATAAGGCCGTTAAGCATACCAGGAAAAGTGTGTCCAAGAATGTTGATTGATAAAGTGATGGAAGTGATTCAGTGCAGAATAAGGGAGAAGCAAGGGGATTTTAGGAAAAGTAGGGTATGTGTGCTTTAAATTTTTGTGGAAAGGTGACTATGGAAAAATACTTAGCTAAAGGTAAAAAGTTGTATGCAGCTTTTTTGGAGCTGGAGAAAACGTATGATAGAGTCGAGTGGAATGTTTTATGGGATGTATTAAGGATATATGAGGTTTGAAAGATGCATGTGTAAGAGTGGATGGAGAGTTGAGAGAAAGTTTCGGTATACATGTGTTTGTGTGTGTGAGGCAGTGCTATTTGATGTCACCTGCAATTAAGTATAATGAATAAATAAATAAATATTGTTTATTTATTATACATAATTGCTGTCTGCCACATCAGCGAGGTAGCACAAGGAAACAGATGAGGAATGGCCCAACCCACCCACATACACATGTATAGAAGGCGGTAAATAAAGTGCGTAATATAAGAGAACAAATGGGAACATTGGTGAAGGGGCAAATTGGTAGGTAATGACAAGTAGTGGTGAAGTGAGGGAGATGGAGTGAGTATTTTGAAGGTTTGTTCAATGTGTTTGATGATAGAGTGGTAGATATAGGGTGTTTTGGTCGAGGTGGTGTGCGAAGTGAGAGGGTCGGAAAATGATTTCGTAAACAGTGAAGAGGTAGTGAAAGTTTTACAGAAGATGAAAGCCAGCAAGGCAGCGGGTTTGGATGGTATTGCTATGGAATTTATAAAAAAAAAAAAGGGGGGTGACTGTGTTGTTGACTGGTTGGTGAGGATATTCAGGGTATGTATGGTTCATGGTGAAGTGCCTGAGGATTGGCGGAATGCATGCGTAGTGCAATTGAACAAAGGCAGAGGGGATAAAGGTGAGTGCTCAAATTACAGAGGTATAAGTTTGTTGAGTATTCATGGGAAATTACAATGGGAGGGTATTGATTAAGAGGGTAAAGGCATGTACAGAGCATCAGATTGGGGAGTTTCAGAAGTGGTAGAGGATGTGTGGATTAGGTATTTGCTTTGAAGAATGTATGTGATTAATACTTAGAAAAACAAATGGATTTGTATGTAGCATTTATGGATCTGGAGAAGGCATATGATAGAGTTGATAGAGATGCTTTGTGGAAGGTATTAAGAGTATATGGTGTGTGAGGTAAGTTGCTAGAAG